>NC_140990.1:154120848-154256334 GCF_052327205.1 Somniosus microcephalus | reverse complement strand
CCGGAATTCAGAAATTTGAATGACGACCAAAAACTCCCATACCTACGAGCGGAAGAGAGAAATTGCGTAACACTAGCGGCACACTATGTTACAGCTTGCCATAAACAGAGGGACAACCAGTAAATATAAGAGTATATATAAATTATATGAAAGTATATATTTATACACTCAGGGATATATCTGTTTATACACTGTATGGATAGATCTGTATTTTTGTGAACAAACATGAATGTTTTCCGATGCTTTGGCAACATAAGATGTAACTTGTCATGCCAATAAAGCGATTTGAATTGAATTGAATTGAAATTGAGAGGTTTTGGGGGGGGGGGGGGGGGGGGGGAGGGGAAAGAGGTAGGAGGGGGAGAGGGGGGGAAGAGGTGGGGGGGGAGAGGGGGGGAAGAGGGGGGGAAGAGGTAGGAGGGAGAGAGGGGGGGAGGGGTGAGAAGAGGTGGGGGGGCAAGAGGTAGGAGGCGGAGGGGGGGGGGGGGGGAAGAGGTAGGAGGGGGAGGGGGGAAAGAGGTAGGAGGGGGAAGGGGGGGAAAGAGGTAGGAGGGAGTCGGCGTTTCATCAATTAGGGGCATTTCCTAATTAAGAAAAAGTCACAGAAACGGATACAGATTTATTGGCATCATTCGAACAACCAGCAAAGATTCAGCATCAAACTATGTCCGAGTTTCTGCTTCACACAGGCGGTCAGAAGCTGCAACGTAAGACTTCAAGCATTACTAACTACACCCTGGATCCCAAATATTAACCAGAATTATATTCAATGTTAGAAGTATTTTAAACTACATAAAATTTAAATGTGGAACAAGTAACAGTATTTTGAAATGATTAAATCGCAGATTAAAAGCCGTAAGAAAGTGGCTCCTGATTCCTCTGGTCAGAGGGTAGCTGGCTTCATTGTCCGATAACACAGTCATCGCAATATAACCCACGGTCACCGCGGCTGGGCTCTAAATCCAAGCCCTTCCCCGTGGTCTCAACCGTCCCATCGACCTCAAAATGGCGGCCGCCCTTCACCCACCGGGCTCTGAGTCCAGCCCCTTCCCTCGCTCTCTCCTTCCCCCCAGTCTCTCGCTCTCTCCTTCCCCCCCAGTCTCTCGCTCTCTCCTTCCCCCCAGTCTCTCGCGCTCTCCTTCCCCCCAGTCTCTCGCGCTCTCTTCCCCCCAGTCTCGCGCTCTCTCTTCCCCCCAGTCTCGCGCTCTCTCTTCCCCCCCCAAGTCTCGCGCTCTCTTCCCCCCAGTCTCGCGCTCTCTCTTCCCCCCAGTCTCGCTCTCTCTCTTCCCCCAGTCTCGCTCTCTCTCTTCCCCCCAGTCTCGCTCTCTCTCTTCCCCCCAGTCTCGCTCTCTCTCTTCCCCCCAGTCTCGCGCTCTCTCTCTTCCCCCCAGTCTCGCTCTCTCTCTCTTCCCCCCAGTCTCGCTCTCTCTCTCTCTTCCCCCCAGTCTCGCTCTCTCTCTCTCTTCCCCCCAGTCTCGCTCTCTCTCTCTTCCCCCCCAGTCTCGCTCTCTCTCTCTTCCCCCCAGTCTCGCTCCTCTCTCCCCCCTCCTCTCTCTCCCCCCAGTCTCGCGCTCTCTCTCTTCCCCCCAGTCTCGCTCTCTCTCTTCCCCCCAGTCGCTCTCTCTTCCCCCCAGTCTCGCTCTCTCTCTTCCCCCCAGTCGCTCTCTCTCTCTCTCTCTCTTCCAACAACAACATGCCCTCGAAAAAGCCTCGGCACCGCCGGGCACTCCAGCTAGTCTATATATAAAAGGATACTTCTGTCTGTCATTCCGTCTGTCTGTCTGTCTTGAATAAACTCGAAAGTTATAGAGCGTACCTACACGTGCGTTACGTCGAAAGAAAGCGGACGATTCCTGAACCGTCATAAGTGTATTTACTTTTCGGTCGGACTAAAATTGTTTGCGCGTTATGCAAAAAACCTTCAAAATTAAACTCTATCTGCTAATAGCATTGATTGACTGACGTCAAGGTCGACCAATCGTGTGCTGTCACGATTGACCAATCCTACAGTTCAGTCGCCTGATGGTTGGCCAATCACTGCGTCTGTGGGTGGGACTAATACTTTTCAACCCAGGCATCGGGCAGCCATTGCTTCACTACTTCCAGCTCAAAATCTGCTAATCCAGCTTCTAAAAAGTTACTCTCTTTTAAAAATAACATCACATTTACCAAAAACGTTTTATAAGTACTTTCACTTTCATCTTTGAAGCTATTAAAAAAGGTAGAAATATTGCCCGGCAGCAGATTCACAGAGGGACACAGAGACAGGCCCCAAAGCCTAGGACTCGATTTAAAACGTTGCCCGGCAGCAGATTCACACAGGGACAGACAGACAGGCCCCAACGCCTGGGACTCGATTTAAACCGCCCGGCCCAAAACAGCCCTGGCAACGCCGGGGCCCCCCCAGCTAGTATTAAATAAACGAATCAAACTCAAAGAAGAAAAAAACCCTGGTCCAGACGGATTACATCCGTGCATTTTAAAAGAATCTAGGGAAGAGATAGCAGAGGCATTACTACACATATTTAATAATTAGTTAGAAAAAGGTGTAGTGCCAGAGGACTGGCGGACAGCTAACGTAATACCTATATTTAAGAAGGGAGATAGAACATATCCAGGGAATTATAGGCCAGTCAGCTTAACATCGGTGGTAGGAAAAATAATGGAATCCCTACTAAAGGAGAAAATAGAAGAACATTTAGAAACCAAAAATATAATAAATAGTCAGCATGGATTTCAAAAGGGAAAGTCTTGCTTGACCAACTTCATTGCATTTTTTGAAGAGGTAACAGAGAGTAGACAAGGCTAATGCAGTAGATGTAATTTATCTAGATTTTCAAAAGGCCTTCAATAAGGTACCACATAATAGACTAATGAATAAGGTCAGAGAATGCAGAGTCAGGGGACAAGTAGCAGAATGGATAGCTAGTTGGCTTCAAGACAGAAAGCAGAGAGTAGGGGTAAAGTAGCAGAAGGTGGGAAGCGGTGTTCCACAAGGATCATTGCTGGGCCCCACTGTTGTTCACAATTTATATTAACGATTTAGATTTTGGAATCAAAAACACAATTTCTAAATTTGCGGATGATACCAATTTTTTTTTTGGGGGGGGTGAAATAGTCAATAATGAGGAGGACTGCAACAAATTACAGAAAGGCATTAATAAACTTGCAGAATGGGCATATAAATGGCAAATGAATTTCAATACAGATAAATGTGAGGTATTACATTTTGGTAGGAAGAATAGGGAGGTCACTTATTATTTGGAGGGTGCGAGTCTGGGTGGGGTAGAGGAGCAAAGGGATCTGGGAGTACAAATACAAAAAGTTGCACCACAGGTTAGCAAGGCCATAAAAAAAGCAAACCAGGCACTAGGGTTTATTTCTAGAGAGATAGAATTGAAAAGTAGGGAAGTTATGCTAAACCTGTATCGAACCTTGGTTAGACCACACTTCAAGTTCTGTGTACAATTCTGGTCACCATATTATAAAAAGGATATAGAGGTACTGGGGAGGGTGCAGAGAAGATTTACAAGGATGATACCAGAAATGCAAGGGTATACATATCAGGAAAGGGTGAACAGGCTGGGGCTCTTTTCTCTTGAAAAGAGAAGGCTGAGGGGTGACCTAATAGAGGTCTTTAAAATTATGAAAGGTTTTGACAGAGTAGATGTAGAGAGTTTCCACTTCTGGGGGAAGAGCATAACTAGAAACCATCAATATAAGATAGTCACCAAGAAATCAAATAGGGAATTCAGAAGAAACTTCTTTACCCAAAGAGTGGTGAGAATGTGGAACTTGCTACCACAGGGAGTGGTGAAGCGAATAGTATAGATGCATTTAAGGGGAGGTTAGATAAGCATATGAGGGAGAAGGGAACAGAGGGTTATGCTGATAGAGTTAGATGAGGAA
This sequence comes from Somniosus microcephalus, assembly GCF_052327205.1. Taxonomy (NCBI): domain Eukaryota; kingdom Metazoa; phylum Chordata; class Chondrichthyes; order Squaliformes; family Somniosidae; genus Somniosus; species Somniosus microcephalus. The sequence goes on along the minus strand of NC_140990.1, from coordinate 154,252,425 downwards.
AGATGGGAGGAAGCTCGAATGCAGCATAAACGCCGGCATGGACTGGTTGGGCTGAATGGACTGTTTCTGTGCTGTATAGCCTATGTAATCCTATGTAACCCACCAGAGGAAATAGTTTCTCCGTATCTATCCTATCAAATCCCTTTATTATTTTTAATATCTCAATTAGATCACTGCTCCACCTTCAAAGCTCAAGGGAATATAAACCAAGTTTATGTAACCAGTCCTCATAATTTAACCCATTAAGCCCTGGTTTCATTTTGGTGACTCTGCATTCTACCCCCTCCAAGGCCAATATTATCTTTCCTGAGGTGTGGTGCTCAAAACTGAATGGGATCTGACCAAGGCTCTGTACAACTGGAGTATCACTTCCTCACTTTTGTATTTCAACCCCCTTGAGGAAAAAGTCTAACTTTCCATTAGTCTTTTTGACTACTATTTCATATATGTGCACTAGCTTTTAGTGTTGTACTTCTCCACAGCTCTTAGTCACTCACCATAAGAAAATATTCCGATTTGCCTCTGCAGTCTCCCAAGGATCCATCCTTGGTCCCTTCCTATTTCTCATCTACATGCTACTCCTCGGTGACATCATCTGAAAACACAACGCCAGATTCCACATGTACGCTGACGACACCTAGCTTTACCTCACCACCAACTTTCTTGACCACTTCCACTGCATCCGATTTGTCACGCTGCTGGTCAGTATTGGATTAGCAGAAATTTCCTCCAATCAAATATTGGGAAGACCAAAGCCATCGTCTTCGGCCCCTTCTACCAACTCCATCCCTCTCCCTGCCACTGTCTCAGGTAGAACCAGACTGTTCGCAAACTCAACATCCTATATGACCCTGAGCTGCGCTTCCAACCCCATATCCTCTCCGTCACCAAGACCGCCTAATGCCGCCTCTGAAATATCACCCATCTCTACTCTTGCCTCGTTCCATCTGCTGCAGAAACCCTCAAGCATGCTTTTGTTATCTCCAAACTTGACTATTCCAATGCTCTCCTGGCCGGCCTCCCATCATCCACATTCCATAAACTTCAGCTCATCCAAAGCTCTGCTTCCTGTATCCTAACTCGCACCAAGTCCCGTTCACCCAACACTCCTGTGCTCGCTGACCTACATTAGCTCCTGGACCACCAATGCCATGAATTCATTCATCCTTGTGCCCAAATCCCTTCATGGCCCATCTATGTAACCTGCTCCATCCTTATAACCCTCCGATAACTCTGCGCTCCTTCAATTCTGGCCTCTTCATACCCGATTCCTTCACCCCATCCACTGCGGCTGTGCCTTCAGCTGTCTAGACCTTAAGCTCTGGAATTCCCTCCTTAAACTACGCCTTAAAACCTACCTCTTTCACCATGTTTTTGGTTACCCAACCTAATGTGGCTCGGTGTTAAATTTAGTCTGATAATCGCTTCTGTGAACCGCCTTGGGGCGTTTCACTACATTAAAGGCACTGTATAAATGCAATTTGTTGTTGTTGCTCTCAGATCTAAAGTGAATGACCGCTCACTTCCCCACACTGAACTCCATCTGCCATAATTATTGTCACTTAGTCTGTCCATGACCTTTTGTAACCTCCTGCTCCCATCTACTGAACTTCATTCGTTGTCTGTTTCATGAGGCTAGTACTTTGCACACACGTAGTACCCAGAGTCACAGCCACTCGTGCATATGCAGATTCACAGGCTAAGAGCTGGTCCACATAGAGACTGACTCCACTCTTGTGTGTAAGCATGGGTGAATGGTACACTTATGTTGTCCTCACATGCTTCAGACTACAGAGCCATTTAATGTGAAATTAGACAGTAACAAAAGAAAGTCATGCTCACACTAAAACAGCAACAGCCATCCTTTGTATTGGACAATGTAGAATAGGAATAACAACAGAAAATGCTGGGAAAACTCAGCAAGTCAGGCAACATCCGTGGAGAGAAATTTGAGTTGACGTTTCGGGTTTGACCCGAAACGTCAACTCAAATTTCTCTCCACGGATGTTGCCTGACTTGCTGAGTTTTTCCAGCATTTTCTGTTGTTATTTCGGATTTCCAACATCTGCAGTATTTTGCTATCGTACTAATGTAGAATAGGAATTCATTGAGAGGAGAATCTTGGGTCAAAGGTCACACGCTGCCAATCAAGTTCAGTAATGTGCATACCAATGTACTGCACTAGTGCAATAAATTTGACCTTGCCCTGGTTTAAAAATGTAAAATACTCTGGTTGTGCATTGTACTTCATATAATGCGAGGGAGAAAGGCACATTGAATGGCGGGAAAAATATCAAATGTTCACATCCAACTCTAGTCACGGTTGATAATTTTCTAAATTTGCATTTTTTTTTTGTAACTAAAGTAAAATATTTGGGGAGCAAAATTCTTCAAGTTGATTAGAATAAACAAGGAATATAAATAATAAACTGTACTCTTAATTCAAGTTAACAATTAAAATCTTTAGCACTGAATTCTTACTTCCCTAAAGAGTGAACAAACTTGCATTTAAATAGCACTTTTCATGCACTTGCGACATCCCAAAGCATTTTACAACCAATGCATTACTTCTAATGAATTACTTTGTAAATGTAGTTACTCTTGTTACGTAGGGAAACAAAGCAGTCAATTTGCACAGAGAGATCTCACAAACATCAGAGACAAATGATGAATGAATCTGTTTAGGTGGTGTTGCTTGAGGGCTAAGACACCTCTGATTTTGTTTGAATAGCACCATGGGATCTTTTATGTCTACCTGAGCAGGCGTCAGTTAAACAAAAGACTGCACCTCTGATAATGCAGAACACCCTCAGTACCATTCTGAGCTGTCAGCCTAGACTATGTACTTAAATCCTGGAATAGAACTTGAACCCAGGATCTTTAGAGAGCCAAGCTGACATTTGCATTACTTAATTCAAGTTACAGTATAATATAAGCTTTTTAAAAAAAAAAGATTTTGTTACTCAGGCAAATATCTTGCTAATAGTACTACAAAAGCAATACTGCACCAAATAAATCACATGCAGTAATAAGTGCAGCGTTAAGTCTTGCTTTGAAAACCCTTTCAGGTTGTTAGTTTACCGCATACTGATGAGCATCATGCACGTTTCCTGTGTGATGTATGTTAATACAGTTGCTTCATAATGTGAATATATATCAAAGCATGAATGTGTAGACAATGATCAAGTAGACTGAAATGTAGTATAAAAAACGAGTCCTAAATTTGCAGTCTCAAGAGTCCATGGGAACACTGGTGTGGGCGATCAAAATATTCACACCAATGAAGTAGAATTGCTCTTCTAAAGCTGGAGCAGAGTAGAAGGAATTTTTCATTGCATCTAAACAGTGCAAGAATCAATCTAGAAATGCTTGATGTTGATCTTGGACATCTAAAGCAGAACAGTGCCTCATTCCTTAGCAAATGATACCACACAGTTTAATAAACAGACAAAAAGTTCTACGTTAGTCAGAAAGACAAGTGGCAGTCGAATTCAGACATTCTTTACAATGAAAAGATATCTGGATTAAGAAGCTTAAAGAAAAACACAACATATCTGTAGACAATACCTGTTGTAATTGGTGCTGTAAAGACTGAATCTGATCAGTTAACTCCAGAGTTTCCTGTTGGACTTCATCTCTGTTCTGAATGGCCTGCTGCAGGTTATCAGTCAGCTGGCCAATAATATCATTCCTCTTCTGTACAGCCATCTCCAACTCCTAATGAGACCAGAACAAAATGATAACATTTATTTCCAGGTGAATTGCAATTACAGGGAACTTTCTGGTATCCGGCACTGACAGGACCGAGCTGGTGCCGTCCCATCAAAACTGCCGTAGAAACCAGCGCTAATGTTAAAACATACGGAGCTTTTGAGCTCCGTGTGAATCAACAAACCCTGTTGCTTAGCAACAGCTTCAAAACAGTCGGCCGCAGCTTAAAAGCGTCTCTGTAGCTAAGCTTCAGCTAGACCTTGCAGAGCCTGACTGGAAAAAAAAAAGCAACGAGAAGTAAAAAAAACAGCTCCTGAATTTTGCCAGTAGATAGAGCTTGCCAGACATTTAACCTCAAAAGTTTCCTGTATATGGATTTTACTCAGTCAATTTTTAATTTGAGGATGGCGAGCAATGGCTGCCAGAGAAAGAGTGCGCTTTGATCCGTGCGCAAGTCTGCTTCAATGAAATAAATTGCAGATGATACAGATAATGGCATTCAATGTAAGTAGCATGAGGTTCCTCTATCGGAGAAAGCATTTTTGTCCATTGGGATCTGACATCAGCAAAGTAGCTGCAGTGTGTACCAACTACAAGATGCACTGCAGCAACTCGCCAAGGCTTCTTCGGCAGCACCTCCCAAACCCACGACCTCTTCCACCTAGAAGGACAAGGGCAGCAGGCGCATGGGAACACCATCACCTCCAAGTGCCCCTCCAAGTCACATACCATCCTGACTTGGAAGTATATCGCTGTTCCTTCATCGTCGCTAGGTCAAAATCCTGGAACTCCCTCCCTACCAGCACTGTGGGAGTTCCTTCACCACACGGACTGCAGCAGTTCAAGAAGGCGGCTCACCACCACCTTCTCAAGGGCAACTAGGGATGGCCAATAAATGCTGGCCTTGCCAGCAATGCCCACATCCCACGAACGAATAATAAAAAACACTTGCCTAATAAATTCAGTTGTCTGGAAATATGCAATAGGCGCAGGAGTTACACCGACAGAAACAGCTGTATAACATGTGAATTCCATTGAGTTCCATACTTTCAACTAAATACTTCATTCAGATATTTTTATTTGATACACTAACATTAAATTTATGAATTGAATCATGATCAGCACTGGGTTAAAGGGAATTAAGTGGACAAACACAAACGTTTTGCAGTTCTGCTGTTTGAGTGCATAAACGCTCACTTTTAAACACCCCACTTGCAGGATATCTAAAAGGGAACAAAAAGATAACACTACTCAATCACAGTAACCAGGATTTTATGATGGAAAGTAAGTGCTTACTAAGTAATGGATCCATTAGAGACTTTTCTACTATGCATTATATTTGAACTGGCTAATATGAATGTGTTGTTTCATTTTTCTACTTACAATTTGCAAGTAAATATATTGACACAAGTCCCACTCACTACCCCTGTGCTCACTGACCTACATTGGTTCCCGGTCCAGCAAGGCGTTGATTTTAAAATTCGCATCCTAGTGTTCAAGTTCCTCCATGGCCTTGCCCCTCCCCATCTCTGTAATCTCCTCCAGCCCTGCAAGCCTCCAAGTGTCCCTCTAACTCTAGCCTCTTGGGCATCCCTATGCCCCACCACTGGTGAATGTGCCTTCAGCTATCTAGGCCCAAAACTCTGGAATTCCCAACCTAAACCTCTCCGTGTCTCTTGCCTCCTTTAAGACTCTCCTTACATAGAAACATAGAAGATAGGAGCAGGAGTAGGCCATTTGGCCCCTCGAGCCTGTTCCGCCATTTAATGAGATCATGGCTGATCATCCAAATTCAGTACCCTGTCCCTGCTTTCTCCCCATATCCCTTGATCCCTTTAGCCTTAAGAAATATATCCAACTCCTTCTTGAATATATTTAATGTATTGGCCTCTACTGCCTTCTGTGGTAGAGAATGCCACAGGTTCACCACTCTCTGGGTGAAGAAATTCCTCCTTAACATTGACTTCTTTAACCAAGCTATTAGTCACCCTTCCTAATATTTAATTCTTTATGTCAATTTATGTCTAACGAAGCACCTTGGGATGTTTTTGTGGGTTAAAGGCGCTTTATAAATGCAAGTTGCTGTCATTGGAGTATAATATCCGCTATTTCTGCAGTGAGTGCAATAGCGTAGTACAATGTTTAGTCCATTTTACAGATTACTGCAAAGAACCCTCCAGGTCATGCAATTTTTCACAGCCAGAAGGTGTAAAGTGTACGACTTTTGAATTGCAGGGAATAAATTCTACATACGGGAACTGCTCTGAAACTACTAGAGAAAAAAAGGTTCCATTGCAAACTTGAAATTGTAACAATGTCAAATAAAGGTAAACATAACAGCACGAATCAGACACAAATTACATCATTTCGAAATATTCTCATCAATTATACAAGGCCCAAGATTAGAAACCATGCACATTTTCATTGAGGTCTACGTCAGGGGTGTCAAACATACAGTACAATCCAGCCCACACATAGTGTTGCCATGTGTCCCGAAATGGGACAGGATACTCACGGGCGCTGCTTCTCACAACCCCGGGAGAACTGCAGCTTTCAAACTTTGTGTCACAACAGCACCGGGCCTCGGGTGGGGAAAAGAGGGAAACTAAGGACTGGGGCTTGGGGAAGGAATGGGGTGGGATGGGTTTAGGCCCTGCATCTGCTGCAGAGCCTGGAGGCACAGAAGCAGCAGCAGTACTGAGAGAGGAGCAACCAGTAAAGGGGTTGTTTCCATTGGTGGACAAGTGGGGAACAAGAGGAAGGGGATTGAGTATTCTCAGGGAGCATCACAAGCTCCACTATGTCGAGGAGATGCAGGAGGGCAGAGTACAGTCAGCATTGGCCCACAGCAGTGCTGTGGAGCTGGGAGGAGCACCCCTGCTACTCCATGCTCCACAGAAGAAGTAAACAAAGCTTTCCCAACCATTTCTTCAGCGACCTCCAGCAGTTTCTTGAAGGACCGCTGTCGAGCTGGAAAAACTAGTCTGAGCTGCATGGCGCATGTTCCACCTAGTTTTATAATGCATTTTGCCAAAGGGTCATAGACTCAAAACGGCACAGGAGGCCATTCGGCCCATCGAGTCCGTGCCTGCTCTCTGCAGAGCAATCCAGTCAGTTCCATTCTCCCGCTCTATCCCCGTAGCCCTGCAAGTTTATTTCCCTCAAGTGCCTATCCAGTCTCCCCTTGAAAACACTGCATGTCTCCGCTTCCACCACTTCCGTTGGCAGCGAGTTCCAGGTCATCACCACTCGCTGCGTAAAAAAGTTTCCCCTCACATCCCCCTGTAACTCTTGCCCAAAACCTTAAATCTGTTTCCCCTAGTCCTTGTACCATCAACTAGTGGGAACAGCCTTTCCCCATCGCGCCTATCCAAACCTGTCATAATCTTCTACACCTCTATCAAATCACCTCCTTTGCTCTAATGAAAACAAATCCAGCTTCTCCAACCCGTCCTTGTAGCTAAGATCCCCCATACCATTCTGGTAAATCTCCTCTGCGCCCTCTCAAGGGCCTTCACATCCTTCCTAAAGTGTGGTGACCAGAACTGGACGCAATACTCCAGTTGTGGCCTAACCAGCGCTTTATAAAGGTTCAGCATAACTTCTCTACTTTTGTACTCAATACCTCTATTTATGAAGCCCAAGATCCCATATGCTTTGTTAACCACTCTCTCAATGTGTCCTGCCACCTTCAGGGACCTATACACATTAACTCCCAGGTCCCTCTGTCCCTGCACACTCTTTAAAACTGTGCCATTAAGTGTATATTGCCTCTCCCTGTTCCTTCTGCCAAACTGCATCACCTCACACTTCTCTGTATTAAATTCCATCTGCCACTTGTCTGCCCATTCTGCTAGCCTTTCTATGTCCTGTTGCAGTCGATTGGTATCATCACTACTGTTTGCCACACCCCCAAGTTTGGTGTCACCGGCAAATTTAGAAATTCTGCTTTGTATTCCAATATCCAGATCATTTATATATATCAAAAAAGCAGTGGCCCCAGCACTGACCCTTGAGGACCACCACTGTCTGCCATCCTCCAGTCTGAAAAACAGCCAGTTACCACAACTCGCTGTCTTCTGTCTTTAAGCCAATTCCTTATCTAAGCTGCCACTGACCCACCTATTCCATGAGCCTCAATTTAGTTAACCTGCCTTCCATGTGGTACTTTGTCAAACGCCTTCCTAAAATCCATGTAGACAACATCCATTGCATTCCCTTCATCGATCCTCCCTGTTACTTCATCAAAAAATTCAATTAGATTAGTCAAACATGATCTGCCTTTCACAAATCCACATTGGCTCTCCAAGTGCCTGTAAATTTTTCCTTGATTACTGTTTCTAAAACTTTATCCACCACTGATGTTAAACTGGCCGGCCTATAGTTACAAGGTATGATAGCAAAATACTGCGGATGCTGGAAATCCGAAACAACAGGAACTGACCTTCCCTTTTGTTCTTTCATCCCCTCCCCCTTTTCCCAGCCCCCAAACTTGCTTTCCATTTCCTGCTTTTTTTCCAGTTCTGACGAAAGGTCATCAACCTGAAACATTGACTCTGTTTCTCTCTCCACCGATGCTGCCTTGGCCTGCTGAGTTTTTCCAGCATTTCCTGTTGTTATTATAGTTACAAGGATTGTCCTTACAATCTTTCTTGAACAATGGTATCATATTTGCCACTTTCCAATCCTCAGGCACCTCCCCTGCATCTAGAGAAGATTGGAGAACTATGGCAAGCCCTTCTGCTATCTCCTCCCCCAATTCCCTTAACAATCTGGGATGCAAACCATTTGGACCAGGCGACTTATCCACTCTAAGCATACCCAGCCTTTCTACTACATCCTGTCTTATTAATTTTCACCCCTTCCATTGCTTCTACCTTTTCCAATGCTACCGATATTTTGTCAGCATCCACCTCCTTAGTAAACACCGATACAAAGTACTCGAGTATTCTAGTCTTTCCCTGCGCCTCTAAGCATGTATCACCTTCTTTGTCCCTAATAGGCCCCACCCCGTCTCTTAATACCTGCTGGTAGAAGATTTGTGATTTCCCTTTTATGTTAACCGCCATTCTACTCTCATATTCTCTCTTTGCCAATCTTACTTCATCTTCACTTCCCCTCTCAACTTATTGTATTTGGTCTGGTTCTCCCTTGAAGAATTCACCGGACATTCATCATACACCCTCTTTTTTTGTTTCAGCATCTTCTCTATCTCCCTCGTCATCCAAGGAGCCCTTGCTTTGGTTCCCTTACCCTTCTCTCTTGTTGGAATGTACCTAGCCTGTACTTGGAACATCTCCTCCTTAAAAGATCACCCATTGTTCCATTACAGTTTTTCCAGTCAGTCAGTCTTTGGTTCTATTTTACCCTGGCTAGATCCTTTCACATCCCATTGAAGTTAGCCCTATTCCAGTTTAGAAGTTCCACTCTAGATTGTTCCTTGCTCCTCTCCATTGCTAATCTAAATCTTATGATATGATGATCACTCGTACCCAAGTGTTCTCCCACAGATACTTGGTCGACCTGGCCCACCTCATTCCCCAGCACCAGATCCAGCAATGCCTCCTTCCTAGTTGGGTCAAGAACATACTGGTCAAGGAAATTCTCCTGAACACATTTCAGAAATTCCTCACCATCCTTTCCTGTTACCCTATCATTATCCCAATCGATATTTGGGTAATTAAAGTCCCCCAATATCACCACTCTATAGCTCTTGCATATCTCTGCGATTTCCCTGCAGATTTGCTCCTCTACCTCCCTCGCACTATTTGGAGGCTAATAGAATACCCCCAGTAGCGTGATCAAACCCTTTTTGCTCAACGTTAACCAAATGGATTCTGTCCTTGTCCCCGCAAGAACATTCTCCCTTTCTGACACTACAATGTCTTCCTTAATCACCACTGCCACCCCACCTCTCTTTTTCCTTCCCTATCTTTTCTGAACACCTTGTACCCTTGAATATTAAATGCCCAGTCCTCACCGATTTTAAGCCACGTTTCCGTTATTGTCACATCATATTGCCACACAGCTAATTGTGCTTGTAGCTCACCAACATTATTCACCACACTTTGTATGTTTACGTACATGCATTCTAAGTCCATTTTTGAATTTTTCTTTATCTTTCTTAGTCTGCTCGTATCTAATATGGTACTACTTCCGCCTCTAGTACTATCCAACACTCTCACATGCACCTTATTCCTCTTTTCTACTCCTATATGCTGGTGCCCATACCCCTGCCAAGCTAGTTTAAACCCTCCCCAACAGAACTAACAAACCTCCCCACGAGAATATTGGTCCCAGCTCTGTTGAGTTGTAACGCTTGTACAGGTCCCACCTTCCCCAGAAACGGTCCTAATGCCTCAGGAATCTAAAGCCCTCCCTCCGGCACCATCTCTCCAGCCACGCATTTATCTGTCCTAAAAGAAGCACAGGACACTTAGCATATTTAAACTGATGCAACACTGATTTCAGATGGCTGCCAGAGGCGACTAAAAACACTGAAGACTAATATGGTGGCAGCCATGCTGCCGGCACAGATTAAGTGCAGAACATTGCGCTCAGAAATTGGTATACATTGTGTCTGTTTTACGCCCAAATAACAGAGAAAATACATACCAATTTCTACCCCAGTGTGTACAAATAAGTTTTGCTGAATGTGGCCCACACCAAGTGCCAGGATGTTGAATCAGCCCCACCATGTAAATTGAGTTTGACACCCCTGGTCTACACGTCAGGTGCAATTGGTCATATAATTTGATCACTTAATGCTGTCTAATGGAATTTGGTCAAATGTATATCAGAGAACAGCCAGGTTTTGCATCATATTGTGAATAAGTCAAAACAATAAATTACAAATATGCTTAACCACACTAGAGACTAACAGTCTGGAGCACAACAGATAAAGCATTTGCTTCAAACGCAATTCATTAACTTTTAAGCTTTCCCATGGACTCACTTCAGAACCATGGATGGAGGGAAGAAGAAAAGTTTGTACGTGATACACTGGCAATAGCATACCAGGGTAGCCCACACAAAAAAAGGTAGGCCTTGGCGAGGGTGCAGGAGAGATTTACCAGAATACCAGGGATGCAGGACTTCAGTTATGTGGAGAGACGGGAGAAGCTGGGGTTGTTCTTCTCAGCAATATTCCCTGTAAGCTGTGCTTTGTTCTATACATCAGTTTCTTTTAGTGCGCGGTCCCTTTAAATTTACACGCATGCGCAGTATTTACAATGGAGAAGCCTGTGAGCAGCCTGGGTGGGGCTTTTCATATTACTGCGCGGCCGCGCAACTTCGAAGGAGCATTGCTCATTCGGTGTTCAAAATGATGAAAGCTTGTGATAAGAATAAATAAAGAGAAACTGTTTCCACTGGTATGAGGGTCGGTAACCAGAGGACACAGATTTAAGATAATTGGCAAAACAAAACTTACACAGCGAGTTGTGATGATCTGGAATGCACTGCCTTAAAGGGTGGTGGAAGCAGATTCAATAGTAACTTTCAAAAAGGAATTGGACAAATACTTGAAACGGAAATAAATTGCAGGACAATGGGGAAAGTGCAGCGGGAGTGGGGCTAATTGGATAGCTCTTTTAAAGAGCCGGCACAGACACGATGGGCTAATTGGCTTCTTTCTGTGCTGTATGATTCTGTCTAGGCTCATTTTCAAACTACAGGAAACTTTGTGATATCCGGCACGTACGGGACCGGCGTGTTGCCGATCTATCAAAACTGACGGACATACAAAGTTAATGTTGAAACATACGGAGGTTTTCATCTCCGTATCTGACAACAAACACTTGCTTAGCAACAGCTTCTAAAGAGTCAGCTGCAAGTGTCTGTAGCTGAAGCTGTTGCTATAGCTACAGACTTTGCAGTGGCTGACTGGGGGGGAAAAAAAAGAACGAGATCTAAAAAAAACTTACAGAAAACGGCTCCTGATTTTTGCCGTTAGATCGAGTATTCCGGACATACAACCTCCGGATAAACTAATGTTTCCTGTATAACTAAAAAAAAATCTACACATCACTGAAAGCTTGCTTGAAGACTTGGAGGAGAGCCTTGAAGTACACAATTCCCCTTACCTGTTTCTCAAAGCGATACAATTTACTGCAAAGCCGAGTGGTTCTCCAATATACCTTTGATCAAATCCCAGTAGCCAGTTACAAGCCACTCAAAGGGAATACAAGATTCTTCAAAAATATTTTTTGGACACCCAAGACTTTGGTGTGTGGGCAGATTTTTGTGCACAGTGGCTCCCACTCCAGAGACTTGAGCACATAATCTAGGCTGACACTTCAGTGCAGTACTGAGGAAGTGCTGTCCTGTTGGAGATGCCGTTTTCTGGTTGAGATGTTAAACCGAGGCCCCGTCTGCCCCTCAGGTAGAGATGTAAAATATCCTATGGTACTATTTCGAAGAAGAGCGGGAAAGTTCTTCCTTATATCCTGGCCAATATTTATCCCTTAACCAACATCACAAACAGATTATCTAGTCATTATCACATTATTGTTCGTGGAACCTTGCTGTGTGCAAATTGGCTGCCGCACTTCTAACATTGCAACAGTAACTAAACTTCAAAAGGTACTTCCATTGGCTTTGAGACATCCGGAGATTGTGAAAGGCATTATATAAATGCAAGTCTTTCTTTCTAAGGGACAATGGAAGTGATCTAACAATTGACAATCTCGAGTGTGTGCAGCATCAATTTACATTTCTTGAATCACTGGTCCAATATTCAGCCATATTTGGAAAAAAAAGCCTTGAAGTACATGAAGATTATGGCCTCAACAGTAATCCAGCTGGTATACAGAATTTGGTTCTCTCCAAGGTTCCCAGAACAGAAGTGAAAATTAGTCTCTTCGACAAGATATGGAAGATTATTGCCACTTGTGGCACAATAGCTCAGCAAGAAGCACTATTTTGGGGGGAGGGGGGGTGTGGAACAAGGATTGAAAAAACAAATAAACTAACTTAGCTGCATCTCAAGGTCCAACTCAAGAAAAGCACTGCAGAAAACAGTAAATGTTTGCGGGGGGGGGGATGGGGAGTGCCCTGAACACCCCACATAGGAACAGGAAATGCTAAGCAAAAAAAAAACCAAAGTCCATCTATTCTCCTTCACCCATCCTGGTAGGTGCATGAAGCAATGTTAATGGAGTTGTTGACTAATCCTAGCAATCAAATTCTCAATTAGTCTACAACAGACCCAGACATGAGGTGAGGAAAATTCCAGTGGTGGAGCGCTTTGGGAACCATAGGTCCAAAGTCACCTGCTTCTCCCAAGCATACTACACTTACCAAATGTCATGGCCCAGAATTTGCAGTCAGCAGCGAAATGACAGCACTCGCCGCTAACCTTGAAGAGCGTTGCCCACAAAAACCACGCGATCTCTGTGGTGAAAACTTTAGCTTTCTCGACCTCAATTTGATTGGAACGCTGTCAAAAGGGGACCGCCAGCGTACAGCAGCAGTGAGGTCATCAAGCTGTCTAAGCAGCCAATCACATTGAAGAATTCTCACAAACAGCAAACCAGCAAATAAAAATCAGCTTTTATCATTCACTTTTTAAAAGTTTTACACAGCGCAAAATAAAGATTGGAACATACACATGGGGTTAAGGTAGAAGCTGAAAAATAAACAAACTTAAAATTTATTTTTTTAATTTTAAAAATCTAGTAATTTTTATCTTAATGGAGAAATTTGACATTCCACAGATATAAAATTAGTTTTGCGGGTCAGAATGGTTGTTCAGCTGTCAATACGCCGTTAAAACCCCTATTACACCTCTTTCAACAATTTTTTTAATGGAGCTTTTAACAGTGTTATCAGAGTGGAAAAGGGGAAGTTTGTCAGTTCAAGTGATTTCACTGATTGCCAGCTATGGGGAGTTCCACAGCGCACACTCATCCCCAATCTAGAAGCCACCTATTCATCTGTGCATGAACCAATAAGCCAGCATGAAAGTTAATTTTTAAGGTGTGAGACCAAGGGGAAATTAGATTAAAATAATCTATTCCTTTTGTCTCGAAGACCTGTTCTTTAAACCTGGTCAGCTTTGTGAAATTAAAATCTCCTCTCTAGAAAGCCATACATTTATGGAATAGCTGGGAAAATTAACACGCAAGTGTCACAATACTAAATGAAACACAAGACTCTGAAAAGAGAACTTCAATGTAGCCAATTGGTACCATTACAAGTAGGTGTCCAATACTCTAACTTTTAAATAAATTCTGAAGTTTTCAGGGTAATTCTAAGATACTTTTACTTTACTAAAACACATTAGACAGCAAATGCATGGGTTCCCCCAATTCCCCAGCTGCCAAATGCACTCACTAATATAAGTGATTCAATCTCTCTCTCGATCCGACATCAGAGAACACCCAGATTAGCCTGCATCAAAGAATCTACTGCTAATTACTTCTAGATCTTCACCTAACACACAAACTGTTCCAATTGCAAAATACTGCAGATGCTGGAAATCTGAAATAAAAATAGAAAATGCTGGTATAAACTGTTCCCATCTTTAGAACCAGTTCAGAAAACAACTGTCATCTGCAGGCAAAGAAGCACAGCTTTGAATTCTTAATCAAAATAAGTACCATTTCCTTTTTTGGAATCAGGTCTCCTAGTTTCAGGCATCCAAGGACCGTGCCCAGTTTCAACACAGAGCTAACTAACTGTTTTTAAATAACATGAAGCATGATGTGTTGATTCCTTAGTAACTGATAGCACACACTGTAAAGAGAAACGAGAGAGTGGTACATCGAGGTCACTGTGCCAGTAGCCAGACATAAAAGCACCTCATACTTAAGGGAAAATGGAGAAAGAGCAGAGGGGGTGAGATTAATTGGATAGCTCTACTAAAGAGTCGGCACAGGCACGATGGGCCGAATGGCCTCCTTCTGTGCTGCATCATTCACAGTCGTTACAGATGACTCCAAAGGTCTGCAACCTGAAAACCCTAGCAGGAAATGGGCCTTGGTTAAAAAAAAAATATTTCTGGAGAGCTTCTTGGTAGATTTTGATCAACAGCCTATAACGGGAGATGCAATTTCAGCCTCCCCCCACTCTCATTTCTTGAACCTTAAGCTCAGAGTCTCTCTCTCTTTCTCACACAGTATTAGAATAGTTATCACAGCAATGATGAGATGATCATGAAATCTGTGAAATAAAGCAGCTGGCCTGAAGGTGCTACTGAATGAGAAATAGATCTAGTTTGATTATGCTGGCTGAAAACATTGCTTTTCCGCACAACAGTATTTATTGGATTTAATTTCTTACAATCAAATGAAACCCTCCTTGGTCGCTGTATACAGAGTGGATTGAGTTCTGTCACTTGGTGTCTTATCTCCAGTGCGCTGAGCGTGGTGACTTGAAAAAGAGTTGCATATTCAGGCTGAAGGACCCTCTTCCCACACCTTTACATTTGTAGCAGTCTCACCCTTACACAAATTGGGTACAAATCCACAGCACAAAGCTGCTCATAGCCCAACAATGATTTCCGATTTCACTCACAGAATACAAGGATAATTCATTTGTGCATCGGAAAGGTCACTTTGGTACATCTACCATACCCTTCAGAGGTTAAAGCACATTACTCAGGCAGAGCAGAAAAATCTTCATTCTCCCAGGTGACACTTGATCTGAAAGCACTTAAAGCATCATGGAAGGAACTGCGCTCTGTACCTAACCTGTACTATCAATGGAATGACACGGATTTACAGCAACATGGGTAGAAACCTTTTGTTGCTTTCTAGTGCAAAAATCATCAAAGATAGTGCACTTCATCAACACAACAAATTGATTTACTGAATTGTTAATCAATCTGTGTATTGTTACGTTACAACATTTTGAAAACTTCGTCCAAGGTATAACTTGGGGGAAGGGGTAATTTGACTTAAATTTCATCTAATATCAGCTCAAAAACTTTCCAATTAGATGTGGGGAAAAGATTCTCCAATAGCTCAGGTAAAGGCACCACCTGTTATGGTACAAAACCACACAGACCAGAGGTTCACAGGTTCGATTCCTGCTGTGTATGGGCTCCGTCACTGCCCTCAACACCCTTAATCTAGGGACAAAAAAAATTAGCCCGGGTTCTTGCTCCTGATCACCATCCAGTAGAAAATGTGTATGTATTGTAAAAGTCAGACAGCCAGGTGACGAAGGATCGAATACTAGAGCCTAGTCTTCAGTCGCTTACAAGCCTTTATTTACAGAGACACACAATACATTCTATGCACCCCCAAGATAAGCTTGCCCCACTCTTCCCGAGCCTACTCCCATATATATGAACACAAGAAAGAGTCCCCAATTAATACCCACCCCCTGAATACAATTAACATGTATAAATGTTGGGCGAGTGCAGAATCAGGTGCAATGCACTCCACAGCCAAATAGCCTACTAACACTCAAAGTCAAGGCTCACACATAAGAAGTGTCTATTTGGGTAAGGTACCAGAGGGCTGCCAATGCTCACAGAACCATAAACTGCCAGGAGTCAGCATCTACAAAAAATAAATTGGAGAAAATCAAAACATTTAAAAAATAAATGAAAAAGGGTTGGAATAAACGGGTCCTTTTCTGAGTGGCAGGCAGTGACTAGTGGGGTACCGCAGGGATCGGTGCGAGGACCCCAGCTATTCACAATATACATAAATGATCTAGACGCGGGAACTAGATGTAATATCTCCAAGTTTGCAGACGACACAAAGCTGTGTGGGCGTGTGTGCTGTGAGGAGGATGCAGAGAAACTCCAGTATGATTTGGACAGGTTGGGTGATTGGACAGATGGATGGCAAATGCAGTATAATGTGGATAAATGCGAGGTTATCCACTTCGGTGGCAAAAACAGGAAGACAGATTATTATCTGAACGGCAATAGATTGGGAAAAGGGGAAGTGCAATGAGACCTGGGTGTCCTTGTGCACCAGTCGCTGAAGGTAAGCATGCAGGTGCAGCAGGCGGTTAAGAAGGCAAATGGTATGTTGGCCTTCATAGCAAGAGGATTAGAGTACAGGGCCTTGGTGAGACCACACCTTGAGTATTGTGTGCAGTTTTAGTCGCCTTATCTGAGGAAGGATGTTCTTGCCATGGAGAGTGCAGCGAAGATTCACCAGACTGATACCTGGGATGGCAGGAATGACGTTTGAAGTGAGATTGGGTCGATTAGGCTTATATTCGCTAGAGTTCAGAAGAATGAGAGGGGATCTCATTGAAACTTATAAAATTCTAACAGGACTAGACAGACTAGATGCAGGAAGGATGTTCCCGATGGCGGGGGAGTCCAGAACCAGGGGTCACAGTCTAAGGATAAGCCATTTCAGACTGAGACAAGGAGGAATTTCTTCACCCAGAGAGTGGTGAACCTGTGGAATTCTCTACCACACAAGGCAGTGGAGGCCAATTCATTAAGTACATTCAAGAAGGAGTTAGCTATATTTCTTGAGGCTAAAGGGATCAAGGGATATGGGGAGAAAGCAGGGACAGGGTACTGAATTTGGATGATCAGCCATGAGCTCATTAAATGGCGGAACAGGTTCAAGGAGCCAAATGGCCTACTCCTGCTCCTATCTTCTATGTATCTATGTTAATTGTCAGAAAGATTTCCTTAGAGATTTAATTTCGCACCCAGAATTTTCTTTAAGAGCTAAATGCGCCTGCCAAAATCTGCAAAAGTAGCTGCGTGGTCAGGTGCCAAGTCCTACTACCAGATAAGCCAACCAAAGTGGAACATTCGATTCCAAGCTGCACAGCACGTGGTGACTGCTACTGTCAAATTAAAGCTCATTTAAGCTGCAGTACAGAATTTAAAACCATAGAATGATTTGATTTGATATTTGAGTTGCTGTAACTGTTGCGGGTATTTTTCATCCGTACCTGCTGCATTTGCTCACTCTCCTGGTGGGTAGCCAGTTGCTCCTGCAGGTCTTCCACCTCAGTGACTAGTTGTTCCAAAGCCATTTCTTTGCCTTGCAATTGCTCTTCAAGCTCGATTATTCTTAGCCGGCAAACCTGTAGCTCCGTTTCAGCATGTTCTGTACTATTATTCACCTCTTCTTCCTAGAAGAGATCATATGGCGTGAAGGTCTTTCATTTTGTTCTTATTTGATTTTAAACAATGTAATGTAATCAGTATACAACAGAAAAAAACCATGGGGCCACACAGAAATACACAGCCAGCATACTGGTAATAATTGTATTGCTTCCAAAATGTATTCACATCCAATCCTATGAAAACAGATCTGTATGGTCAGAAAAAATAACCAATTCCAGAGTGTAATTATAAAATCATCTAGATCATGCAGCTCAGATGATGCCTTTAAGGACAAGCAAAGGTGAAGCAAGCTGATAACAAAGTGGAAGAACATTCAGCCAGGGCGCCCACCGTCAACGATCCATTTTGGAAATTCTGCATTTGTGGACGTCAGATAAGTGCTGAAAAGTTGGTCTTTTCCCTCCCTCCATGGTGAGATAACATGACAATATCTGGTCTCATGCATAAACAATGGCCATTTGAGAAAGGTGCAAGAAGGCTGCTAAACTGTAGTCTAACCTTCAGGAGAAATAAGGGACAGAAAATTGGGGAATGGAGGAGAAATGTCAGTAAAACACCAAAATCAAAAGAAAATTGAACCGTCACACAATGTACAGAATGCAGACTTCCAAAAATATGGGGATTCCCAGGAAAGTGTATGGAAAAAAGCACCAGTACTTGAATCCAAGACACCTTTATCAGGCTCCTGGATTATTTCAGTATCTGGGCAACACCATACAAAATTCAGTTGTGAATTTACAGATGTATGTGTGCGAGCACGTACATGTGCAGGATGTAATCTAGGTACTAAGGAGTGAAAAAAAATATTTCTGCAGCAAATGACAACATGTAATAAAATACTTGCATTTTTATAGTACCTTATGTGGAAATGTCCCAAAGTGCTTCACATAACAAGTTACTTTTTGAAGTATGTTGACTTGTTGAAGAGGCAAATACAAAGCAGTGCCACGGGAAAAGTATGGGACTGTGTGTCAGAGACTGAATTGCAAAGCTTATTTCTGAATATAGCAGCCAAACAGTGAGAAAAAATGCTATGCATCAGGCAGAAAAATATAGCTTTGGGATCAACAGCTCACCTCAGCTGTGAAGTCCTCCACTGTACTGGCGTTTGACAGTTCACCATCAGCCTGAGGAAAGCAAGGATGATTGAAACACTTAAAAGATAAAATGCAGGAAAATCATCGTAAACATAATTTGTAATTCCTCTACAACGTGTATTTATATAGCGCCTTTAACGGAGTAAAACATCCCATGGCACTGCACAGGGGTATTAAAAGACAACAACAAATTTGACAACAATCCACATAAGGATAAATTAGGGCAGGTGACCAAAAGCTTGGTCAAAGAGGTAGGTTTTAAGGAGCGTCTTAAAGGAGGAAAGAGAGGTAGCGAGGCAGAGAGGTTTAGGCAGGGAATTCCAGAGCTCAGGGCCAAGGCAACAGAGGGCACATCCACCAAAGGTTGAGTGATTATAATCAGGGATCCTCAAGAGGGCAGAATTAGAGGCGCGCAGATATCTCCGGGGGGGGGGGGGGGGGGGCGGGGTTGTGGGGCTGAAGGAGATTAGAGAGATAGGGAGGGGCGAAGCCATGGAGGGATTTGAAAACAAGGATGAGAATTTTGAAATCGAGGCGCTGCTTAACCGGGAGCCAATGTCTGTCAGCGAGCACAGGTGAACGGGACTTGGTGCAAGTTAGGACACGGGCAGCAGAGTTTTGGATGACCTCAAGTTTACGTAGGGTGGAATGTGGGAGGCCAGCCAGGAGTGCGTTGGAATAGTCAAGTCTAGAGGTAACAAAGGCATGAATGAGGGTTTCAGCAGCGGATGAGCTGAGGTAAGGTCGGAGGCAGGCGATGTTACGGAGGTGGAAGTAGGCGGTCTTTGTTATGCTGCGGATATGTGGTCGGAAGCTCATTTCAGGGTCAAATATGACACCAAGATTGTGAACAGTGTGGTTCAGCCTCAGACAGATGTTAGGGAGAGGGGTGGAGTCAGTGGCTAGGGAACGGAGTTTGTGACAGAAACAATGGCTTCGGTTTTCCCAATATTTAACTGGAGAAAATGTTACTCATCCAGAACTGTATGTCGGACAAGCAGTCTGGCAATTTAGACACCGTGGAGGGGTCGAGAGAAGTGGTGAGGAAGAGCTGTGTGTCGTCAGCGTACATGTGGAAACTGATGCTATGTTTTTGGATGATGTCGCCAAGGGGATGCGAAATAGGAGGGGGCCAAGTATAGATCCTGGGGGACACCAGAGGTAACGATGCGGGAGCGGGAAGAGAAGCCATTGCAGGTGATTCTCTGGTTACGATTATATAGATAAGAATGGAACCAGGCGAGTGCAGTCCCACCCTGCTGGATGACAGTGGAGAGGCGTTGGAGAAGGATGGAGTTGTCAACCGTGTCAAAGGCTGCAGACAATCAAGAAGGATGAGGAGGCATAGTTTACCTTTGTCACAGTCACAAAGGATGTCATTTGTGACTTTGATGAGAGCCGTTTCGGTACTGTGGCAAGGGCGGAAACCTGATTGGAGGGATTCAAGCATGGAATTGCGGGAAAGATGGGCACAGATTTGAGAGGCAACAACACGTTCAAGGACTTGAGAGGAAAGGGAGGATGGAGATGGGGTGGTAGATTGCAAGGACGGAGGGATCAAGGTTTGGTTTTTTGAGGAGATGGGTCATGACGGCAGATTTGAAGGAGAGGGGGACAGTACCTGAGGAGAGAGAACTGTTAACAATATCAGCTAACATGGGAGCCAGAAAAGGAAGCTGAGTGGTCAGCAGTTTGGTGGGAATAGGGTCGAGGCGCAGAGAGGTCATGAAGGGAGATTGGAGAAAGATGTGAGTTCAGGGCTAGGGCAGGGGGGAACCTTAGAGGAGGTTTGGCCCAGTGAGCTAGGGGAAAGAAGAGAAGTGGCAGAGGCAGCTGAACGGATGGTCTCAATCTAGGAGACAAAGAAGTCCATGAGACCAGATATTGTCATGTTATCTCACCATGGAGGGAGGGAAAAGACCAACTTTTCAGCACTTATCGGACATCCACAAATGCACTTGTTATCGGAGGCGAGGGTGGAGGTGACAGGGGAGAGGGGTTTAAGAAGACGGTTAGCAATAGAGAATAGGAGCCGGGGTTTATCTTGACATTCCAGAATGATTCTGGAATAGTGAGCAATCTTGGCAGACGAGAGCAGGGCCCACCAGATCTGGCGGTGAATGGCTAAACCAGTTGTCCGCCATATCCGTTCGAGTCTGTGTCCCTTGGACTTAAGGGAGCAAAGATGAGAGCTGTACCAGGGGAACGGCGAGGGTGAGAGGGGGTAATTGTTTTAGTAGGGAGTGCCATCCATGAGCTTAAGAAGTGAAGAGTGACTAATGGGAGCTTGCACTGAGAAAAACTCATGACCTCAAATTTTAACATTCATTCTTCAAAAGAGTTTTTAAAAAAGGAATCAACAGAAAAAGCACAATCAAAGATAGTGGTGAGGGTGTGGTTGAGCAGATCGGTAGCTGCAGAAATATCATGGTGAATGGAGGGCCAGAGGCTGGACAATTGGGATTTCATAAGTGCAGTAGTAAGAGAGTTGGAAGAGTTTTTTCAAGGGGCGAACACAAAAGGAAGTAGGGTTGGGGTGGGGGGGGAGGGGGGATGAAAGTTGAGAGCGATACGAGGAAATGGTCAGAGATGGCCTTATCTGCAATTGACACGATGGGAGTAGCGAGACCACGAGAGATGGCAAGGTCGAGGGGGTGGCTGTGAATATGGGATGGAGACTTTACATGGAGGGAGAGATTAAGGGAGGATAGGAGGCTAGTGAACTCAGAGGAGAGAGAGCATGATGAATTGAGATGGAGGTTGAATCACTGAGGAGGAGAAGTCGCTCGGTGCAGAGGCTGAGGGAGGAGAGCAGTGAAGATATCTCGGTAATAAAATTTTTATGGTACTTGGGTGGGCGGCACAGAACAAAAATTTTAAATGAGGGGTGAGAGGGGTGGAACAAGGTGAGATGCTCAAAGGAGGAGAAACTGCCGGAGGAATAGGGGGACAGACCAAGGTGTGATTTGGTGATGAGAGCCACACCGCCACCACGGCAGTCTGAGCGGGGCAAGTGGAGGAAGGTATAGCCAGGCGGGGAGGCTTCATTAAGGGTAAGGTGTCATCACCCTTCAACCAAGTTTCCGTCAGGGACATGATAACGAAGCAGTCATCCACGATTAGACCCGTGCCATCCATGAGCTTAAGCAGTGAAGAGTGACTAATGGGAGCTTGCACTGAGGAAAAACTCAACCTCAAATTTTAACATTCATTCTTCAAAATAGTTTTTAAAAAAGGAATCAACAGAAAAAGCACAAAGAAAATAGAAAGCAAAATATAGCGAAATCTGGAACTGCGCAAATGCTGGAAACACTCAAGCAGGTCAGTCCACATCAATGGAGGAAATGGATAAATTCAGGTTTCAGACATACAGACCTTCACCCAAATGGAAAGGAGCAAAGATGAAAAAGAATTTGAACAGAAACAGAACATTGGTGGAAGGGGGGGGGGGGGGGCGCACCCACAAGAGGAACTAAATTTTTAAAAAGAAAAACAGGAGATGCACAGATGGCTGAGGTGATCTTCACATTAGACAACAGAAAGATGCATTGAGTCCTTAGGGAATAAATGGCTACGGCAGAGAGAGGCAACCCAAGGAAGACAAGATGATGTGAGTGAAAGTAGGTCAGCTCTGAAATCAAAACGGGAGAAATCCACTGGCCCAGGAGAGAAAAGAAAGCAGCTTTCCCCACCAATACTGTGCTTTGATGAAGGGTCTCTGCTCTAAGTGTCCAGCCAAACATCCAAAGACCCATCCCACATCAACAATCCTGCTGTCAAGAAAATGGAAGGTATTACTAAGGTCTGAAGTAACTACGGTCAAAGGGACTGCAGAGTGCCCAGAAGAAATAGCAGGTACTGTTCCTGGAGCCGGGTTGGAACAGCACACAAGGCCAAAATACTTTTGCCACAAAAATGAGCTATACATAACACTGAAAGTCTAGCTCATCTGATGGCCTAGTGAGCAAAGATGCTACCTGATTGATGTGAAGGTCCAACCCACAGCCCAGAACCAACCCACTTGTCCATTTCATTCAGACCACTGTGCCCGTAAACAATGCGGCCAGCAACTTCAAGAAGTCTGGCTGATTTTAACCTCACTGGTACAGGGTTCCGAGATAAAATATAGTCTGACATATTCTCCCAGCAGCGAACAGCTAACTCAGCACAGGTTGGGAATCAGACAGGTGAGAGAACAGTAGCAGCCGGGCCTGGTGAGAGAGAGCAAAAGCACTAGGACTGGGAAGAATCAAGTTTAGAATCACAGCATTTGTCCTATTCAGGCTGTTGCCTCATGAGATTGTATTTGTAGCCAGCTCGTGAAAGCATAGTGGGATGGAACTTATTGTTTGTAATGAAGTTGCTGGCCACATTGTTTATGGGCACAGTGGTCTGAATGAAATGGACAAGTGGGTTGGACCTTCACATCAATCAGGTAGCATCTTTACTCACTAGGCCATCGGATGAGCTAGACTTTCAGTGTTATGTATAGTTCATTTTTGTGGCAAAAGTATTTTGGCCCTGTGTGCTGTTCCAATCAAACTCCAGGAATAGTACCTGCTATTTCTTCTGGGAGAAGCAGAACAACTCAAGTAGCAACGGCAATGAATTTCTAGAATGTATTCGGGTTAGTTTTCTGGAACAATATATTTTAGAACCAACAAAGGAACAGGCTATACTAGATTTAGTAATGAGTACCAAAGCAGAAGCAGTTAACAATCTAATGATGAGGCACCACCTTACAAATAGTGATCATATGATTGAATTTGATATTAGGTTTGTGAGGAATAAGTAGTCACAAACCAAGATTTTAAATTTAAGTAAGGCAAACTTTGAAGGCATGAGTAAACTGGGCTGAACTGTTAAGAACATAAGAAATAGGAGCAGGAATAGACCACTTGGCCCCTCGAGTCTGCTCTGCCATTCAATAAGATCATGGCTGATCTTGGGCTCAAAGCCACTTCCCTGCCCGCTCCCCATAACCCTTCACTCCCTTATCTTGCAAAAATTTGTCTATCTCCACTTTAAATGTATTTAATGACCCAGCCTCCACAGCTCTCTGGGGCAGAGAATTCCACAGATTTACGACCCTCAGAGAAGAAGTTGCTCCTCATCTCAAGTCTAAAAGGGTGACCCTTTATTCTGAGACTGTGCCCCCGAGTTCTAGCTTTCCCCACAAGGGGAATCATCCTCTCTGCATCTACCCTGTCGAGCCCCCTCAGTATCTTGTGTTTCGATAAGATCACCTCTCATTCTTCTAAATTCCAATGAGTACAGGCCCAGCCTGCTCAACCTTTCCTCATAAGTCAACCCCCTCATCTCTGGAATTAACCTAGTGAGTCGTCTCTGAACTGCCTCCAATGCAAGTATATCCTTCCTTAAATAAGGAGACCAAAACTGTACGCAGTACTCAAGGTGTGGTCTCACCAATACCCTGTACAGTTCACAGAATCACAGAATCACAGAAACCCCACAGTGCAGATAGAGGCCATTTCGGCCCATCGAGCCTGCACCGACACATATCCCACCCTATCCCCGTAACCCCACGTATTTAATCCCCCTAACACTAAGGGTCAATTTATCATAGCCAATCAACCTAACCCGCACATCTTTGGACTGTGGGAGGAAACCGGAGCACCCGGAGGAAACCCACGCAAACACGGGGAGAATGTGCAAACTCCACACAGACAGTCGCCCGAGGCCGGATTCGAACCCGGGTCCCTGGCGCTGTGAGGCAACAGTGCTAACCACTATGCCACCGTGCTGCAGTTGTAGCAGGACTTCCCTGCTTTTATACTCCAACCCCCTTGAAATAAAGGCCAACATTCCATTTGCCTTTTTGTTAATGGGTAAACTTACAAACAGTGGGAAGTATTCAAATACATATTATAAAAATCAGCATTTACCCCTAAAAGGCAAAGGCTCCAGTTGTGCAGTTAAGCAACTATGGTCAACAAATGAGGTAAGAGACAGTATCACTAAAAGAAAAGGCTTACACAAATGCAAGGAAACATGGAAATCCAGTGGACTGGGAAATGGTTTCCACCCCAGGGTATTAAAAGAAATAAGTGAGGATTGAAGATGTATTAAGTCATAATTTTCCAAAGCTCTCTATATTTAGGAATTATGCCTCTGGATTGTAAAATTGCAAATGTCACTCCATTATTTAAGAAGGGAGGGAAGAAGAATTCAGAAAACTACAAACCTGTCAGTTTAAGATCAGTTGTGGGGAAGTTGCTGGATCCATCATCCAGGGCAGAGTGGCTGAGCACTTGGAAAAGTATGAGCTGATCAAAGTCAGCATGGATTTCTGAAGAGCAGGTCATGACTGATTAATCTAATTCAATACATTCTCCCCGTGTTTGCGTGGGTTTCCTCCGGGTGCTCCGGTTTCCTCCCACAGTCCAAAGATGTGCGGGTTAGGTTGATTGGCTATGATAAATTGACCCTTAGTGTTAGGGGGGTTAAATACGTGGGGTTACAGGATAGGGTGGGATATGTGTTGGTGTAGGGGTTACGGGGATCGGGTGGGATATGTGTCGGTGCAGGCTCGATGGGCCGAAATGGCCTCTATCTGCACTGTGGGGTTTCTGTGATTCTGTGAATGCTTTGAGGAGGTCACTAACATGGGGGATAGGGGAGTGTCTATGGATGTTGTCTATAGGGACTTCCAGAATGCATTTGATAAGATCCACACAAGATATTATTAGAAAACATAAAAGCGCACGGAATTGGAGGCAAACTTATATATAAGAACATAAGATGTAGGAGCAGGAGTGGGTCATTTGGCCCCTCGAGCCTGCTCCAGCATTCAATAAGATCATGGCTGATCTGATCTTGGCCTCAACTCCACTTCCTTGCCCGCTCCCCATAACCCTCGACTCCCTTATCGTTCAAATATCTGTCTATCTCCACCTTGAATATATTCAATGACCCAGCCTCCACAGCTCTCTGGGGAAGAGAATTCCAAAGATTCACGACCCTCAGAAGAAATTCCTCCTCATTTCAGTTTTAAATGGGTGCCCCTTTATTCTGAAATTATGCCTAGTTCTAGATACCCCCACGAGGGGAAACATTCTCTCTGCATCTACCCTGTCAAGCCCCCTCAGAATCTTACATGTTTCAATAAGATCCCCTCTCATTCTTCTAAACTGCAATGAGTATAGGCCCAACCTGCTCAACCTTTCTTTATAAGACAACTCTTTCATCTCCGGAATCAACCTCGTGAACCTTCTCTGAACTGCCTCCAATGCAAGTATATCCTTCCTTAAATAAGGAGACCAAAACTGTACGCAGTACTCCAGGTGTGGTCTTACAGTTGTAACAGGACTTCCCTACTCCATTCCCTTTGCAATAAGGGCCAACACTCCATTTGCCTTCCTAATTACTTGCTGTACCTGCCTGCTAACTTTGTGATTCATGTACAAGAACCCCCAGATCCCTCTGTACCTCAGCATTTTGTAATCTCTTCCCCATTTAAATAATAATTTTTTTTTTTTCCCTACCAAAGTGGATAACCTCGCATTTTCCCACATTAAACTCCATCTGCTTGTGAGGTAGGAGACAGAATAGGGATAAAAGGAATGTACTCTGAGTAGCGGAATGTGACAAATGGTGTTCCCTAAGGATCTGTGCTGGGGTCTCAGTTTTTCACAATATATGTAAATGACTTGGATGAAGGAATAGAGATGTGTATATCCAAGTTTTCGGATTACACGAAATTAGGTGGCACCGTAAATAGTGTAGATGGGAGCTGGATGTTATAAAAGGGACATCGTCAGATTAAATGAGTGGGCAAAACAGCGGCAAATGGAGTTCAATGTAGGAAAGTGAGAGGTCATCCACTTTGGATCCAAGAATGTCAAACTGGAATACTTTCTAAATTGAGAGCAATTTGGAACTGTGGAGGAGCAAGTGGATTTAGATGTCCATGTACACAAATCAGTAAAAGTTAATGCACAATCAAAAAGGCTAATGGAATGTTGGCCTTTATCTTAAAGGGGAGGAAGCTGTTCTTCAGCTGTACAGAGCCTTGTTCAGATCCCATCTGGACACTGCGTTCAGTTTTGGGCACTGAACCTCAGGAAGTATATATTGGCCTTGGAGTGGGTACAGTGCAGAGTCACCAGAATTTTACCAGGACTTGAAGGGTTAAATCACAATGACAGGTTGCATAAACTTGGTTAGTATTCACTCAAATTTAGGTGGTCAAGGGGTGGTCCAATTAAAGTGTTTAAAATAAATAGATTCAAATAGGGTAGATACCTGTGGTGTATGTGCCTTTAAGAGCCCCTGTGTACTGTAATGCCGGTAATGGCCACTCGGGCTATATAAGCCTGTATAGTGTCTTGTATCTTTTAGTTCACCTCCAGACTTTGTTCAGTAAACACCTGTGAAACCAACTCCTGCATGCCGTGTCTCCATTAACACACGGACACAACAGTGGCGACGAATTGGAAACGGACTTACCTGCAATTTGGCAGCACCTCAAGGAGATCAATTCCTCAGACGAAAATCGAAGAAAAACAAGAAAAAAAAAACTGTGGTTTCACCAGCTAGCCGAGCTGGTGGCAGGTACTGCAATAATCCTTCCTGGGCGGCGGGCTGGGGCTCGATCGGCTGGCTCTGCAGCGGGGCAGAGCAGCGAAGGCGGAGGCAAACAGAGACGGAGGGTGGAGCACTCGGGAGACGGCCGACGCTGCAAAGCAGGTCGGCGTTCGGACCAAGCAGAGGGAGGGAAAGGTCCCAGAGAGTCCAGCGGGAACGAGTCTCCACCTATTAAAAATACCTGTGTAAATAAAAACCGCGGAGAACAGCGTTGTCAGCAGCAGCGGCAGGAAAGCGCGGGAGGCGCCATTTTTTTTCTGCGGGGAAGAAAGGAAAGCGCGGGAGGCGCCATTTTTTTTTCAGGATGCCCAAGGCTGGCAATATTACTGCTTTCGATAGCGATATAGAGGATTGGACCACATGTGGAAAGAGTGGAGGTATATTGCACAGCAAATGAAATAGAGGATGATAAAAAGGCATCAGTACTTCTAAATCTAATGGGCGCAAGGACATACGGGCTGTTACGAAACTTAATCACTCCAGCCAAACCGAGGGACAAGAATTTTAAGGAGATTGTTGATACCCTACAGGAGCACTTAAACCCAACGCCGCTGCTGATAGCGGAACGATTCAAATTCTTCAGGAGGAATCAGCACAAGAATGAAAGTAACGCTGATTACCTCACCGAATTAAGGAAGCTGTCAAAGCACTGCCAATTCAGGGCAGGACTGGCAGATTCTCTTCGAGATAAATTCGTCTGCGGTCTCCTAAGTGAAGGAACACAGAAAAGGCTACTTTCTGAGAAAGATTTGACACTGGACAAGGCTTTCAGTGTGGCTGTATCATACGAAGCAGCCGCAAGAGGAGCTGCAGAGATACAGCAAAAGCCACAGGACTTCGGCACCCATGAAATGACACAGGGTTGAGAGAGATGTTATCGCTGCAGCAGATCCACCCATGACCAGACGGACTGCTGGTTCAAGGACAAAGCATGCAGGCATTGCAGAAAGATTGGACACATTGCACATGCATGCCGATCTGGAAAAAAAAAATCCACGGACAGGAAAAAAATCAATAAGGAAAAGTACAGAAAGGTACAAATGATGACGGACAGTAGCTCCGAAGACCAGAAGAGCGATAGCGACTCCGGAAACAAGAGACTAAGCTGTCTCAAATTACATAATGTAATTGCCAAAGAAGATTACCAGACCATTTGGGTTACCCTCACAATAGCAGGGTCCCCAGTTAAAATGGAGCTAGATACAGGATCAGCTCTGACCGTCATAAGTCGACGGGATTACGGGCAGCTATTTTCGCATATACCTTTGAAAGACACATCCATTATCTTGGAAACATATACGGGGCAGAAAGTATACCCCAAAGGGAAAATAAGGGTGCCTGTTGTATACAACGGCAAGGAAATACAGAAGTTGTATTTATACGTTCTACAAGATGGTGGTCCACCGCTGTTGGGGCGTGAATGGATCAGGAAGATACGTTTAGACTGGCACTCCATTCAGGCACTGACGGTGACCAGTAAGAAAAAAAAATGATGATGACGTCATACCTGAACGATTAAAAGACATCTTGGCCAACGCCAAGGAAGTGTTTCAACAGGAACTAGGAACCTTGAAAGGCGTCACCGCCTCAATAAAAGTGGAAGATGCGGCAATTCCCAAGTTTTTTAAGGCAAGGCCGGTGCCATACGCAATTCGTCCAGCAGTCGAGGCAGAGCTGGAGAATTTGGAAAAGGCAGGCGTATTATCCAAGATAGATTGGAGCGAGTGGGCAACACCCATCGTCCCGGTCATGAAGAAAACGTTGAATAATGATAAATCTGAAGAACAGAGAAAAATTCACATCTGTGGGGAC
This sequence comes from Somniosus microcephalus, assembly GCF_052327205.1. Classification (NCBI taxonomy): domain Eukaryota; kingdom Metazoa; phylum Chordata; class Chondrichthyes; order Squaliformes; family Somniosidae; genus Somniosus; species Somniosus microcephalus. The sequence goes on along the minus strand of NC_140990.1, from coordinate 154,223,139 downwards.
TTCAAGGTGACTGTAAACCCGGTCCTTCACACGGTACAGTATCCGTCCGAGGATAGAAGATATTTTCGCCTCACTATCCGGAGGGAAACGTTTCACCAAAATTGACTTGGCACAGGCATATCTACAGATGGAGGTTGAAGAGGCCTCTAAAAAGTATCTCACGACAAACACACACAAAGGCCTGTACCAGTACAATCGACTGGTTTTCGGAGTAGCATCAGCTCCAGCTATCTGGCAAAGAGCTATGGAGCAAGTCCTGCAAGGGATTCCAGGGACTCAATGCTACCTAGACGACATCCTTGTAACAGGAGAAAACGACAACGAGCACCTTGCCAATTTGGAGCAGGTGCTCACTAGGCTGAAAGAACGGGGCCTACGAGCAAATCGCCCCAAGTGCGAATTTTTCCAGAAACAAATATCATATTGTGGCCACATAATTAATGAGGAAGGGTTGCATAAGTCACCTGAAAAAATTGAAGCGGTCATAAAAGCCCCAGCACCTGAAAATGTCTCACAATTAAGGTCGTTCCTGGGATTGATAAATTACTATCATAAATTTTTACCGAACTTGTCAACTGTTCTGCACCCTCTTAACGAACTGCTACAAACGGGAGTAATTTGGAAATGGAGCGAAGACTGTAAACGTGCCTTCCATAAATGCAAAGGCTTGATCACGTCCAAGGAAGTTTTGGCTCATTACAACCCATCACTGCCAATCAGACTGGCGTGCGATGCATCCCCTTACGGCGTAGGAGCGGTATGATCGCATAGATTCCCTGATGGCTCGGAGCGGCCGACAGCTTTTGCGTCACGCTCATTGAACTCAGCAGAGCGTAACTATGCCCAGATCGACAGGGAAGCACTCAGCCTGGTATGGGGAGTGAAGAAATTCAACCATTACCTACACGGACAAAAATTTACCTTGTTGACTGACCATCAACCCCTCGTCTCCATATTCAACCCTAAAAAGGGTGTTCCCATTATGACAGCGTAAAGGCTACAGAGGTGGTCCCTTTTCCTAGGGGCACACCAATACGACATAGAATACAAAGGATCAAAACAGCATGGGAATGCTGACGGTTTATCGCGCCTACCGTTGCCAACGGTAGAAGAGGCACCTACAGTGGACCCAGTGGAGATGTTTCACTCAACCATAGTGGAATGTCTACCAGTAACAAATTCTGCCATTGAAAAGGAAACGAGAAATGACCCGACTCTCTCACGAGTCTACGATTTAACGGTGAAGGGATGGCCAGCACATGGCGAACCACTGTTGCCAGCATTCTCGCAAAGAGATGAACAGCTGTCAGTATGCCAAGGAACCTTGATGTGTGGATCCAGAGTGGTAATTCCACCCAAACTCCAGGATAAAGTGCTAAAGGAGCTTCACGAGGGGCATCTGGGTGGAGTGAAAATGAAGAACCTAGCCAGAGCGTTTGTGTGGTGGCCAGGTATCGATGGAGACATCGAAGAAATGACCAAGAGCTGCCTAGGATGCCAGAAGGTCCAAAACGCCCCACCACAAGCCCCTCTACATCCATGGGAGTGGCCCTCATCTCCATGGCAAAGGGTACACATCGACTTTGCTGGTCCATTTATGGACTCAATGTTCTTAATCGCGGTTGATGCACACTCCAAGTGGCCGGAGGTAATAAAGATGTCCTCCACCACCACGGAAAAAACCATCACAGTATTAAGGACCATATTTGCCAGGAATGGGCTGCCTGAACAGATCTGTTCTGATAATGGACCACAATTTGTGTCCGAAGAATTCAGGAAGTTCTTAAAAAACAATGAGGTTAAGCACTACACCTCCGCCCCATACCATCCCGCCACCAATGGATTGGCTGAAAGGTTTGTCCAGACCTTCAAGGCGGCCATAAAGGCCATGGGTAATGAAGACATAAATCTACAGCATAAGGTAGATAACGTCTTGTTTGCATACAGGAATGCAACACATGCGGTCACAAACCAAACTCCCGCCATGATGTTTTTCAATAGAAGACTAAGATGCTGGCTGGATTTGATCAAGCCAAACATCAGAAGGGACGTAGAGAACCAGCAATTTCAAGGCATGAATGAAAGGCCAACTAGAACCTTCCAGATAGGTCAACAAGTTTTGGCCCGGGACTACCGTACCGAGAAATGGCAGCCTGGAACTATTTGCACACGACTAGGACCGCTGATGTATACCGTGGACATTGGAGAAAGCATAATAAGGCGCCATGCTGACCAGATCATAGAGTCATCCGAAAAGGGACAACCTACACCACAACTCTATACGCCTAGTGATGAAGCAGAGATACCCATGGTATCTACCTCCGATCCGGTGATACTGGAACCAGATGAACCCGACACTGGCATTCAAGCCGAATCGACCTTGCCAAAAGAACCTACTACACCACCAAAAACTACTACACCACCGAGGCGTTATCCGGACCGAGTCAGGAAGCCTCCAGAGAGACTGACTTATAATTGATTAACTGCAGCAAATGTGTAGATTATTGTACTTGTAACATGTTAATTAATGATTACTTAAAATGTTATGTACTGGTTGTCTAAAAGGGGAGGAATTGTGGTGTATGTGCCTTTAAGAGCCCCTGTGTACTGTAATGCCGGTAATGGCCACTCGGGCTACATAAGCCTGTATAGTGTCTTGTATCTTTTAGTTCACCTCCAGACTTTGTTCAGTAAACACCTGTGAAACCAACTCCTGCATTCCGTGTCTCCATTAACACACGGACACAACAATACCAAGAAACAATTTCCTCTGGTGGGGGAATCTAGAACAAGGGGGCATAATCTTAAAATTAGAGCTCAGCCATCCAGAAGTAAAATCAGGAAGTACTTCCACACAAAGGGGTAGTGGGAATCTGAGGAACTCTACCCCAAAAGGTTGTGGATGCTGGGTCAATTGGAGTTTTCAAGACTGAGATCGATAGATTTTTTATTTGGTAATAGTATCAAGGGATACGATTCAAAAGGAGGATAAATCGTTCAAAAGAGGATAACTGGAGTTGAGGTACAGATCAGCCATGATCTGATTGAAAGGCGGAACAGATTTGAGGGACTGAATGGCTACTCCTGTTCCTACGATATACCTGCTGAGTTAATTAAGTCAGCTGTTTAGCCCTGAAGAAGTGACGGGTGAGTCACCTTCGTTCCGGGGTTCGTGGAGTTCAGAGATGGTCAATTTGTGGCGAAATCCAATTGGGATTAACCTTTTTAAAGCTGTGTGATTTCTGCATAAACATAGCTGGATCTGACAAAATATTAGCACACTAGATATTTTCTTCCCTTTCTGTACTAATTGGGTTCGTCCACAACATGACCAACCCTGGATTTCACGAACCTTGTAAGGTGAATGACAGGAGCCGAGGTGATTCACCTTTCATTTCCCCAGAGCTAAACAACTGGCATTCTGAAGGGGGAGGGTGAACAGTCAGAGGTCGTGGTTCACATTGGGACCAATGACATGGGTAGGAAGAGGGATAAGGTCCTGCAGCAAGAATTTAGGGAGCTAGGTAGCAGACTAAAGAGCAGGACCTCAAAGGTTGTAATCTCTGGATTACTCCCGGTGTCACGTGCTAGTGAGTATAGGAATAGGAGGATAGAGCAGATGAATGCGTGGCTAAAGAGTTGGTGCAGGAGGGAGGGCTTTAGTTTCCTGGATCACTGGGCCTGCTTCTGGGGAAGGTGGGACTTGTACAAGTCGGACGGGTTGCACCTAAACCAGAACGGGACAAATATCCTTGCGGGGAGGTTTGCTCGCACTGTTCGGGAGGGTTTAAACTAACTTGGCAGGGGGATGGGATACAGAGTGGAGCTATAATAGGGGGTGATGTACAGCCAAATATAGAGGAAAAAATAAGTCAGACTGGAATGCAGAGCAAATATGTAACGGCACAAGGGAGTAGGGCAAGGCTAAATGGCATTTATTTTAATGCAAGGAGTCTTACGAATAAGATGGATGAACTGAAGTTGTTGATGAACACATGGGAGTATGATATTGTTGCTATCACGGAGACATGGTTGAGGGAGGGGCAAGACTGGCAGCTCAATATTCCGGGGTATAGAATCTTCAGGCGAGACAGAGGAGGGGGTAAAAGGAGGGGGTGTCGCAATATTAATGAAGGAGACAATTACTGCTGTAAGGAGGGATGATATATTAACAGGTTCCTCTAATGAGGCCATATGGGTTGAACTTAAAAACAAAAAGGGGGCTAGCACTTTGCTGGGAGTGTACTATAGGCCCCCAAACAGCCAGGGGGAGATAGAGGATCAGATATGTAGGCAAATAATAGGGTAATTATAGTGGGGGATTTCAACTTCCCCAATATTAACTGGGATAGTCAGAGTGTGAAAGGCTTAGAGGGTGCAGAATTCTTAAAGTGCATCCAGGAGAGCTTTTTGAGCCAGCATGTAGAAAGTCCTACAAGAGAGTTATTTATTTATTATTTATTAACATTATTTATTCCAATGTTGGGAGGACTCGTAAAAATCAACATTTCATTGTGCAGTACACACGTCTGCTGCATATATGACAAATAAAATTGAATTGAATTGAATTGGATTGAGAGGGGGCGGTACTGGACCTAATTCTAAGGAATGTGGCCAGGCAAGTGGTAGAAGTGTCAGTAGGAGAGCACTTTGGTGACAGTGACCATAATTCGGTGAGATTTAAGGTGGTCATGGAAAAGGACAAGGATGGACCGGAAATAAAGGTTCTAAATTGGGGGAAGGCCGATTTTAAATGTGATAAGGCAGGATCTGGCCAATGTGGACTGGGATCAGCTACTTGAAGGAAAATCCACATCGGAGCAATGGGAGTCTTTCAGAAAGGAAAGTGAGAGAGTACAATGGCAACATGTTCCTGTAAAGGTCAAGGGTGGGACCAACAAGCCCAGGGAACCTTGGATGTCAAGGAATATACGAGAATGGATTAGGAAAAAAAGGGGGGCTTTTGGCAGATACAAAGGACTAAAGACAGAGGAAGCCCTAGAGGAGTATAAAAAGTGCAGGGGGATACTTAAAAAAGAAATTAGGAGAGCGAGGAGGGGCCATGAAATAACACTGGCGAGCAAAATAAAGGAAAATCCTAAGGTGTTTTATAAGTATATTAAGGGCAAGAGGATAACTAGGGAAAGAGTAGGGCCCATTAAGGACCAAAGTGGCAAACTGTGTGTAGAGCCAGAGGATGTAGGTGGGGTTTTAAATGAATTTTTTGCATCTGTGTTCACTGTGGAGAAGGACGATGTAGACATAGAAATCGGGCAGGGGACTGTGATATACTTGAACATATTAGCATCGAGAGGGAGGAGGTACTAGCGGTTTTAGCAGGCTTAAAAGTGGATAAATCCCCAGGCCCGGACGAGATGTATCCCAGGCTACTATGTGAGGCAATGGAGGAGATTGCAGGGGCTCTGACACAAATTTTCAGAACCTCTCTGGCCACAGGGGATGTGCCAGAGGACTGGAGAACAGCTAACGTAGTACCATTATTCAAGAAGGGTAGTAGGGATAAACCAGGGAATTACAGGCCAGTGAGCCTAACATCAGTGGTAGGGAAATTATTGGAAAAAATTCTGAGGGACAGAATTGGTCTCCACTTGGAGAGGCAGGGATTAATTAGGGATAGCCAGCATGGCTTTGTCAAGGGAAGATCATGTCTGACCAATCTGATTGAATTTTGAGAGGGGGTGACTAGGTGTGTGGATGAGGGTAGTGCAGTGGATGTGGTTTACATGGATTTCAGTAAGGCTTTTGATAAAGTCCCGCATAGGAGACTGGTCAGGAAGGTAAGAGCCCATGGGATCCAGGGTGCCTTGGCACATTGGATCCAAAACTGGCTTAGTGGCAGAAGGCAAAGGGTGATGGTGGAAGGTTGTTTTTGTGACTGGAAGCCTGTGTCCAGTGGGGTACCGCAGGGATCGGTGCTGGGTCCCTTGCTGTTTGTGGTCTACATTAATGATTTGGATGTGAATGTAAAAGGTATGATCAGTAAGTTCGCAGATGACACGAAAATTGGTGGGGTGGTAAATAGCGAGGCGGGAAGCCTCAGGCTACAGGACGATATCGATGGGTTGGTCAGATGGGCGGAACAGTGGCAAATGGAATTTAACCCTGAAAAGTGTGAGGTGATGCATTTTGGACGGACTAACAAGGCAAGGGAATACACAATGAATGGTAAGACCCTAGGAAAGACAGAGGATCAGAGGGACCTTGGTGTGCATGTACATAGATCCCTGAAGGCAGCAGAACAGGTGGATAAGGTGGTTAAAAAGGCATATGGGATACTTATATTCTATGCCTCGGCTAATGAAGGCAAGAGCAGGGAGGTTATGATGGAGCTGTACAAAACGCTGGTAAGGCCACAGCTGGAGTACTGCGTGCAGTTCTGGTCGCCACACTATAGGAAGGATGTGATTGCTTTGGAGAGGGTGCAGAGGAGATTTACCAGGATGTTACCTGGGCTGGTGCGCTTCAGCTATGAAGAAAGACTGGACAGGCTGGGGTTGTTTTCCTTGGAGCAGAGAAGGCTGAGGGGGGACCTGATTGAGGTGTACAAAATTATGAGGGGCATAGATAGGGTGGATAGAAAGGAACTTTTCCCCTTAGTAGAGGGGTCAATAACCAGGGGGCATAGATTCAAGGTAAGGGGCAGGAGGTTTAGAGGGGATTTGAGGAAAAACTTTTTCACCCAGAGGGTGGTTGGAATCTGGAACTCACTGCCTGAAAGGGTGGTAGAGGCAGGAACCCTCAACATTCAAGAAGCATTTAGATGAGCACTTGAATCGCCATAGCATACAAGGCTACGGACCAAATGCTGGAAAATGGGATTAGATTAGACAGGGCTTGATGGCCGGCGTGGACGCGATGGGCCGAAGGGCCTCTTTCTGTGCTGTATAACTCTATGACTCTATAATGAACTCAGCAATTTATGTCTTGCGTTATAGAAGTTTTGGGGAGACAAATCCAATTTGTACAACACTGTTGCTCTATTGCACTCTAAATTACATTGTCAGTTACACAAGAAAGTAAAACTAAACTAAAATAGAAACTACTTATAAATCTCTCCTAACAAAATGGTAGGGATTCTTGCTATGCAGCTCCCCTCACTTCTCTTTCCCAAATATTACTTAGTCACATACTGAGGCAAATACTTATTCTGGAGGGCCTCAGTTAATGACAAACAGCAAAACAAAGGGACCAGTGAGTCAATAAACAGCAAATAATGCAAAACGCTTTCAAATGCATGCTAGTAATTAAAATTCAATTTACGGGGTGGGGGGGGTTAGTGTCAGCTGTAGAATCATTGCTCCAACACATGGTAGGACATAAGGAACAATTTAATTAGCAACTTTTACCGAGACTGCTATGGAAACCTCTTCAGTTCAGCAATTCATAGTGCATGTCTTGAGTTATGGAGGTTATGAAAACTGAAGCAGTTTATTATACTAAATCTGTAATCATAGGGGTTAACCTTTTTAAAGCCACCTATCCTGGTATCACATTTTGTACTATGCTATAATTTTACAGCTATGGGTGATTTCTGTAAAATTTAGCTTTAAATTACAAAAATATTAGCACTCTAAATAATTCAATGATTATGTAATCCCGCCTATTTATCTAAACGATCTTGGAGTTGGTTTGCTCCTTTGCATCTTTAAATGTAACTTGTGTGCTTTTTTACCTCGTGTCCCAGGATAGCCCCATCCTGTTCAGCTAATGAATGCTCTTGCGGTGGAAGGTCATCCTGGTGGACAGCCTGGCTCTTCCTCTTCTTCTTCTTCTTCTTTTTCGTCGAATCCGGGCAGTCACCTTTTGCTTTTTGCTGTCGGTAGTGAGCAAGCTGCGGAGGAAAGTGAAGGAGAGGTAAAGCGAGAGGTAGGCAAGGAAGAGATAACAGGACCACAGCACCAGCATGCCGAGAGGATTCTGCACAATGACCACACATAGAGATGTTGGAGCCCAGTGAGACCCAGGGCAGGCTGGCACAGGTGGGTTAAATCAAAATTTCAATTCTGCATCAAAAACCTATGCTATTTGCTGCTGACAGTTCTCCTTTAACAGGACTATCTTCTCTGACCCCGTACACAAATCTGTGCAACAGACTTGGCTAAGAGTATTACAGATGGAGATGCTAGAATCAAATAAATATGCATCACTATGCCTCCTGCTCACAAGCCTTAGTTTATCATTTTATACCAGTGGCTATATGAAGAGAATTTTTGTGCACAAGAGCAGACCTGCATTTGTTGGCTACGTAGCTACATCCCTCCTCTGCTTTTTAAGCAGCTTACAGCAGATAACAGCTTTGCCACACAAACCCTTACATTCAGACTCTGTGAAGCTACACTATATAATCTAACCAATGGATCCATGAAGAAACTGGAGCTGGATGGGGATGAGCAGAGAAACCCCCAGGTTTATTCACTAGGGATGATCCAATCATTAAAGGTCACCTCAGAAACTGTGACAATTAGGAAGTTACTATCATTCCTGGCCTTTCCAGAGTATTAAATTGATATTCCCATTGAGTGAACACCTCAAAATTATACAGCGGAAATAGTAATTTAATAGAAACTTGTTTCCTGACATTGATTATAGCTTACTGAATACAGCAGGAATGCAGTCTGATTTATACCCAAATACACAGAATTTGCTCAATGCCTAGGAACAAACAATAAATTTATATCCACCAGACACATATGTCTCATCTATCAGCAAGTTCTGAGAACACACATTACCATAAGCAACAAGGTTCCAATGAATGACAGGAAAAAAATGTGGAAAAAAATTATGAGCCTATTGGGTAAATGTATGTGGGCCACGCAGGCCAAGAAATTCCTATATTCAATCCCTGCTCTGTGCTCAGGTAGCCAATCTTAGCTGGTACAACATGGAGGAAAACTACAAATGGCCTCAGTATCCCCCCCGACCAATCTTCCCATTAATGTGCACAAGCATGGCCACAGTAATCTGAAAGGTCCCGCGCAGGCCGCTCACTGGCTTTTACACTGTAAATACCGCGCATGCGCAGAAATTTAAAGGGGCCGCGCATTAAAAGAAACAGGCCACGCAGAAGGAAGCACAGTTTACAGGGAACATTGCCCTGCCTCTCTTTTTTTGGGGGTGGGGGGCAAGAAAGAGATGAGAGGGGTGGAGAGGAGAAGATAAACAAAAAAAAACATCAGCCAAGGTTCCTAATCCTGATCACTACTCACAATCCTCGCTGTAAAGCTCATGTTTGTGGACACAGGTTTGTGCTCAGCTACAATGCCACCTACAGTTAAATAACAGAAATACTCATTATCTCGGCTCACCCCACTTGAACCAGAGGGCTGCCAGCACCTGTGGAATTGGACCTCAGCATAGATCAGCACCTTCAGAAGGGAAGGGAAACAATTCTAAGACATCTTCCCATTCTGTCATCTCACAGACTGATCATTACTTTTCAAGAAGGAATTCTGAGCAGGGAATAAAGAGTAGAAAAGATATGAGAACGGACTGCTGTGACCTTCCCATAGTCGCCATGAATTTCAACTGGCAATCACCAGAAGGAAGTGAATGCAACACAAAAAAGTACCATTTTTATTGAGATTTTAAAAAAGCAGAATGTATGAGAGTCGAGACAGTCTGAAAAAAGTGTACTGATGACACACCTGTTGTAGCTTGTTTTTACATAGCAATGACAGCGCAGAAACAGGATCAATCATTCGTCCTCTCCCATTTCTCATCATCCGAAGACATGTCAGATTTCACATGTATGCCAACGCCACCCAGCTCTACCTCATCACCATCTCTCTCGATCCCTCAAATGTTTCGGATTTGTTACACTACTTGTCCGACATCCAGAACTGGATGAGCAGAAATTTTCTCCATTTAAATATTGGGAAGATCAAAGCCATTGGGCCGGATTTCCCGATCTGAGGCTTCCTGCATGCGGATGCCTCCGACCTGGAAATATCTACGCACTTACCCGCTGGCTCCATAGGTCCCGAGACTTCTGATCCTGGGCCTCTCCTGGCGCGTGCGCGCAGAGGCCCACGTGTCCCAGGCAGTTCGCAAACGTCCCTAGGATCACGTGGGCCATGGGGAACCAATCAAAGAAGGGAATCCACCTGCACACTTCTGACAGGTCTCTACACATAGATCTGTCAAAAGTATGAATGGGGATCACTTAAAGTCAAACATTAAATTAATTTAATTTTTTTTTTTACTTAGTTAAAATTACGTTAAATTAAATATAAACAAAAATTTAATTTTTTGAAAAAAATTAACGTTTTTTTACAGGGCTAAAAATAAACTTACCTTTTTTAAAGAGTATTTTTAAATGATAAATGAGTGGGGAAAAAATTATTTATTTATTTTTTAAAACTCTTACGCTGGTAAAAGCAAGCCTTACGCTTGCTTTTACCAGGCGTAAGATTTTTAAAGATTTTCAGCGGACGGAGGTTCTGCAGAAAGCGGAACTCTGCCCGCGGAGGCCTTTCTCCCGGGCAGGTGGACACCTCGTACGCACCAGTGGGGGTCGGAATATCCGGCCCATTGTCTTTGTTCCCCGGCCACCGACACCATCCCTCTCCCTGGCAACCGTGGGTGTCCTATTTGACCCAGAGCCGAGCTTCCAACCTCATATCCTCTCCATCAAGACTGTCTACTTCCCCCTCCATATTATTACTAACCCTGCCTCAGCTCATCTGCTGCCAAAACCCTCATGCATGCCTTTGTTACCTGCAGACTCAATTATGTTGGCTGTCCTCCCACCTGACCTACACTGGATCCATGTCCAGCAATGCCTCGATTTTAAAATTCTCATTCTAATGTTTAAATCCCTCCATGCCTTGGCCCTTCCTATTTCTGTAACCTCCTTCAGCCCTACAACTCAGATCTCTGCGCTTCTCCAAATACAGCCTCTGTGCATCCCCGATTTTCATATTCCAACACTGGCGGCCGTGCCTTCAGCTGTCAAGACTCTAAGCTCTAGATATGCCTCCCTACCCCTCTCCTCCATTAGGACGCGCCTTAAAACCTAAATCTTCGGCCTAGCTTATCACCTGACCCAAAATCTTTTTATGTGGTTTGGTGTCAAATTTTGAGACAATGCTTCTGTGAAGCACCTTTGGATCTTTTTGCTATGTTAAAGGTGCTATATAAAAGCAAGTTGTTGTTGTTTGATAGAGGATTAAGGATGAGTTAAGTGACAGCGGAGTGAAGGGGAAGATACTGTTTTATAAAATTCATTCCTGGGATGTGGGCGTTGCTGGCAAGGCCAGCATTTATTACCCATCCCTAGTTGCCCTCGAGAAGGTGGTGGTGAGCCGCCTTCTTGAACCACTGCAGTCCGTGTGCTGAAGGTACTCCCACAGTGCTGTTAGTTTGGGAGTTCAAGGATTTTGACCCAGCGACGATAAAGGAATGGTGATGTGTCCAAGTCAGGATGGTGTGACTTGGAGGGGAACTTGGAGGTGGTGATGTTCCCATGCGCCTGCTGCCCTTGTCCTTCTAGGTGGAAGAGGTTGCGGGTTTGGGAGGTGCTGTCGAAGAAGCCTTGGCGAGTTACTGCAGTGCATCTTGTAGATGGTACACACTGCAGCCACGGTGTGCCGGTGGTGGAGGGAGTGAATGTTTAAGGTGGTGGATGGGATGCCAATCAAGCGGGCAGCTTTGTCCTGGATGGTGTTGAGCTTCTTGAGTGTTGTTGGAGCTGCAGTCATCCAGGCAAATGGAGAGTATTCCATTACACTCCTGATGTGTGCCTTGTAGATGGTGGAAAGGCTTTGGGGAGTCAGGAGGTGAGTCACTCGCCGCAAAATAACCAGTCTCTGACCTGCTCTTGTAGCCATTGTATTTATGTGGCTGGTCCAGTTAAGTTTCTGGTCAATGGTGACCCCCAGGATATTGATGGTGGGGGTTTCGACGATGGTAATGCTGTTGAATGTCATGGGGAGGTGGTTAGACTCTCTGTTGTTGGAGATGGTCATTGCCTGGTACTTGTGTGGCGCAAATATTACTTACCACTTATCAGCCCAAGCCTGAACGTTGTCCAGGTCTTGCTGCATGCGGGCATGAATTGCTTCATTATCTAAGGAGTTGCAAATGCAACTGAACACTTTTCAATCATCAGCGAACATCCCCACTTCTGACCTTATGATGGAGGGAAGGTGATGAAGCAGCTGAAGATGGTTGGACACGGCCCTGAGGAACTCCTGCAGCAATGTCCTTGGGGCTGAAATGATTGGCCTCCAATAACCACAACCATCTTCCTTTGTGCTAGGTATGACTCTAGCCAGTGGAGCATTTTCCCCAATTCCCATTGACTTCAATTTTACTAGGGCTCCTTGATGCCACACTCGGTCAAATGCTGCCTTGATGTCAAGGGCTGTCACACTCGCCTCAGGAATTCAGCTCTTTTGTCCATGTTTAGACCAAGGCTGTATTGAGGTCTGGAGCCAAGTGGTCCAAGTGGAACCCAAATCAGTAAGCAGGGTATTGGCGAGTAAGTGCCACCACTTGATAGCACTGTCAACGACACCTTCCATCACTTTGCTGATGATTGAGAGTAGGCTAATGGGGCAGTAGTTGGCTGGATTGGATTTGTCCTGCTTTGTGAGACCAGGGCATACCTGGGCCGTTTTCCACATTGTCGGGTAGATGCCAGTGTTGTAGCTGTACTGGAATAGCTTGGCTGGAGGCGCAGCTAGTTCTGGAGCACAAGTCTTCAGCACCACAGTCGGGATGCTGTCAGGGGCCCAGAGCCTTTGCTGTATCCAGTTGAGTCAGTAGCTCTAAGAGGTAGAGATAGTGATGGTGGGAAGGAGAGGAGATAATGGGTAGGTGAAGAGTTAAGAGGAAGTACAAGAGTTGATGAGAAGGGATGTAGGCCACATTTTCCCTGTAACCGCATCAGAAAACGTAATTCACAGCACTCAACAAGCTCCTTTCCCGCTCTACCACCTCTCACCCAAAAGGAAAGAAAAGGACAGAGAAGCAGAAGAGGGCAGACAGAGAAGCATAGAGTTTAGAAGAGAGTAACAGAAAAAAAGTGACAGAGAAAGAGTAGCATGAACAGAGATAGATAAGAGGTGTATGCTGGCAACTTTTATTCACAATATTTCTTTCCAAGCATTACCAGATGTCATTTTATGGAATCTATTGTTAAATCATCTATTTGTTCACATTTATTAACATATACTTCAATGTGATTTATTGAATTATATAGAATAATATGCTTTTGTGCTGGATTAAATTGAAGGCAAGTTTATTTTGTTTGTGTTTCTCCATGTTCAATTATTTTTAGCCATAACCAGGACATTCGAAATGGATAAAACCTTCGTCAACTTTGTCTCATGTCACATACCATCAAGACAATTACTAAGAAAATGTAATACTGTGTATTCTAATTGCCAAATCTTTCCATGGTTATACCTAACGTTTCATAGTCGGAAACTGATGATCAGCCCGACTATTCCTAAATTCGGGGGGAGTGCAGAGAGATGGGGACTAATACAGAGAGGCAAGAGAGAGTGTAGAGAACCCACCAAGCGATCTGGCTGGTTTTAAACTAAATCCCAGAGGTGGTCAGCCAAAATGAAAAACCACTGCAGTGCCCAGTCCTGCAAAATTACCATTTACAAACATACAGATTCGGTTCATTGATTCTTTTTCCTAAACAAGTGTTCAGTGATAATTTACAGAAGCTACATTTGTTAAATTATGAAATAATTTTACTAGATTGTTTATATATATATATATCTAGCGGGGGGGCCCGGCGTTGCCAGGGCAGTTTAGAGGGCCGCGCGGTTGACGGCCGGCCGCTGCCCCGCTTTGTGTCTCGGGCCGAGCGGTTGACGGCTGGCCGCTGCCGCTCCCCCGCTGTGTGTCTCGGGCCGAGCGGTTGTGAGGCCCGGCCCGAGTGACCCCCAACTCACCTCCCGCTCCGGCTGGCCGACACAGTTGAGGAAAAGCAGGGGAGAAAATGGCGGCGAAGTTTCGGGAGGCTGCAGGATTAGGTCCCGCCCGTGACGCACTGATTGGTCAACCATCACGTCACTGAACTGTAGGATTGGTCAACCATCACGTCACTCAACGCTAATGAGCGGTAGGATTGGTCAACCGCTAATGAGCGGATTTTTGAACGTTTTTTGTATACTGTCCTGTGCATCATTTCAAATCAGATATAAAGGGTCATAGCATCTACTGCAACACAGTCAATGAATGGTCCCCTCAAGCCATTCAATGAGAAAAATGGAGAAAAGAAAGTCTTGTATTTAGATTGTGTTTCATCGTGTGTTACAAATACTGAAATCCCTGGGCATACAATGAAGTGCATTCACTTAGGATGGAAACGGCAACGGCCATTTTTGTCACAGCAAGATCCCGTGTGACAAATGCTCAATTGATTGATTAGTTCCACTCCCCTGCTCTTTGTCCAGAGCCCTGAAAATATTTTCCTTTTCAAGTATTTATCCAATTCCTTTTTGAATATTACTACTGAATCTGCTTCCTCCACCCTTTCAGGCAGTCCATTCCAGATCATAACTCGCAGTATAAAAAAAATTCCCCTCTGGTTCTTTTATCAATGATCTTAAATCTGTCTCCTCTGGTTACTGACAGTGGAAACGGTTTCTCTTTATCTACTCTATCAAAACCCTTGATTAGTTTGAATACCTCTATCAAATCTCCTCCAACAAGAGCAACCCCAGCTTCTCCAGTCTATCCACATAACTGAAGTCCCTCATCCCTGGTACCATTTTAGTAAATCTCCTCTGCACACTCTCCCGCCTGAGGTGTGGTGCCCAGAAGTGTGCACAACATTCTAGCAGAGGCCTAACCAGTCATATATAAAAACATTTAGCGTAACTTCTTTGCTTCTGTTTATAAAGCCCAGGATCCCACATACTCTTAACTTGTCCTGCCACCTTCAAACCTCATGCTTTCCCTTCAATTCTGCCAATGGAATGTCCATGTCAACAGGTAGGTTAGGCCTTGGTTGAGCATCTCATCCAAAGGGAGGCACCTCTTAACATGTAGCATGTTAGCCAAGATAACAATGAAGCTGCTTTTAGCGTGGTTTTAGAGCCACTGGCTGTGATGCTGCATTTTGGAAGCTGTCAGCACTAACACTCCAGTAAAATCAACATAAAAGCTGCTAAGGAAAGAGGGAGGGGATGGGGAGGGGGAATCTTACAAAAAGAATGAATAAAAGACATGACAAAAGAAAGTGAGGGGGGGGGGGGGGTGGCAGGAGCAAAAAAGGTTGAAGAGAAACACCAAGACCAGAAAGAGGGAGCTAAGAGAGTGTGGGAAACAAGCAGAGATATTTGCAGAAATGTTTTTGAGAGAAATACCATGGTTTTTATAAAGTCAGTGCAATGTACTGGACTTTAAGGGGTTTCTTTCTGGAAGTTTATATACAATAGTGCACACAGATTTCAGAATGTCAGTCAAGAATAAGTTCCAGAAAAATTGTACAATGGAATTAAATTATGGAGTATTTATAAAAACTGCTTGAAGGTAGAGGAAACAACTGGTCTTTCAATCTACCACAACTGAATACTGATCAATTAGAACTAAATTGTACAGGGGGGAAATGTGTAAAATTATATTGGGAAAGAGCGGGGGAGTGGGACTAACTGGATTGCTCTTCGAGAGAGCTGGCACAGACTCAATGGGCCGAAAGGCCTCCTTCTGTGCTGTACTATTCTATGATTATCAGCTACGTCCACTTGAACTGTGAAAAACACTCAACAATATAATCATTGATCGGGCATTTCTGAACTGTGTAACTGTAGTATTGTCAGTTGTGTCTCACTAATGAGAAGTAATTTAGCGCATTAGTTAAGATTGGCCCAGAAAAAGTACATCATGCAACATTAAAGCATCTTGGCTCAAGTGTGATTTTTCCAAAAGCACATTGGTATCAGTGATAAAATAAAACTAACACCAACACTGAAGTAGCTTCCTGTCCAGTCATCATTCCAGAGACGACTCATTTTAGCACACATAAAAGCTGCTACTTTGATCGGATGGGACGGTTTGTAAGACTCTTCTGAGAAGTTCTTGAACAAATCTCAATTTACAGCCTAGGACTTTGCCTGATGTGCACACAAACCACCTACTCACCATTTCCAAAGTGCCACAAAGTACCCTAGACTACTAGAGGTGAAGATTTATCTGTTTTCCCTGGAATAAAACACTATAGCTTTCAGGGATCATTTCTGTAGTTTGTGACTTGAGAAATGTGTAGTAAAGTAGGTTTCCATTTCAGGGAGAAAGTAGACATCATCCCGTTATATTTCCCAGCAGAAAGATGTTGGTGATATTGAACAGGGTCACGGATCGAAGACATGTCAAAAATGGGAGAATCAGACATGCACACAGATCTTTTGCTGAAGATAGCAGATTGGATAGAAAACGCCTCGACAGCTTCAGCTATCAAGGAACTGCATTTGAGAGCAAGACTTTTCTGGCAAAAAGTTATATTGTAGATTGTTAAAAACTGAAACTAATTAATATAAATGACAAAGAACTTGCTTTTATATACCATTCTCAACCTCAGGACATCCAGAAGTGTGTTGAAGTACTTCTTGAAGTGTAGTCACTGTTATAATGTAGGAAACGCAGCAGCCAATTTGCACACAGCAAGCTCCCACAAATAGCAATGTGATAATGACCAGATAATCTGTTTTAGTGATGTTGATTGAGGGATCAATATTAGCCAGGACACCGGGGAGAACTCCCTTGCTCTTCTTTGAAATAGTGCCATGGGATCTTTTACATCTACCTGAGAGCAGACGAGACATAGGAACAGGAGGCCATTCAACCTCTCGAGTCTATTCTGCCATTCAATGAGATCATGGTTGATCTGTATCTTAACTCCATCTACCCACCTTGGTTCCATAACCCTTAATGCCCTTGCCTAACAAAAATCTATTCATTTCAGTTTTGAAATTTTCAATTGATCCCAGGCTCAACAGCTTTTTGGGGGAGTTCGCTCGACATTTCCACTACACTTAGTGTGAAGAAGTGCTTCCTGACATCACCCCTGAATGGCCAACTTCTGATTTTAAGGTTATGCCTCCTTATTGAGGACACTCCCACCAGAGGAAATAGTTTCCATCTATTCTAGAAAATCTTTTAATCATCTTACAACACCTCAATTAGATCACCCCTTAATCCTCTGTATTCAAGGCAATACAAGTCAATCAACCTTTCCTCATGATTTAATTGGAGAAAAAAGTTGAAAGAGAAATGAACAGCTTGAGCGACAGTCAAAGTGCGCACGCGAATGGACATAAGGAAAAGCTCAAGTTACATAGGCCTGGTTATATAGTAAATAATAGGATACATATTTCCTGGTAACAGGGAATAGGTTAGAGACAATAGTAGGGAGACCAGGATCTCCAATATCTCCTCCCTGAGGTGCGGTGCCCAGAACTGAACGCAGTGTCCAGATGGGGTCTAACCAGAGCTCTGTACAGCTGGAGCATCACTTCCCCCCCCTCTGTATTCCAGCTATCAATCCATTAGCCTTTTTCATTATTTTTTGTACCTGTCCACTAGTTTTTAGTGATTTCTGTACTTGGACCTCTAAATCTCTCTGCTCATCCCCATTCCCAGCTTCTCGCCATTTAGAAAATACTCTGATTTATCTTTCTTGGGTCTGAAGTGGATGACCTCACAATTCCCACATTGAAGTTTTGCCCACTCACTGAATCTCTCAATGTCCCTTTGCAACTTTCTGCTCCCAGCTACACTATTAGCTGTGCCATCTGACGCAGTGTTGTCAGCCAAACTTAGATATCCAGCTGCCAAGACTGGAGAAGTTGGGATTGCTCTCCTTGGAGCAGAGAAGGTTAAGGGGAGAGTTAATAGAGGTGTTCAAAATCACAAGGGGTTTTGATAGATGTGGAGAAACTGTTACCACTGGCCAGAGGACATAGATTTAAAATAATTGCCAAAAAAAATCCAGCGAGCACGAGAATTTTTTTTTATGCAGCGAGTTATGATGATCTGGAATGCACGGCCTGAAAGGGTGGTGGAAACATAGAAATATAGAAGATAGGAGGAGTAGGAGTAGGCCATTCGGCCCCTCGAGCCTGCCCCGCCATTCAATGCGATCATGGCTGATCATCCTAGTTCAGTACCCGGTCCCTGCTTTCTCCCCATACCCCTTGATCCCTTTAGCCTTAAGAAATATATCTAACGCCTTCTTGAATATATTTAATGAATTGGCCTCCACTGCCTTCTGTGGTAGAGAATTCCACAGGTTCACCACTCTCGGTGAAGAAATTCCTCCTCATCTCTGTCCTAAATGGCTTACCCCTTATCCTTAGACTGTGACCCCTGGTTCTGGACTCCCCGGCCATCGGAACATCCTTCCTGCATCTAGTCTGTCTAGTCCTGTTAGAATTTTAAAAGTTTCAATGAGATCCCCTCTCATTCTTCTAAACTCCAGCGAGTATAAGCCCAATCGACCCAATCTCTCCTCGTACATCATTCCTGCCATCCCAGGTATCAGTCTGGTGAATCTTCGCTGCACTCCCTCCATGGCAAGAACATCCTTCCTCAGAAAAGGCGACTAAAACTGCGCACAATACTCAAGGTGTGGTCTCACCAAGGCCCTGTACAACTGCAGCAAGACATCCTTGCTCCTGTAGTCGAACCCTCTCGCTACGAAGGCCAACATATCATTTGCCTTCTTAACCGCCTGCTGCACCTGCATGCTTACCTTCAGCGACTGGTGCACAAGGACACCCAGGTGTCGTTGCACTTCCCCTTCTCCCAATCCATTGCCGTTCAGATAATAATCTGCCTTCCTATTTTTGCCACCAAAGTGGATAACCTCTCATTTATCCACATTATACTGCATCTGCCATGCTTCTGCCCAATCACTCAACCTGTCCAAATCATACTGGAGTTTCTCGGCATCCTCCTCACAGCACACACGCCCACCCAGCTTTGTGTCGTCTGCAAACTTGGAGATATTACATCTAGTTCCCTTGTCTAGATCATTTACAGGAAACTTTCGTTTAACCAATGTCCGGAAAGCTCTATCTACCAGCAAAATTCAGGAGCTGTTTCCTATAAGTTATTTTACTTCTCGTTGCTTTTTTTTTCCCCCAGTCAG
The DNA here is from genome assembly GCF_052327205.1 of Somniosus microcephalus. Lineage (NCBI taxonomy): Eukaryota > Metazoa > Chordata > Chondrichthyes > Squaliformes > Somniosidae > Somniosus > Somniosus microcephalus. The sequence goes on along the minus strand of NC_140990.1, from coordinate 154,204,004 downwards.
GCTCTGCAAGGTCTAGCTGAAGCTGTTGCTTAGCTACAGAGACCCTTTTAAGCTGCGGCTGACTGTTTTGAAGCTGTTGCTAAGCAACAGGGTTTGTTGATTCACACGGAGCTCAAAAGCTCCGTATGTTTTAACATTAGCGCTGGTTTCTACGGCAGTTTTGATGGGACGGCACCAGCTCGGTCCTGTCAGTGCCGGATACCAGAAAGTTCCCTGTATATATATTGTGAATAGCTGGGGTCCTAGGACCGATCCCTGCGGTACCCCACTAGTCACTGCCTGCAACTCGGAAAAAGACCCGTTTATTCCAACTCTTTGCTTCCTGTCTGCCAACCAGTTCTCTATCCAAGTCAATACCTTGCCCCCAATCCCATGTGCCTTAACTTTACACACTAATCTCTTATGCGGGACCTTATCGAAAGCCTTCTGAAAGTCCAAATACACCACATCCACTAGTTCTCCCTTATCTATTCTACCAGTTACATCCTCAAAAAATTCCAGAAGATTAGTCAAGCACGATTTACCTTTTGTAAATCCATGTTGACTTTGTCCGATCCTGTCACTGCTTTCCAAGTGCTCTGCTATTACATCTTTTATAATGGACTCTAGCATTTTCCCCCACTACCGATGTCAGGCTTACCGGTCTGTAATTCCCCGTTTTCTCTCTGCCACCTTTTTTGAATAGTGGGGTAACATTAGCTACCCTCCAATCCATGGGAACTGTTCCAGAGTCTATTGAATTTTGGAAGCAGATTCAATAGTCACTTTCAAATGAGGAATTGGATAAATACTTGACAAGGAGAAATTTGCAGGGCGATGGGGAACGAGCAGGGAGTGGGACTCATTGGAAAGCTCTTTCAAAGAGCTGGCACAGGCACGATGGGCCCAATGGCCTCCTTCTATGCTGAATGATTATGTTTTGAATCTTACAGCACTTGTGCAGCTACCAGATACTTAAGTTTGATTCGTGAATTGTTTGTTTTCCCTGTGTAAAATATTGAACTTGTGCCAAATGAAATGACCAATCTTAACCACTTATCAAAAAAACAGAAACTGGTATCCAAAAAGGAGTTTTTGCAAGATTTTCCCCCCTCCAGTTTATAAAAATTATTCATGTCTCTCCAATAGGACAGATGCTCAGAGACCAAGAATAGCCCAAGATCCCAAAAGTCAGAAAAATGTAGCACTGCCACCAACTGTCCAGACTCATCCAGCTTGAGACAAGGGATCACTTTCAGGGTAGTCAAGACAGCTGATGGGCTGAGAATGTCCAGAAACAACTAACACTACCAACAAGTACATGGGTATAACTGATATGAATAACTGGAATGTTTAGCAAAACCATTTGATGTTAAAAAATGTTTCCAAGAAGTTTGTGTCAGTGTTTAAAATGAAGATTCAATAGTACATACAGAGAAGCTATTTCCTCAGTGGGGAAATCTAGAACAAGGGGGCACAATTTTAAAATTAGTGCTCAGGCAATCAAGAGTGAAATCAGGAAGCACTTTTTCCACAAAGGGTAGCAGAAATCTGGAACTCTTCCCCACGCAGCCCCTCCCCCCACCCCCAAAAGGCTGTGGACAATTGAAATTTTCAAGATTGAGATCGATAGAATTACTGGGTAGGGGTATCAAGGGATACGATTCAAAGGCGGATAAATAGAGTTGAGGTACAGATCAGCCATGATCTAATTGAATGGCAGAACAGTCTCAAGGGTCTGAATGGCAGAACTCCTGTTCTTATGGAGGGTGTCTCCTCTGAGCCACCGTATTAAGTAGCAGTTTTCAGAGACAGCTGGTTTTTTAAGCAGCTTCTCAACGTCAACGCGCCTTTGTGCTCGTCAAAAAAAACTATTTTTAATTTCAAACCAAGGAAGTTATTTCAAATTCTGAACTTTCACAGTCATATTCAACCTATAAAATGCTCACTTTTAAAAAGCAGTTGCTTAATCCCATGCTGCATCAGAAATAAAATTCAAGAGATCCCCTGATGACTCAGTTTATTCAGTGCTGAGCTACACAGACCAGGAAGGTACCAGGCTTGATCCCTCAACTGTACACAGCAAGCAGATGGGAGACAGGGCAATAAATGGGCTGCGTGCACCCAAATTAGGGAGGAAAACAATTCCCAGATCCTGATGACTATCCAATGATCCCTATTGAAAGCCCAAATGTGGACGTTCTGGCTATTCCACACTGCTGTCCAGGCTGCTCCTGCACACACTCTACTTCCTCGCCTCTCATCCGGACAAGTCCTGGCATGCCACCTTGCCATCTGGCAGAGGCGGGAGCCCCGATGGAAGGCTCTCCATGCAGGAGTGCTTCCCTGCAGCAGTGGGGATCTGGGGTGGAGAGCGTTGCATGGAGCAGTAGTATGCCAACAGTTTAAGCACTTTTACAGACTCCCAGGCCGCATGGGATTTTTGCAGCCTAGGAGTCCATGGCCCATGTATGTATATATATATATTTTATTATATAGAGAGAGAGGTTGCAGCCCATTTACAGTTACCTGAAGGGATTGCTCCTCAATTTTTGGTTACACTTTAGCCCCACATTCCTAATCTTTGGTGCAGAAGGCAGCGGACAAGTTGGAGGATCTTCTCATTGGCCTGCACCTGGAGTGTGCTAAAACAGCAATTTGTAGGTCCAGAATGGGCAGGGCCCAAGGGCGGTGGGGGCCGCTCTAGCTGCCTGCCTCTCTTCCACGGTCTGGCCGGGTAGCCCTGGAGAAGGAGCATGTATGTTTGATGCCTTGCGCAACTGCAGGAAACTCTTTTTTATCCAGCACCGACGGGACTGGCGTGCTGCCGGTTGATCAAAAAGTCCGGATTATAGAGAGGTATACTCACTAAGGTACAAGAACCCCGTACACGGCCACAGATCCAGGCGTCCCTGTTGCATGGCAACAGGTGCAGGAACCCCGGTTACACGGCCACAGATCCAGGAACCCCGGTTACACGGCCACTAATATGAAGTAAAACTTACCTGAACCTACTCCTGAATTTTGCCAGTTAAGAGAGATTTCCAGTTATTATGGTGCCGGTATAGAGAGAGTTTCCTGTATTCGGCACTGCAGAGTGTAGAGTGCCTTACAAACATCAATAACATTTCGATTTAGTTGGGAAGGTATCCCTTTGCTTTTGTTGGGACTTTGCTTATTTTGGCTTCTTTAGTTTGATTGGACCCTGTTTCTCTCCTATATTAGTGGTGATATTGTAATTCAAAATAAGGATATGGCAGACATGAATAATTACTCTGTGGCAGTATTTTATTTAGTTCTGATGAAAGGCCATCGGCCTAAAACGTTAACACTGTTTCTCTCTCCACAGATGCTGCCTGACCTGCTGAGTATTTCCAGCATCCACAGTATTTTGCTTTTGTATTTGAATTCCCTAGAATTTAGACGGTTAAGGGGTGATTTGATTTAAGTTTTCAGGATATTAAGGGAAACAGATAGGGTAGAGAGAGAAACTATTTCTGCTAGTTGGGGATCCTAGGACTAGGGGCCATAGCCTAAAAATTTGAGCCAAGCCTTTCAGGAGTGAAGTTAGGAAACACTTCTACACGCAAAGGGTGGTAGAAGTTTGGAACTCTCTTCCGCAAATGGCAATTGATGCTGGGTCAATTGTTAATTTTAAATCGGAGATTGATAGATTTCTGTTAACCAAAGGTATTCATGGATATGGAGCAAAGGCGGGTATATGGAGTTAGGTCACAGATCAGCCATGATCTCATTGAATGGTGGAACAGGCTTGAGGGGCTATTTCTGTTCCTATTTTTTTTTTTTTTTAAACAGATAAACCAAGGCAAAAGAAAGACTTTCCACAACCTCAGGATGCTTAACACCCAATAAAGTACTTTTAAAGCGTAGTCACGGTTGTAATGTAGGAAACGCAGCAGCCAATTTGCACCCAGCACAGTCCCACAAACAGCAATGAGATAATGACCAGATAATCTATTTTAATGATATTGGTCAGGACACCAGGGAGAAATCCCCTGCTCTTCTCTGAAATAGAATCATAGAATACTACAGCACAGAAGGAGGCCTTTCGGCCCATCGAGTCTGCGCCAGCTCTCTCGAAGAGCAATCCAGTTAGTCCCACTCCCCCGCTCTTTCCCAATATCCCTGCAATTTTTTCTCCTTCAAGTATTTATCCAACTCCCTTTTGAAGGCTACTTACTATTGAATCTGTATCCACTACCCTATCAGGCAGTGCATTCCAAATCCTAACCACTCAATGCATAAAAAAGTTCTCTCATGTCGCCTCTGGTTCTTTTGCCAATCAACATAAATCTGTGCCCTCTGGTTATTGACCCTTCAGCCATTGGAAACAGTTTCTCTTTATTTACTCTATCTAAACCCTTCATGATTTTAAACACCTCTATCAAATCTCCTCTTAGCCTTCTCTGCTCCAAGGAGAACAACCCCAGCTTCTCCAGTTTATCCACGTAAAACTGTAATCCCTCATCCCTGGAACCATTCTAGTAAATTTCTCTGCACCCTCTCCAAAGCCTTCATGTCCTTCCTAAAGTGTGGTGCCCAGAATTGGACACAATACTCCAGCTGGGGCCGAAGTGGTGTTGTATAAAGGTTCAGCATAACTTATTGCCATTTTTACTCTATGCCTATTTATGAAGCCCAGGATCCCATTGCTTTATTAACTGCTTTGTTAACCTGTCCTGCCACCTTCAAAGATTTGTGCACAAACACCCCCAGGTCTCTCTGTTCTTGCACCCCCTTTAAAATTATACCATTTAGCATGTATTGTCTCTCATTCTTTCTACCAAAATGTATCACCACACATTTTTCTGCGTTGAATTTCATCTGCCATGTGTCCGCCCATTCCACCAGCATGATCCACCTCTAGTACGATCTTCCTCAGTGTTTACTACACTTCCAAGTTTCGTATCATCTGCAAATTTCAAAATTGTGCCCTGTACACCCAAGTCATTAATGTATATCAAAAACAGCAGTGGTCCTAGTATTGAATCTTAGGGAACAACACTGTATACCTCACTCCAGTTAACACTACACTCCACTTTCTGCCCCTTGGCCAATTTTGTATCCATGTTGTTACTGCCCTTTTATCCCATGGGCTTCAATTTTGCTAACAGGCCTAAAATGTGGTACGATAGCAAAATACTGCAGATGCTGGAAATCCGAAATAACAGAAAATGCTGGAAAAACTCAGCAGGCGAGGCAACATCCGTGGAGAGAAAACAGAGTCAACGTTTCCGGTCAAACCCTTTGTCAAGTGGTACTTTATTAAACGCCTTCTGAAAGTCCAAATACACATCAACTGCACTGCCCTCATCCACCCTCTGTTAACTCATCAGTGCCCTGGGATCTTTTACATACACTCTCCCTCCACCCCGAGAGCGCCTCTCACTGTGGTTCACTCTCCCTCCACCCCGAGAGCCCCTCTCACTGTGGTTCACTCTCCCTCCACCCCGAGAGCCCCTCTCACTGTGGTTCACTCTCCCTCCACCCCGAGAGCCCCTCTCACTGTGGTTCACTCTCCCTCCACCCCGAGAGCCCCTCTCACTGTGGTTCACTCTCCCTCCACCCCGAGAGCCCCTCTCACTGTGGTTCACTCTCCCTCCACCCCGAGAGCCCCTCTCACTGTGGTTCACTCTCCCTCCACCACGAGAGCGCCTCTCACTGTGGTTCACTCTCCCTCCACCCCGAGAGCCCCTCTCACTGTGGTTCACTCTCCCTCCACCCCGAGAGCGCCTCTCACTGTGGTTCACTCTCCCTCCACCCCGAGAGCCCCTCTCACTGTGGTTCACTCTCCCTCCACCCCGAGAGCCCCTCTCACTGTGGTTCACTCTCCCTCCACCCCGAGAGCCCCTCTCACTGTGGTTCACTCTCCCTCCACCCCGAGAGCCCCTCTCACTGTGGTTCACTCTCCCTCCACCCCGAGAGCCCCTCTCACTGTGGTTCACTCTCGCTCCACCCAGAGAGTGCCTCTCACTGTGGTTCACTCTCCCTCCACCCCGAGAGCCCCTCTCACTGTGGTTCACTCTCCCTCCACCCAGAGAGCCCCTCTCACTGTGGTTCACTCTCCCTCCACCCCGAGAGCCCCTCTCACTGTGGTTCACTCTCCCTCCACCCCGAGAGCGCCTCTCACTGTGGTTCACTCTCCCTCCACCCCGAGAGCGCCTCTCACTGTGGTTCACTCTCCCTCCACCCCGAGAGCCCCTCTCACTGTGGTTCACTCTCCCTCCACCCCGAGAGCCCCTCTCACTGTGGTTCACTCTCCCTCCACCCCGAGAGCGCCTCTCACTGTGGTTCACTCTCCCTCCACCCCGAGAGCCCCTCTCACTGTGGTTCACTCTCCCTCCACCCAGAGAGCCCCTCTCACTGTGGTTCACTCTCCCTCCACCCCGAGAGTCCCTCTCACTGTGGTTCACTCTCCCTCCACCCCGAGAGCGCCTCTCACTGTGGTTCACTCTCCCTCCACCCCGAGAGCCCCTCTCACTGTGGTTCACTCTCCCTCCACCCCGAGAGCCACTCTCACTGTGGTTCACTCTCCCTCCACCCAGAGAGCCCCTCTCACTGTGGTTCACTCTCCCTCCACCCCGAGAGTGCCTCTCACTGTGGTTCACTCTCCCTCCACCACGAGAGCCCCTCTCACTGTGGTTCACTCTCCCTCCACCCCGAGAGTGCCTCTCACTGTGGTTCACTCTCCCTCCACCCCGAGAGCCCCTCTCACTGTGGTTCACTCTCCCTCCACCCCGAGAGTGCCTCTCACTGTGGTTCACTCTCCCTCCACCCAGAGAGCGCCTCTCACTGTGGTTCACTCTCCCTCCACCCCGAGAGCCCCTCTCACTGTGGTTCACTCTCCCTCCACCCAGAGAGCGCCTCTCACTGTGGTTCACTCTCCCTCCACCCCGAGAGCCCCTCTCACTGTGGTTCACTCTCCCTCCACCCCGAGAGCGCCTCTCACTGTGGTTCACTCTCCCTCCACCCCGAGAGCCCCTCTCACTGTGGTTCACTCTCCCTCCACCCCGAGAGTGCCTCTCACTGTGGTTCACTCTCCCTCCACCCCCCCTCCACCCCGAGAGCCCCTCTCACTGTGGTTCACTCTCCCTCCACCCCGAGAGCCCCTCTCACTGTGGTTCACTCTCCCTCCACCCCGAGAGCCCCTCTCACTGTGGTTCACTCTCCCTCCACCCAGAGAGTGCCTCTCACTGTGGTTCACTCTCCCTCCACCCCGAGAGTGCCTCTCACTGTGGTTCACTCTCCCTCCACCCCGAGAGCCCCTCTCACTGTGGTTCACTCTCCCTCCACCCCGAGAGTGCCTCTCACTGTGGTTCACTCTCCCTCCACCCCGAGAGCCCCTCTCACTGTGGTTCACTCTCCCTCCACCCCGAGAGCCCCTCTCACTGTGGTTCACTCTCCCTCCACCCCGAGAGTGCCTCTCACTGTGGTTCACTCTCCCTCCACCCCGAGAGCCCCTCTCACTGTGGTTCACTCTCCCTCCACCCCGAGAGTGCCTCTCACTGTGGTTCACTCTCCCTCCACCCCGAGAGCCCCTCTCACTGTGGTTCACTCTCCCTCCACCCCGAGAGCCCCTCACTGTGGTTCACTCTCCCTCCACCCCGAGAGTGCCTCTCACTGTGGTTCACTCTCCCTCCACCCCGAGAGCGCCTCTCACTGTGGTTCACTCTCCCTCCACCCCGAGAGTGCCTCTCACTGTGGTTCACTCTCCCTCCACCCCGAGAGCCCCTCTCACTGTGGTTCACTCTCCCTCCACCCCGAGAGCGCCTCTCACTGTGGTTCACTCTCCCTCCACCCCGAGAGCCCCTCTCACTGTGGTTCACTCTCCCTCCACCCCGAGAGCGCCTCTCACTGTGGTTCACTCTCCCTCCACCCCGAGAGTGCCTCTCACTGTGGTTCACTCTCCCTCCACCCCGAGAGCGCGCCTCACTGTGGTTCACTCTCCCTCCACCCCGAGAGCGCCTCTCACTGTGGTTCACTCTCCCTCCACCCCGAGAGCCCCTCTCACTGTGGTTCACCCCCCCTCCACCCCGAGAGCCCCTCTCACTGTGGTTCAAAGTGTATTCAGCCTGAGGTCACTTTATAAATGACCTCTATTCCTGACCCCCCCAACCTCAACAGTGCTCCCAGGAGCTCCCACATCTCAAGACACTACCCCCAAACAATATGCCTCACACCTCAGTCCTTCCACCCATATTCCCAACCCAAAATATTCACAAGTCCTACATTTTAGCTCAGCCTACTCAATAACCATCCAGTCTCGATCAGGTGTCAATAACCACTCGCAGTACCCCCACTTCCTCCACAAGAGAGCAGCTTCTTTGCCCACCAGACAGCACATTAACACCCTCTCCTTACTTGTAGAACCAGCAGAGTTTGGACCTCTTCCTGTATTCTTTGAAACTCAAACCTCCTTCCCATTCAGTTCATCCACCCAGCACTGCCTCCTTGGATTCTGAGAGAGGATCAACAATAACACCCCTCTCCACATCTCCCTCCAGATTGTCCTTTCACTTGCGAACAAGGCCCTTCCCATCCATGACCTTGTTGTGGATGATTGCACTGACATCATGACTTTGACTGAAACTTGGCTCATGGGTGGCAACACCTTGCACCACCACCCAACCTGCCCAAACCATCATGATGGCAATGTGACCCTCATCACCAAATCACACCTTGGTCTCTCCCCCTAGTCCTCATGCACCTACTCTACCTCTGAGCACCTCAATTTGTTCAAAGCCTCAATTCTCCTTTAAAATCCTCGTCATCTACCACACTCTCAAGCCTCACCCAGAGTTCCTTCGAGATATTCTCCCTCTGTTCCATCCTCAGCTTCTGTACTGAGCGACTCTTCATCCTTGGTAGTTTAAATCTCCATCGCAGCTCCTTTTCCCTATCTCTTCGAACCTCTCCCTCCAAATAAACTCATCTACCCATATTCACAGCCATCTCTCGTGGCCTCGCTACACCCATGGACTCGATCATTGACAAGGCCATCTACAACCACTACCTTGTATCCCTCACCACCCACATTCCCCTACCTGTTTCTAAACTCACTTCCTGTTGCATCTGCTCTGTCACTTACAACTGAACTTTCTCATTCCCAACTGCCTTGCCTTTGGCCCTCCATTCATCACAATACTTCTGCAGCCGTTCATAGCTCAACCACTCCCTCACTTCCACCTTTGACACCCAAGTCCCCAGTAAAAATCTTTACTCTCTCCCAAATGGTAATCACCCCCCCACCCCCCATCTTCGTTCCTTCAAGACCAAGGAGCTATGGGACCTCCATCTTTCAAAACTGCCCACAACTCCAGGATCACCATGGAGAGCAAAGATATCCCTAGGCTTCTATTCTCCATTACCAACAATCTTCGTAACCCCCTCTCCCTTCCACACTCACAAAAAGTACAAGGAGTTCACAAACTTCTTTGTCACTAAGATAGAGACCATCCATTCAGCGACCCCTGCTGCTTCCCCTCCAAGCCAAACCTCCCCCAAGACTTACCACTGCCTTATCCCTGAACCTGTTTTGTTTCCTCTAGTTTCTCTCCTATCCCCACTCATGCCTTCTCGGAGCGAATACTGTCCATAAGACCCACCTCCTGCTCCCTTGACTCCATTCCCATTAAAATGCTGACCGAACATTCTTTCCTGGCCCCTTGCAAGCGGACATCGTGAATTGTTCCCTCTCCTTAGGTACAGTTTCCCTTCCTTTTAAACCACTGTAATCATACCCCTCCTCCTCAGACAACACTTCATCCTTGTAGACTACCAGCAAATTCCCACTTTCTCCAAAGTCCTCGAGAAAACCAAGGGTGTGGCGAGAATGAGGAACTTAAAGAAATTATTATTAGTAAAAAAGCAGTACTAGCAAAATTAATGGGACTAAAAGTCAATAAATCCCTAGGACTGGATGACCTACAGCCTCGGGTTTTGAAAGAGGTGGCCATTGGGATAATGGACGCATTGGTTGTCATCTTCCAAAATTCTATAGATTCTGGAACGGTTCCTGCAGATTGGAGGATAGCAAATGTAACCCTGCTATTTAAGAAAGGAGAGAGAAAAAACAGGGAACTACAGACCTGTTAGCCTCACATCAGTAGTTGGGAAAATGCTGGAATCTATTATAAAGGATGCAATAACTGGGCACTTAGAAACTAATAGTAAGATTGGGCAGAGTCAATGTGGATTTATGAAAGGGAAAATCCTGTTTAACAAACCTATTGGAGTTCTTTGAGGATGTAACTAGTGGAGTAGACAAAGGAGAACCGGTAGATGTGGTGTATCTGGATTTTCAGAAGGCCTTCGATAAGGTCCCACACAAGAGGTTGGTAAACAAAATTAGGGCACATGGAATTGGGGGTAATATACTAGCATGGATCGAGAATTGGTGAAAAGACAGAAAACAAAGAGTAGGGATAAACGGGGCTTTTTCAGGATGGCAGGCTGTGACTAGTGGGGTACCGCAAGGATCGGTGCTTGGGCCCCAGCTATTCACAATCTATATCAATGATTTGGATGAGGGGACTAAATGTAACATTTCCAAATTTGCTAATGATACAAAGCTAGGTGTCGGTGTCAGATGTGAAGAGGCTTCAAGAGGATCTCGACAGGCTCAGTGAGTGGACGAGAACATGGCAGATGGAATATAATGTGGATAAATGTGAAGTTATCTACTTTGGTAGAAAAAAACAGAAAGGCAGAGTATTTCCTAAATGGTGAAAGGTTGGGGAATGCAGATGCTCAAAGGGACCTGGGTGTCCTTGTACATGAGTCACTGAAAATGAATGTGCAGGTGCAGCAAGCCATTAAGAAGGTAAATGGTATGCTGGCCTTCATTACAAGAGGATTTGAATACAGGAGTAAAGAAGTCTTACTCCAATTATATAGGGCCTTGGTGAGACCACACCTGGAGTACTGTGTACAATTTTGGTCTCCTTACCTAAGGAAGGATATACTTGCCATAGCGGGAGTGCAATGAAGGTTCATGAGATTGATTCCTGGGATGGCGGGACTGTCGTATGAGAAGAGGTTGAGTAAACTAGGCCTGTATTCTCTTGAATTCAGAAGAATGAGAGGGGATCTCATTGAAGCATACAAAATTATTACAGGCCTTGATAGGGTGGATGCTGGGAGAATGTTTCCCTTGGCTGGGTAGTCTAGAACCAGGGGTCACAGACTCAGGATAAAGGATAGGCCATTCAGGACTGAGATGAGAAAAAATTTCTTCACAGAGGGTGGTAAATCTTTGGAATTCTCTATCCCAGAGGGCTGTGGAGGCTCAGTCATTGGGTATATTCAAAACAGAAGTCGATAGATTTCTGACTAGTAAAGGCATCAAGGGATATGGCGATAGGGCCGGTGAATGGAGTTGAGGCCGAAGATCAGCCATGATTTCATTGAATGGCGGAGCAGGCTCGAAGGGCCGAATGGCCTACTCCTGCTCCTATTTCTTATGTTCTTATTTTGTCATCTCTCAAATCTGTGCCTATTTTCCCCGCAACTCCATGTATGAATCTTTCTGATCAGGTTTCAGTCCCTTCCATGGCACCAAAACACCCCTAAACAAAGTCACAAATTACATCTTCTGTGACTGTGACAGTGGTGCATTCATTATCTCTCATCATCTCTGCAGCCTTTGATACAGTCAGCCACACCATCCTCCTCCAATGCCTCTCATTCGTTTTCCAGCTCAGAGGAACTGCCTTCGCTTGGTTTGATTCTTACCTATCTGATCATAGCCAGAGTATATCCAGCAATGGCTGCTCTTCCCTGTATCGGTAAACTCTGGAATCCCCTGGACCTCTCCTCTTCCTCAGCTACATGCTGCCCTTTGGAGACATCATCCGCAGACATAGGCTGATGACCCAGCTCTATCTCTCCACAACTTCTCTCAACCCTTCCACTGTTTCTACGTTGCCATAGTGCTTGTCTGACATACTGTCTTGGATGAGCTGCAGTTTCCTCCAGTTAAACATTAGGACAAAGAAATCATCTTCAGCCCCTGCCACAAACTCTTTGCCCTTAACATTGATTCCATCGCCCTCCGTAGTCACTGTCTCAGTCTGAACCAAACAGCTCACAACGTTGGTGTCCTATTTGACCCAGAGCAGAGAGTCTGGCCATATTCTCTCCATCACAAAGATCGCTGACATCCACCTTCATAGCTTCATCCTTCTCCGCCCTCAACTCAACCCATCAGCTACTGCATGGACCAGTCATCCTTACAGGGGCTACAAGAAGCATGTAAAATGTGACTGGCCTCAAGGGAGGTAGAATCTAACAACTGAATTTAATCTTAATTTAAATTGGCCATTCTAAAATTCTCATGCAAACTGTTTTGCAGTCATCAGTGAACATATACTGGATTTCTCAGCAGCAAAGATTCTAGCAAACTTGTTAACATTAGTAGTCTGTGGAGTTTGCTTCAGGAACCAATATATTACCAATATATTAATATTAATATATTACCAGTCATAGAAGCTCTCCCACACCGAGAAGCAATATAAACAGAGCATAAAGTTCAATGGGTTTGAAGCACTACAGAAAGAGGAGAACGAGTGCGCACAGTTCTCCCCCCCCACCAGACATTACACTGGCATACCACAATTGCTTAACATGCACTATATTTTTAGTTCCTGAAAAGCTGACATTGCAAAAGGCTCTATTCAAATCAAAGGGCGTGCATTTCTATAGCACCTTTCACCACCTCAGGACGTCCCAAAGCACTTTACAGCCAGTGAAGTACTTTTAAAGTGGAGTCACTGTTGTAATGTGGGAACCGCGGCAGCCAATTTGTGCTCAGCAAGCTCCCACAAACAGCAATGTGATAATGATCAGATAATTTTTTTGTTATGTTGATTGAGGGATAAATATTGGCCAGGACACCGGGGATAACTCCCCTGCTCTTCATCAAAATAGTGCCATGGGATCATTTACAACCACCCGAGAGCGCAGACGGGGCCTCGGTTTAATTAATCATCCGAAAGATCATTGGCGGTTATAGCATCTATCTTACAAATTAAATTGTGACAAAGTTGTAAATTTCAGTACCAGTAAGCACTTCCAGACTTCTAAGATAATACGCCTTATTACAAGACAACCTTTGGCTAGACCCCAATCCACTAGTATACACAATCCTGATACTGTCCGATTACAGTTTAAATACTTGTATGTACCAATTTGTCACAATAGGAACAGCAAGAGCAGCAAAGTCCACCAATGGTATAACCCTGCTGCATTACTAGGGATCATTAATCGAGGAATAGCTTTACATCGCTGAAATACACAGCAGTTGGAAAGAAATTAGTATATTAAAAGTTCATGACAACACCCCAAGCCCCTTATCACCCCAAAATATTCTGTCTACAAGCAGTTGTGTGAAGGTACTGTCCACTCAAAACAGAAGTCCCACAACATGCCTTTTAAAATAAAATAGTCTCAAATGCAAATAAACTGGTCATATGAATGTAACCGTTTGGCAACAGACACTCTCAGAGATCAAGGAAGCTTGAATATTGCATTGACATCTGAATAATGTCTACTTAGCTACTTAGAAATAGCTCATTTGCAAATAATATGCCCCATTCCACTCTTGTGTGCTTTGTAATTCACACCTGGTAGTAGCCCATTCACACATACTGTTGAAAACAATGCAGACATCATATAGTAATCTCTCTGAGATTTGTTTGGTTTCTGCAGAGGTCTGGAACATGCATTCATTAAGGGTTAGGAATATAAGAACATAAGACATAGGAGCAGGAGTAGGTCATTTGGCCCCTCGAGCCTGCTCCGCCATTCAATAAGATCATGGCTGATCTGATCTTGGCCTCAACTCCACTTCCTTGCCCGCTCCCCATAACCCTCGACTCCCTTATCGTTCAAACATCTATCTATCTCCACCTTAAATATATTCAATGACCCAGCCTCCACAGCTCTCTGGGGAAGAGAATTCCAAAGATTCACGACCCTCAGAGAAGAAATTCCTCCTCATCTCCGCTTTAAATGGGTGCCCCTTTATTCTGCAATTATGCTCCCTAGTTCTAGATTCCCCCACGAGGGGAAACATCCTCTCTGCATCTACCCTGTCAAGCCCCTTCAGAATCTTATATGTTTCAATAAGATCCCCTCTCATTCTTCTAAACTCCAACCTTTCTTCATAAGACAACCCCTTCATCTCCGGAATCAACCTTGTGAACCCTCTCTGAACTGCCTCCAATGCAAGTATATCCTTCCTTAAATAAGGAGACCAAACCTATACACAGTACTCCAGGTGTGGTCTCACCAACGCCCTGTACAGTTGTAACAGGACTTCCCTACTTTTATACTCCATTCCCTTTGCAATAAAGGCCAACATTCCATTTGCCTTCCTAATTACTTGCTGTACCTGCCTGCTAACTTTGTGATTCATGTACAAGGTACCTCAGCATTTTGTAATCTCTCCCCATTTAAATAATAATTTGCTTTTTTATTTTTCCTACCAAAGTGGATAACCTCGCATTTTCCCACATTATACTCCATCTGCCAGATTCCTGTCCACTCAGCCTATCTATGTCCCTTTGGAGATTCTTTGCATCCTCCACACAATTTGCTTTCCCACCTATCATTGTATCAGCAGCAAATTTGGCTACATTACATTCAGTTCCTTCATTCAAGTCATTAATATAGATTGTAAATAGTTGAGGCCCCAGCACTGATCCCTGCAGCACCCCACTAGTTACAGTTTGCCAACCTGAAAATGACCCATTTATCCCGACTGTCTTCTGTTAGTTAGCCAATCCTCCAGCCATGCTAGAGGTCTGGAACATGCATTCATTAAGGGTTAGGAATATAAGAACATAAGACATAAGAGTAGGTCATTTGGCCCCTTGAGCCTGCTCTGCCATTCAATGAGATCATGGCTGATCTGACCCCAACCCCATGAGCTCTTATCTTGTGCAGTAACCTTCTATGTGGCACCTTATCGAATGCCTTCTGGAAATCCAAATACACGACATCCACTGGTTCACCTTTATCCACCCTGCTCATTACATCCTCAAAGAACTCCAGCAAATTTGTCAAACATGATTTCCCTTTCATAAAACCATGCTGACTCTGCTTGACTATATTATGATTTTCTAAATGTCCTACTACCACTTCCTTTATGATGGACTCCAGCATTTTCCCAATGACAGATGTTAGGCTAACTGGCCTATAGTTCTCTGCTTTCTGTCTCCCTCCTTTCTTAAATAGGGGCGTTACATTTGCGGTTTTCCAGTCCGCTGGGACCTCTCCAGTATCCGGGGAATTTTGGTAGATTGCAACCAATGCATCCACTATCTCTGCAGCCACTTCTTTTAAGACTCTAGGATGCACACCATCGGGTCCAGGGCACTTGTCCACCTTTAGTCCCATTAGTTTACCTAGTACTTTCTCTCTAGTGATAGTGATTGTTTTAAGTTCCCCCTCCCCCACCCTAATTGCCCCTTGATTATCCATTATTGGGATGCTTTTAGTATCTTCTACCGTGAAGACCGATACAAAATATTTGTTCAAAGTCTCCGTCATTTCCCTGTTTCCCATTATTAATTCCCCAGACTCATCCTCTAGGGGACCAACATTTACTTTAACTACTCTCTTCCTTTTTATATACCTGTAGAAGCTCTTACTGTCTGTTTTTATATTTCTTGCTAGCTTACTCTCATAAGCTATCTTCTCCCTCTTCATCAGTTTTTTAGTCGTCCTTTGCTGGTTTTTAAAAATTTCCCAATCCTCTGGCCTTCCACTATTCTTCGCAACATTGTATGTCTTTTCTTTCAATTTGATACCCTCCTTAACTTCCTTAGTAAGCCATGGATGGTTCATCCTTCTCGTAAAGTCTTTATGAAATAGCTCCTTAAATGTTTGCCACTGCTTTTCTACAGTCTTACCCTGTAATATATTTTCCCAGTCCACTTTAACCAAGTCTGCCTTCATACCTTTGTAATTATCTTTATTTAAGTTCAGGACACTAGTTTGAGACCTAGCTTTCTCACCCTCAAACTGAATTTGAAATTCTACCATGCTATGATCACTCTTCCCAAGAGGATCCTTCACTTTGAGATCATTAATTAATCCAGCCTCGTTACACATTCCCTGATCTAAAATAGTCTGTTCTCTGGTTGGTTCCACAACGTATTATTCCAAGAAACTGCCCTGCATACACTCTAAGAACGCTTCCTCAAGTCTACCTTTGCCAATTTGCTTTGTCCAATCAATATGAAGATTAAAATCTCCCATGATTATAGTCGTATGTTTCTTACGTACGAAATGCAGGAAGGATGTTCCCGATGGTCGGGGAGTCCAGAACCAGGGGTCACAGTCTAAGGATAAAGGGTAAGCCATTTAGGACAGAAATGAGGAGGAATTTCTTCACCCAGAGAGTGGTGAACCTGTGGAATTCTTTACCACAGAAGGCAGTAGAGGCCAATTCATTAAATATATTCAAGATGGAGTTGGATATATTTCTTAAGGCTAAAGGGATCAAGGGATATGGGGAGAAAGCAAGGACAGGGTACTGAATTTGGATGATCAGCCATGATCGCATTGAATGGCGGAGCAGGCTCGAGGGGCCGAATGGCCTACTCCTGCTCCTATGTTTCTATGTTACAAACCTCTATTATTTCTTGATTTATACACGGTCCTACAGTGTGGCTACTGTTTGGGGGCCTGCAGACCACTCCAACTAGTGACTTCTTACCCTAATTATTTCTTATCTCCACCCAAACTGATTCTACATCTTGATCTTCAAAGTCAATATCATTTCTCACTACTGCACTAATCTCATCCCTTAACAGAGATATACCACCTCTTTTTCCTTTCTGTCTATCCTTAAAAAAATGGCAAATACCCCTGAATATTCAGTTCCCAGCCTTGTTCAACTTGCAACCACGTCTCTGAAATGGCTATCAAATCATACCCATTTATATCTATTTGTGCGGTCAACTCATCTATTTTGTTACGAATGCTGTGTGCGTTCAGATATAGAGCTTTGAATTTTGTCTTTTTACTATTTTTCCCTACTCTGACCCCTCTTTCTGATGCACTCTTGTGTATACGCGCCGTCCCTTCCTGTCACACTCTGGTTATCATTAGCCCTATCGCTACCCTGCACTTCTGCCTTCTCATTATTCTTTGACTTTTTTTTTTTAATTTCCGCTCAGTGGATCCCTCCCCCCACTATTTAGTTTAAAGCCCTAGTTATTCGATTCGTCAGGACACTGGTCCCAGCCTGGTTCGAATGAAGCCAGTCATAGAAACATAGAAGATAGGAGCAGGAGTAGGCCATTCAGCCCCTCGAGCCTGTTCCGCCATTCAATGAGATCATGGCTGATCATCCAAATTCAGTACCCTGTCCCTGCTTTCTCCCCATATCCCTTGATCCCTTTAGCCTTAAGAAATATATCCAACTCCTTCTTGAATATATTTAATGAATTGGCCTCCACTGCCTTCTGTGGTAGAGAATTCCACAGGTTCACCACTCTCTGGGTGAAGGAATTCCGCCTCATCTCAGTCCTAAATGGCTTATCTTAGACTGACAACAGAAAATGCTGGAAAAATTCAGCAGGCCAGGCAACATCCGTGGAGAGAAATTAGAGTTGACGTTTCGGGTCGAAACCCTTTTTCAAAACCCTTTTTCGACCCGAAACGTCAACTCTAATTTCTCTCCACAGATGCTGCCTGGCCTGCTGAGTTTTTCCAGCATTTTCTGTTATTTCGGATTTCCAGCATCTGCAGTATTTTGCTATCCCTTAGACTGTGACCCCTGGTTCTGGATTCCCCCACCATCGGGAACATCCTTCCTGCATCTCGTCTGTCTAGTCCTGTTAGAATTTTATAAGTTTCAATGAGATCCCCTCTCATTCTTCTAAACTCTAGCGAGTATAAGCCCAATCGACCCAATCTCTCCACATACGTCATTCCTTGCATCCCAGGTATCAGTCTGGTGAATCTTCGCTGCACTCGCTCCATGGCAAGAACATCCTTCCTCAGATAAGGCGATCAAAACTGTACACAATACTCACGGTGTGGTCTCACCAAGACCCTGTACAACTGCAGCAAGACATCCTTGCTCCTGTACTCGAATCCTCTTGCTATGAAGGCCAACATACCATTTGCCTTCTTAACCACCTGCTGCACCTGCATGCTTACCTTCAGCGACTGGTGCACAAGGACAGGTCTCGTTGCACTTCCCCTTTTCCCAATCTATTGTCGTCCCAACGGAACAGCTCCCTCTTACTCCAGTACTGGTGCCAGTGCCCCAAGAATCAAAACCCATTTCTCCCACACCAATCTTTGAGCCACTCATTCATCTCTCTGATCTTATTTACCCTATACCAATTTGCACATGGCTCAGCCAGTAATCCAGACATTACCACCTTTGTGGTTCTGCTTTTTAATTTAGCCCCTAGCTGCTCATACTCCCTCAGCAGAACCTCTTTCTTTGTCCTACCTATGTTGTTGGTACCTACATGGACCATGACAACTGGATCTTTTCCCTCCCAGTCTAAGTTCCTCTCCAGCCCAGAGGAGATGCCCTTTACCCTGGCACCGGGCAGGCAACACATCCTTCGGGACTCACGCTCTTGGCTGCAGAGAACAGTGACTATCCCAATTTAGAATTACTTTCCAAACAAAGCTTGGTGCAGAACATCAGTTTATCACAAACTTTAAGTTACATTTGGATTACATATGACAATGGAGCAGGAGAGCAGCAACACTCACAAAACACTACCATATGATATAAAAACAGAAAATGCTGGAAATACTCAGCAGGTCAGTCAGCATCTGTGGAGAGAGAAACAGATTTAACATTTCAGGTTAATGACCCTTCATCAGAACTGGAAAAACTTGGAGATGGAACAGGTTTTTAAGCAAGTGTAGGGGCAAGGAAAGGGGAGAAGGGAGGAAAGAACAAAAGGGAAGATCTGTGATGGGAAGGAAGGCAGGCAGGCGAGATTAAGAGACAAAAGGGATGATGGTGCAAGGCAAAAGGAGATGGTAATGGGACAAGTTAAGAAACAAAAAAGATGACTAGGTGAAGTGTAAATGGCAATGGCAGAATGATCGACAGCTGCTATATGATGTTTCTTCTTCTTCTTGGGCGTCCCTCGGAACCGAGGATGACTTGCTTCCACACTAAAAATGAGTTCTCAGGTGATTGAGGAGTCCAATGCAGGACCTACAGTCTCTGTCACAGGTGGGGCAGACAGTGGTTGAAGGGGCGGGTGGGTTAGGTGCTTGGGTTGACGTGCGCTCCTTCCGCTTAGCTTCCGCTTGCTCCCGGCGAAGGGACTCAAAGTGTTCAACTCCTTCCCAGATGCTTCTCCTCCACTTTGTGTGGTCTTGGGCCAGGGATTCCCAGGTGTCGGTGGGGATATTGCACTTTTTCAAGGAGGCTTTGCGGGTGTCTTTGAAGCGTTTCCTCTGCCCACCCGGGGCTCTCTTGCCGTGTCAGTGCTCAGAGTAGAGCGCTTGCTTTGGAAGTCTCGTGTCAGGCATGCGGACGATGTGACCCGTCCATTGTAGCTGATCAAGCGTGGTCAAGACTTCGATGCTGGGGATGTTGGCCTGAGTGAGAACACGGACGTTGGTGCACCTATCCTGCCAATGGATTTGCAGGATCTTGCGGAGACAGCGTTGGTGGTACCTCTCCAGTGCTTTGAGGTGCCTGCTGTACATGGTCCATGTCTCTGAAGAATACA
The DNA here is from genome assembly GCF_052327205.1 of Somniosus microcephalus. NCBI lineage: Eukaryota > Metazoa > Chordata > Chondrichthyes > Squaliformes > Somniosidae > Somniosus > Somniosus microcephalus. The sequence goes on along the minus strand of NC_140990.1, from coordinate 154,184,277 downwards.
GCAGGGCGGGTATCACTACTGCTCTGTAGACCATGAGCTTGGTGCCAGGTTTGAGGTCTTGGTCTTCAAACACTCTCTTCCTCAGGCGACCGAAGGCTGCACTGGCACATTGAAGGCGGTGTTGGACTTCATCGTCGACGTCTGCCCTTGTTGACAGTAGGCTCCCGAGGTATGGAAAGTGGTCCACGATGACCAAGGCCTCGTCATGGATTTTGATAATCGGGGAGCAGTACTGTGGCGCGGTGGCAGGTTGGTAGAGGACCTTTGTCTTACGGATGTTTAGTGTAAGGCCCATGCTCTCGTACGCTTCGGTGAAGGTGTTGACGATGGTTTGGAGTTCGACCTCCGAGTGTGCGCAGACGCAAGCGTCGTCTGCATACTGTAATTCGATGACAGAGGATGGGACGACCTTGGATCTGGACTGGAGGCAACAGATGTTGAACAGTTTCCCATTTGTTCTGTAGATTAGCTCCACTCCAGCGGGGAGCTTACTGAGGGAGAGATGGAGCATTGCAGCAAGGAGCGTTGGTGCGATGACACAGCCTTGCTTGACCCCGGTCCGTACGTGAATGATGTCTGCATTGTTTTCAACAGTATGTGTAAACGAGCTTCTACCAGGTGTGAATTACAAACCACACAAGAGTGGAATGGGGCATATTATTTGCAAATGAGCTATTTCTAATTAGCTAAGTAGACATTATTCAGATGTCAATGCAATATTCAAGCTCCCTTGAAAAACTAGTTTTCTTCGTAGAAAATAAACATTTGCAGATCCTAAATCAGTTGACCAAAGCTACAGGTATTTTTCTACCTCCTCATAAGCTTTCACAGTGTCATATTTGAATACTTCACCTGAAAAGCATGTTTTACAAAATGTATGCAGTTGCTATGATCGCAATAGATTCAAATGCCAACCAACACTCAAGCCCTCTGGATAGTGACCAATCCCCTTCTAGATTCCTTATTTCATAGAAAGGATAGGCACAGGGGCACAGAGACAATTGCAGTCTGACAGACCCTAACATTCAAAATTACCAAACGCTACTGTATCTCCAGGTTTTCATGAACGGTCATCGAGCTGAAAGGTTAACTCTGTTCCTCTCTTCACAGCTGCCTGACCTGCTGGGTGGTTGCAACATTTTCTGCTTTTACTACTCTCTCGTAGTTTTTTACTCATATTTTGCTCCTGCATGGGTTTGTTAGCACAAGTAATGCAGCCCCATGGTCAATTCCCCTTTTGTAAACTAATGCAGGAGTTACAGGCAGTCTACACTAGAGTCCAGATAGCTTTGATCATTTTATACTGACGCTTCAGAGTGACAGCCACCTCAAGGTGTCCGTACATCGGAGGGTCTGGTGCATCGACACTCACTTCTCATCCCTCTGCTCAACTCTTTGGCTGCTGTTCAATAACAAGAATCACAATTAAAAATAAAATCAGACGCTCGCCCCCTCTCCCTGCCGCTTCCCCTGCTCTGACTGCTGGAGTTCCGAGCAGTCTCTCCGCCGATGCACCTTCTTCACCAAGAGCCACCCTCCCCTTCCCGCCGCTGCCTCCTTTACCTTGGCTCTTGCAACCTCCAGCTTCCTCCGTCTCTCCTCATCCTCCATGACACACAGCACCTTCAGTGGAGCTCCCCTCTTCTAGGTGGATGGCCACTTGCTCTTTGCCCCTCAGGTTGGATGAGTTGCCACTTCGCACAGTATCTCTGACCGTGTGTGAGACTCTCTTAACTTCGCCTCAGTCACTTGCCCTCATTCCCTCCCCAACCGCTCCTCGCTCCCAGCTTCCAACATGGCCGCCGAGACTGACAGCGCCGTTAGCCCGCCCCGCCAATCACAGCACACCCACCAATCACAGCAAACCCGCCGGCCTGGCCCCGCCAATCACAGCCCGCCTGCCAGCTTGGCCCCGCCAATCACGGCCCACCCACCAATCACAGCCTACACGCCGGCCTGGCCCCGCCAATCACAGCCCGCCTGCCAGCCTGGCCCCGCCAATCACAGCCTACCAACCAATCACAGCCTACACGCCGGCCTGGCCCCGCCAATCACAGCCCACCCGCCGACCTGGCTCCACCAATCACACCCCACCCGACGGCCTGGCCTCGTCCCCACCAATCACAGCCCGCCCGCCGGTATGGTCCTGCCCTCTGCCCGCCGCACGAGCCTAACCGTTATCCGCTCCAACCAATCGCGCCCTGCCGAACTCTGGCCAAATCGAATTTCAAACGCCAACCAACGCAGCCAAGGCCGATTGGCCAACACTCTTAGCCAATCACATAAAGAGGGTGGGGTATATGGGGAACCGGGAAATTGAAGGTAACCAATCAGATCACATGAAGAGGAAGCGGGCCGCCCACCGGGACATGATTGACGTGCGAGTGGCGGTTGGCTGGTGTTTGCTCTGGGCACTTGGAGCACGGTGGGCCCGGGGCTTCCGCTCCCCCCGCAGCCCGCTGATCCCGCCTCAAACTTCCCGGGCGGCGGCAAACCCGTGCTCCTTTACAATCCAGTAACTGACAAATCCTCCAGCTGCAATTAACCATTTATCTTTTAGACGCTGTTGCGAACAACACAGGAGGGAATACTTTCCTTTATTATGCATTTTGGTAGGAAGAATGAGGAGAGAAAATATAAATAAACTAAAGGGTGCAGTTCTAAAGTAGGTGCACAAACAGAGAGACTTGGGGGCATGTGTGCACAAATCATTGAAGGTGGCAGGACAGGTTGAGAAAGTGGTTAAAAAGGCTTACGGGATCCTGGGCTTCATCAATAGAGGTATAGGGCAGGATTTTCATTGGAGGCGGGATAAGAGGTGTGTGGGGGGTTGAAATTGCAAAAACTGGCGGGCAGGCCTGACCCCACCTCCATCCCGCTTCCACGCAATTTTCAAAAATTTGCGTCTGATGGTCCCATCTCCGTCCCGCCTCCAAGAGGCGGCATAGGCCATTAAGGCCCTTAACAAGCACTAAATTACCTTTATAATGCCATTTTGAATGGCCATTGCGAATTTAACCCTTTTCCCACGTGAAACACGCCTGGTGGGAAACACGACGGTGAAACCTGGCGAGAGCACAACTGGATTGCTGACTATCAGCTGCAGGTCAACCATTAAAGAGGCAATTTGATCAGCCATCATTTGCAGGTGGCAGGACTTTGTAGTCTCAGGTCTGGGGGAACTTTTAGAAGGCATAACCACAGCTGTGGAAGTTTGGAGCCTGGGAAACCCCTCTCACCACCTTCACTCAGCCAGAAGCATGGGAGCCATTTATTTCCTTCCCTTCTGGATATTAGATGAGGCCGAACAGCAGCAGCAACAACAACAGCAGCCCCAACAGCAACAACAGGCACACCCAGCTGCTGCTCACCCACCTGAAGATGCACAGGCCAGAAGGGGCCAGCGCATGGAAGCCCGTCGACGCAGGAGATACCCCCCAAACAGGGTCTACAGACACAGGGTCAGCTATCTCAACATGTCTGAGCAGCAGTGCCAAAGGCGGCTCCAACTTTCGCAAGAGGTAGTGGGTGACATCTGCGCAATGCTGCAACAAGACCTGCAGGCCAGAGGACCAGGTGGACAACCCTTACCAGTGGCCGTCAAAGCCACCACCGCACTCAACTTTTTTGCCTCAGGCTCATTCCAGGGATCAGAAGCAGATATCAGCGGCATCTCCCAGGTGGCCACACACACTTGCATCACACAGGTAACCGATGCTCTCTTTGCCCTCGTGCACAATCACATCCATTTCACCAAGGATCGAGCAAGTGTCACGGTGCATGCGGTTGGATTAGCTCATCTGGCAGGCTTTCCAAAGGTGCAGGGCATCGTTGACTGCACACATGTGGCCCTTAAAGCACCCCATCGCAATCCAGGTATTTCTGTCAATCGCAAGGGCTTCCACTCCCTTAACGTTCAGCTGGTGTGTGACCACAAGAAGGAAATTTAGCATGTTTGTGCCAAGTACCCTGGCAGTTGCCATGACTCCTTCATACTTCGCCAGTCTAGTGTGTCACCCCTATTCAGTCCGCCAGACCAACTTAACGGATGGCTACTTGGAGACAAGGGCTACCCCCTGAGGACGTGGCTAATGACGCCGTTGAGGAGACCATCCAACGAAGCTGAGGAGAGCTGCAACTCCAGCCACATGTCCACCAGAGCCATAATCGAGCAAACCATCGGTTTGCTGAAGATGTGCTTCAGATGGCTGGATAGATCAGGTGGAGCCCTGCAGTACTCAGCAGCCAGGGTCTCCAGAATCGTCGTGGTTTGCTGTGCACTTCGCAACATGGCACAGCGTCATGGCTTGCAGATTCCTGAGGACCAAGTGGCTCCTCACATATCCTCCTCAGATGAGGAGGAGGAGGAGGAGAGCAAAACCGAACATCCTGCAGAGGCCCATCAACCAGCGGCAGCAGTACGCGAGAACATAGCTGCTCGGGATGCAAGGAATGCACTCATCTTGGCCAGATTTGCTTAGCCTAGCCACTCAAGCACTTTTGCCTCGCATCTTCTTACCTGAGCATCGACAATGGCCACGAACCAGCTGATTCCTAACAATTTGACCACCGTACTGACAATTGCAAGTAATCCTAAGCCCTCAATGTGGAAGTCCCATTCGCGAAATGACACACGCCACAACTACAGCAGTAGCCATCAGATTTTTTATGCACATGATTCATACGATGGCTTTTACACATAAAACATCAAATTTCACCCAAGTGACTACCCTTGTGACTATTTGTGCAGTATCTTTCTCTTACGCGTGCTCCTACGTGGTGCTTCCCCTGTGGCTTCAGCAGATGTGGAGGCCCCTTACTCAGTTTCTTGCTGCTCCTGTCTCGACACCTTTGGCGGGCGTCCTCTGGGGTGGCAAACCTGTGAGGGCTCGCCAACAGTTTGCTGCTCCTGCGGCTGTGCAGGGGTTGAGACGCCAATCTCAGATGGGTGTGGACTCTGGTGGGGCTCTGACCGAGGGCTCTGCAGTGGCATGGAAGTGTGAGCACTTGGAGAGGAACCCCCACTTCCTTGATGTCTGCCACCAACTTCCCTCTCATGGGTCAGGTCCCCCTTAGCGCTTGCAAGTGGCTTGAGAGCAATTGCTGCACATCAGGGTGGCCATGGGGACCCGTATCTGAACTGGCAGTCCTACTCAGAGGGACTTCCATGAAGGTCTGGTTTCCCTGTTCAATAGCTGACCATTGCTCCTCCAGAGATGTCAGTCTATTCTGAACACTCACCGTGTTTTCAACACTCTGGCGACTTAGCACCTCCATGGAGGTTGCCACCCTTTCCATGGTGATACGTTCATGCGCCAATGACTCCACAAAGGCTCTGCTCATGTTAGCGACGGACTCCTCCATTCACTCCACACTCGCAGCGACCCTGGAGACAAAACCTGCCAGAGACTCCTGCATCTTTTCCTGGAGTGCCATCACCGCTGATACTGTGGATGGACTCCGAGGCAGAGGGTCGACTTGCAGCTGAGCCAAGCTGGCAGAGTCCTGCGCCCTCCGACTAGGACTCCACTGCTGTCCCTGTCTCCACAACCTGCTGATGCTCACTTGTGAGCTGTGATACACCAGATGACAACACTACTCTATGTCCCAAAGGTCCCACCGAGGTGTGCGCTGAATTCTGCTGACACTACACCCTCAGAGGTTGCAGCTTCCTCTGAGGAGTCTGGAGGCTCAGCCTGTTCCTCCTGGCTAGTGGAGACGGGTGCTTGCGATGTTCCTGTGGGGGAGTAAAGGAAAGAGTCAGAGATGTGATGCCAAGGTTACATGCACATTGCATATTGCAGATGATCATTAGTCCATCTGTTAGAGCTTCCGAAACATTATCAGCGACTCATGCAATGTCAATGAGAGAGATGGAAAACTATTCTGTCACCAGCTTGCTGTGATGCACCCGTCTATCCGTCCCCCACATGCGCGTGGTCCTCCACTCCTGCGATCTCCAGGACCACCTCCTTCCAGGGGGTGTGGTGGGCTACTGATGGTGGCCCTCCTCCTGTCCTCGCTTGCTCTCTTTTCCTGCAATGAGGGAGACAAGTGGAGGTTGAGTGAGAATGAAGGAGTGAGTGTAGAGAATCCATAGCATAGATGCTTAGAAGGAGACAAAGATGGAGTGAGCTGGCAAGACCAAGGGCCCTCCCTGTGTGTTGTCAGTTGTTTTCATAGCATCAGAGTGATAGGGAGTGTGAGGGCTGCATAGTCGAATATTTAGGTGAATGTGACCATAGAGAGAGAGGGAATGGGTAAGGGTGCATGGATGTCAGTGTCAAGTGTGATGTGGAGGAAGAGATTGCTAAAGCTGAGTGCTGGTGAGGAAAGGCAATGGGGATCAGACTGAAAGTGATGGGAAATTCATACTCACTTTTCCAGTGTGCTGAAGGTCATGAAATCTCTTCCTGCACTGTATCCAGATTCTGCGGGTAGCCGATAAGAAGTTGACCTCTTCTGCCACTTGCAGCCACACAGCCTTTGTCTGCTGGGGAGGCATCTTCCTCCCTGATGAAGGGAAGAGCACCTCCTTGTGAGCTCTTGCTCCCTCCACTAAAGCCTGCAGGGCAACGTCGTCGAACCGGGGTGCAGACCTCGGTCTTTCTCTGGCCATTCTGCTTCCAGCTCAGTGTATCAGCAAATGCCAAAAGGTTGGCAGTCTGCAGAAGAAGCAAGGCTTCTTGCACACCTTAAATGCGGCAGCAATGATGACGTCATCGGAGGCGACTTTCAGACTGGAGAAACTCATTTGCCATGGGTTCCCACACGCTGGAACTCAATTGGCAATTTAGTTAAAATTGCATCAATCTCCCACATCGAATTAGATTCGTGTGGATAACACAAAATGCGGATTACACGACACTAACCCGCACCTGAATGAAAATCCAGCCCAGAGTACAAAAGTGTGGAAATTATGATGAACCTGTATAAAACATTGGTTCGGCCTCAACTGGAGTATTGTGTCCAATTCTGGGCAACTTTAGGAAGGATGTGAAGACCTTAGAGAGGGTGCAGAAAAGATTTACAAGACTGGTTCCAGGGATGAGGGACTTTAGTTACATTGATAGACTGGAGAAGCTGGGGTTGTTCTCCTTGGAACAGAGAAGATTGAGAGGAGATTTGATAGAGGTGTGGAATTCGACTATGGGTTTTGATGGAATTAAAAAGGAGAAACAGTTTCCAGTGGCAGAAGGGTCGGTAACTGAAGGACACAAATTTAAGATAATTGGCAAAAAAATCCAGGGAGATGAGATGAACGAGTTATGATGATCTGCAATGCATTACCTGAAAGGGTGATAGAAGCAAATTCATAGAAAAATTATGACGCAGGAGGCCATTCGGCCCATCGTGTACATGCCGGTCGGAAAAGAGCTACCCAGCCTAATCCCAGCTTCCAGCTCTTGGTCCGTAGCCCTGTAGGTTACGGCTCTTCAAGTGCACATCCAAGTACTTTTTAAATGTGATGAGGGTTTCTGCCTCTACCACCCTTTCAGGCAATGAGTTCCAGACCCCTACCACCCTCTGGGTGAAAACATTTCTCCTCAACTCCCCTCTAATCCTTCTACCAACTACTTCAAATCTTTACCCCCTGGTTCTTGATCCCTCTGCTAAGGGAAATAGGTCCTTCCTATCCACTCTATCTAGGCCCCTCACAATTTTATACATCTCAATTAAATCTCCCCTCTGCCTCCACTGTTCCAAGGAAAACAACCCCAACCTATCCAATCTTTCCTCATAGCTAAAGTTTTCCAGTCCTGGCAACATCCTCGTAAATCTCCTTTGCACCCTCTCCAGTGCAATCACATCCTTCCTGCAATGTGACTAGAACTGTACGCAGTACTCTAGCTGTGGCCTAATCAGTGTTGTATACAGTTCTAGCAAAACTTCCCTGCTCTTATATTCTATGCCTCGGCTAATAAAGGAAAGCATTCCGTATGCCTTTTTAACTATATCGACCTGTCCTGCTCCCTTTAAGGATCTGTGGACATACACTCCAAGGTTCCTCTGTTCCTCCACACCTCTCAGTATCCTCCCATTTATAGTGTATTCCCTTGCCTTGTTATCCCTCCAAAAATGCATTACCCCACACTTTTTGGGATTGAATTCTATTTGCCACTTTTCTGCCCAACTGACCAGTTCATCGATATCTTCCTGCAGTCTAAAGCTTTCCTCCTCACTGTCAACCATACAGCCAATTATTGTATCATCTACAACTTTCTTTATCATGCCCCCTACAGTTAAGTCTAAATCATTAATATATATTACAAAAAATAAGGGACTGAGTACTGAGCCCTGTGGAACCCCACTGGAAACACCCTTCCAGTCACAAAAACTCCCCTCAGCCATTACCCTTTACTTCCTGCCACTATTCAATAATAACTTTCAAAAGGGAATTGGATAAATACTTAAAAAGGAAAATACTGCAGAGTTATGGGAAAAGAGCAGGGGAGTGGGACTAATTGGTAGTTCTTTGAGAGCTGGCACAGGCACGATGGTCCGAATAGCCTCCAACGCTGTATGAGTCTATGATTTATTGCCCATCCCCAATTGTCCTCGAGAAGGTGGTGGTGAGCCACCTTCTTGAACCGCTGCAGTCATTGTGAAGGTACTCCCACAGTGCTGTTGGGGAGGAAGTTCCAGGATTTTGACCCAGCGACGATGAAGGATCGGCGATATATTTCCAAGTCAGGATGGTGTGACTTGGAAGGGAACTTGCAGGTGATGGTGTTCCTATGCGCCTGCTGCCCTTGTCCTCCTAGGTGGTAGAAGTCGCGGGTTTGGGAGGTGCTGTCGAAGAAGCCTTGACGCGTTGCTGCAGTGCATCCTGCAGATAGTACACACTGCAGCCATGGTGCGCCGGTGGTGGGAGTGGGTGTTTAATCTGCTAGTGGAGATATGAGCCACTTGGCTTCATTTTTAATTTAATCACAACTTGTTTAAACTGCACCTGACCCTCGTCTGCCAAGCCAACATTCCACTTTAGAAACTTTTCATTTTTTTCTCTATTAGCCAAAGTTACTTATTAATGCCCGTGAATTTTTTTTAAAGAACTTGCATTTATACAGTGCCTTCCACAACTCAGGATGTCCCTTTACAGCTAATAAAGTACATTTGAAGTGTAGTCACTGTTGTAATGTAGTAAACATGGTGGCCAATTTGCGCTCAGCAAGGTCCCACAAACAGCAATATGATAATGACCAAATCTTTCTTTTTAAAGTGATGTTGATTGAGGGATAAATATTGGCCAGATCACCTGGAAGAACTCCCTTGCTTTTCTTCGAACAGTGCCATGGGATCTTTTACATCCACCTGAGAGGGGAGACTCAGCTTAACATCTCATCCTAAAGACAGCTTCTCCAACAAGTGTCAGCCTGACTCAAGTCTCTGGAGTGGGACTTGAACCCACAACCTTTAGATTCAGAGTTGAGAGTGCTACTACTGAGTCATGGCTGACACCCAAGTCTTAATAAATAGACCTTAAGTGTTCTGTTTTATATTGAATAAAACAAGTCATCTTCCTGTATGTTCTTTGTTCAGTGTCCTTTGTTATGTAATGCCAAAACTGTAATAATCTCTAATAACAATAACCTCACCATTAAAACTTTATAGCAGTTTCCTAGTTGAACACTTTTTTTAAAAAACAATATATACGTGCCTATCTAAATAGTCCATCGAGTCAGTATTTGGCACCATCAATCTGCCCCATTTCCCAATTCGCACAGGCTGGAGTTTGCTTCACTGGTGATCAAAGATTCTTTTTTCAAAACCAGCAAATGCTAGACAGGATATGTCCCCCAAGTACCCTCAGCTTGTTCAGTGAGCTTTTCACTGCCCCAACAGATCCCTCCATCGCAGCCTTAGGGCCAGGCTGGATAGAGTAACTGGATCTATTTGGCACTGCTGTCCTGCTTCATGCTGCTCCAGTCGCTGATTCAACAGTTTGGTTCCAGTTGTTCCATCATCATAGTGTTGTGGTGTATTTTAAACCAACACTCAACACAAGGTTTTAGATTGATAGTCAAGTTGTCTTTATTGCACCAGTGGGGAAACAGTCTGCTCTGTTTTAGCCTGATTTTTCCAAATTGATACAGCAAACACTACATTTTTATACATTACAAATAAGCATTTTCCGCCTCATGTTAAATTTATTCCTGCCGCCTGATTGGATCTTGGCCTGCATGCACCTTCATGGATTGGTTACGAATCTTAATATAAACATGTATAAGCTGCCTCCTCAATCAATCACTCTAAATGCTGATTAAAAGATACCTTGGAATGCAACCCAGATAATATAGTTTTTACGGGCAGTTGAAATTCTAGACACCCTGTCTCCATTTAATTGATTTCTTCTGCAAAGGTCAGCTATCTTTGACCGCATCTTTACGGATGTGGTCTTTCATGTTAGCCCCTGTCTTTTTACACTATTCAGTGGCACTGCCAGCGATGTCATTTTAACTCTTTCCCCACTGCAATAGGAAGACTATGTGCCAGGAAACCAAACCTGTTCTACCCATAAAGTGTTCAAATAATTGGACTTGTAGAGGTAGGTGTAAAGTCCGCGCCTCAATAATACACGGACTTTGGGAGAACAGTTTAACAGGTACTTTACTGAACAAGAGGCAGCTTGAAACTGAAACTACAGAAGCCTGCTAGGGCCTTTTATACAGGGGTGGTCACTGCCGGTACTGCAGTCTAAGACCAGTTATTCCCTTAAAGGTACATACACAACAATTCCTCCCCTTTTAGATAAACAGTACATAACATTCATTTAACAACTAAATAATAACTAATTACAATTACAATTTTCTCAGTAATATATACATCAACTGGAATAGTCATTTATAAGTTCAGTCTTTGAGGAGGCTTCCTGATCCGGACTGGATAGCGCCTTTCTCGAGTATCCTGTTCTGGCGGTGGAGTCAATTCTGGCTCATTGTCATTGGTTGGTTCGTCAGCTTCCAATACCCCTGCTTCTGAGGTAGACACAATCTGTACTTCGGGCTTATTACCACGTGCACATGCTTGTGGTACAGGTTTGGCTTGTTCCTGTGACTCTAGAATCTGGTCAGCATGGCGTCTCACGATGCTCTCTCCAACGTCCACTGTGTACATTAGTGGTCCCTGCTGTGTGCATATCGTGCCTGGCTGCCATTTTTCTGTTAGGTAGTCGCGGGCCAAGACTGGTTGCCCTATCTTGAAGCTCCTGGTTGGCTTCTCATTTATGTGCTGGAACTGCTTATCCTCAACATCTCGTCTTATGTTTGATTTGAGCAAATCCAAGCGACATCTTAGTCTCCGGTTGAAAAACAGTACGGCTGGAGTTTGGGTGGTTACTGCATGTGTCGCATTCCGGTAAGCAAACAGGAAGTTATCCACCTTGTGTTGCAGTGGTATGTCGTCATTATACATTGCCTTTATGGCCTTTTTAAAGGTCTGAACAAACCTCTCAGCCAATCCATTTGTGGCTGGATGGTATGGGGCAGGTGTGTAATGTTTCACCCCATTATTCTTCAGGAACCTCCGGAAATCCTCAGACACAAACTGTGGGCCATTGTCGGAACAGATCTGTTCTGGTAACCCATTCCTGGCGAAGATGGTCCTTAGGACTGCAATAGTTTTCTCCGTGGTGGTGGAAGACATTTTAATGACCTCTGGCCATTTCAAATGGGCGTCCACAGCGATTAGAAACATTGAGTCCATAAATGGACCAGCGAAATCAATGTGTACCCGTTGCCATGGAGATGAGGGCCACTCCCATGGATGTAGCGGGGCCTGTGGTGGAGCGTTTTGGACCTTCTGGCATCCTGTGCATCTCTTGGTCATATCCTCGATTTCTTTACTGATTCCCGGCCACCACACAAACGCCCTGGCTAGGCTCTTCATTTTTACCCCTCCCAGATGACCCTCGTGAGCTCATTGAGTACTCTATCTCTCAACTTGGGTGGAATTACCACTCGGGATCCACACATCAAGGTTCCCCAGCACACTGACAGCTGTTCCCTCCTTGGCGAGAATGCTGGCAACAGTGAGTCGCCATATGCTGGCCATCCCTTCACCGTCAAATCATAGACCCGAGAGAGTGTCGGGTCATTTTGGGTTTCCTTCTCAATACTTGCGTTTGTTACAGGCAAACATTCGACTATGGTCGCATGGAATATCTCCACAGGGTCCACTACAGATGCTTCTTCCACCGTAGGCAACGGTAGGCGCGACAGCCCATCAGTGTTTCCATGTTGTTTCGTACCTTTGTACTCTATGTCATACTGATGTGCCCCTAGAAAAAGTGACCATCTTTGCAGCCGTTGCGCCGTCATCACCGGAACGCCCTTCTTTGGGTTAAAAATTGAGACCAGGGGTTGATGATCAGTCAGTAGGGTGAATTTCTGCCCGTGCAGATAGTGATTGAACTTCTTCACCCCCCACACCAGGCTGAGGGCCTCCCTGTCAATCTGGGCGTAGTTACGCTCGGCTGAGGTTAGCGAGCGCGATGCAAAGGCTATTGGCCTCTCTGAACCGTCACGGAATTTGTGTGACAGCACCGCTCCAATGCCGTAAGGTGACGCATCACATGCCAACCGAATCAGTAGTGTTGGGTTGTAGTGGGCCAATACTTCTTTTGAAGTGATTTGGCATTTACATTCCTGAAAGGCATGCTTACACTCATCACTCCATTTCCATGTTACACCAGTTTGAAGGAGGGCGTTCAGTGGGTGCAGAATTGTAGATTCGGCAAGAACTTATGGTAGTAGTTCACCAACCCGAGGAACGACCTCAGTTGCGACACATTTTCTGGTGCTGGAGCCTTGACTACAGCCTCAATCTTGTCCGGCGACTTATGCAACCCTTCCTCATCAATCATGTGGCCACAATACGAGATTTGTCTCCTGAAGAACTCGCATTTGGGACGGTTGGCTCGTAGCCCATATTCCTGCAATCTCGTGAGCACCTGTTCCAGGTTGGCAAGGTGTTCATTGTCATTTTCGCCCGTAACCAGGATGTCGTCCAAATAACACTGGGTCCCCGGGATCCCTTGCAGGACTTGTTCCATTGCCCTCTGCCACATAGCCGGGGCCGATGCTACCCCAAATACCAGTCGATTGTACTGGTAAAGGCCTTTGTGAGTGTTTATCGTGAGGTATTTCCTCGACGCTTCTTCCACCTCCATTTGTAGATACGCTTGAGCCAGGTCAATCTTTGTAAAATGTTTCCATCCAGATAGTGAGGCGAAAATATCTTCTATCCGCGGAAGCGGATACTGTACTGTGTGCAGGACTGGGTTCACAGTCACCTTGAAGTCCCCACAGATGCGAACCTTCCTTGGCTCCCCAGGCGTGCTGCTCAATGCTTTCTTCATTACAGGAACGAATGGTGTGACCCACTCGCTCCAGTCCACCTTAGACAGCACCCCCGAACGCTCCAGACTCTCCAGTTCAGCTTCCACAGCTGGGCGTATTGCGTATGGCACCGGTCTGGCCTTGAAAAATGTTGGGGTTGCGTTATCCTCAATCTTTATGGTTGCCTTTACTCCTTTTAGAGTCCCAAGTCCTTGTTGGAACACCTCTTCCGCGTCAGATAGAATTTGTGACAGACGTCCAGGTGCGACGTCATCATCTTTTTTGTCAGTCACAGTTAGTGCCAGAATGGAATGCCAATCCAATTGTAGTCTTCGGATCCATTCACGTCCCAATAATGGTGGTCCTCCATCTCGTAGTATATACATGTATAGTTTCTGTGTTTCCTTTCCGTTATATTCAACTGGCACCCTTATTTTTCCTCTGGGGTAGACCTTTTGCCCCGTGTATGTCTTCAATACAATGGATGTGTCCTTTAAGGGTATGTGTGAGAATAGCCGCTCATAGTCTCGTCGATTCATGACAGTTGGGGCTGATCCTGTGTCCAATTCCATCTTCACTGGGGACCTTGCTATCATGAGGGTGACCCAAATGGTTCGGTGATCTTCTTTTGCGATCATGTTGTGTAATTTTAAACAACTTAGTCGCCTGCTCCCGAAGTCCTTATCACTCTCCTGATCTTCGGAACTACTATCTGTCAGTTTCTTTACTTTCCTGTACTGTTCCTTAGTAGTTCTTGTCGTGTTGGTCTTCTTTCCCGACCTGCAGACTCTTGCTATATGTCCCATTTTCCCGCATTGCCTGCATATTTTGTCTTTAAACCAGCAGTCCTTCTGCTCATGGGTTGTTCTGTCGCAGCGATAGCACTTTTCGGCTCCATACGCCATTTCGTTAGCGCTGTATTCTTGTGGTTTCTGTTGTATTTCCACAGCTCCCCGTGCTGCTGCTTCGTAGGATACTGCCACGCTGAAAGCCTGTTCTAGCGTCAGGTCCTTTTTTGAAAGTAGTCGTTTCTGGGTTCCTTCACTCTGGAGCCCGCAGACAAACTTATCCCGTAAGGTGTCTGCCAGTCCTGCTCCGAACTGGCAGTGCTTCGATAACTTGCGTAGTTCCGTAAGATAGTCAGCATTGCTCTCATCTTTGTGCTGGTTTCTTTTATGGAACTTGAATCTTTCTGCTATCAGCAGTGGTGTAGGGCTTAGGTGTTCCTGTAAGATATGAACAATCTCCTCAAAACTTTTCTCCATTGGTTTAGCTGGGGTAATTAAATTCCGCAATAGGCCGTACGTACTCGCACCCATCAGATTTAATAATACCGACACCCTCTTTCCATCAGCCACCTCATTTGCCTTGCAGTACACTTCAATTCTTTCCACATACGTGGTCCAGTCTTCTACCTCGTTGTCGAAAGCAGTGATACTGCCACTTTTCGGCATCTTGGGTGATTTAAAATGGCGCCTCCCGCGCTTTTGCTTCTTCCCCAACGGGATAAAATGGCGCCTCCCGCGCTTTTGCTTCTTCCCCTTACTGCCACGCTGCTCCTAGCGTTCTACGGGGTAATGGCGGCGACCCGCAGCTTCGGCGCGTCTCGCTTTCCTTCCCCCCCCGTTTGGTTTCTCCGCTGTCCTGTTCTCGAGCACCGACCGTGCCCTGTGCGCTCCACCCTCTCTCTCGTTTTCTTTTCCCGGCGATGCTGCGCGGCCCGATTTGTTGAGCCGCTCGATCGAGCTTGAGCCCGCCGCAGTCCGGAAGGGTCAGCGTGCTACCTGCTACCAGCACGATTCGCTGGAACCACAGTCTCTCCCGCCATTCTCCAAACACCGATGGACTCTTTGGGCGGTTGCCCCCGGTCGACGCCCATTGCTCAGACTACGACCTTCCAGGACCTTCACAGAATCACAGAAACCCCACAATGCAGATAGAGGCCATTTCGGCCCATCGAGCCTGCACCGACACATATCCCACCCGATCCCCGTAACCCCTACACCAACACATATCCCACCCTATCCCCGTAACCCCACGTATTTAATCCCCCTAACACTAAGGGTCAATTTATCATAGCCAATCAACCTAACCCGCACATCTTTGGACTGTGGGAGGAAACCGGAGCACCCGGAGGAAACCCACGCAAACACGGGGAGAATGTGCAAACTCCACACAGACAGGAACCCGGGTCCCTGGCGCTGTGAGGCAACAGTGCTAACCACTATGCCACCTTTCAGGCGAGATCCCCGTGAGATGATGCCACACTGCAGGTGAGTTCGAACTTACTCGTCACCACTGTAAAGTCCGTGCCTCAATAATACACGGACTTCGGGAGAACAGTTTAACAGGTACTTTACTGAACAAGAGGCAGCTTGAAACTGAAACTACAGAAGCCTGCTAGGGCCTTTTATACAGGGGTGGTCACTGCCGGTACTGCAGTCTAAGACCAGTTATTCCCTTAAAGGTACATACACAACAGTAGGGTTAAACCCAATCCAGATTGTGACCATTACATTTTCTCACCAGCAAATGCCTAAGCTTCAGGCTAAATCCTGCCACAGCTTATTCAAGATTCCTGGAACTGGTTAGGAGCCTCAACCAGATCACCTCACTTGCTCTACCACCTAACTTGGCTACCTATCTCTGGGTTCCCTCAAGCATTGCAGGAGAAAGTACGACCAATGAAAACACCAGATCCATTAAATCACATGCCTGTAAAGCTCTGAAGATGGTCAGCAAACTGTGTTCTTTGAACGCTGTGAAGGTGGAGTGGATCCAACTACCCAACGGGGTTTGTGGTAAGCTTCCTTTGGTCTGGGTTCTAAACTAGAATGGCGAACTCTGAAATACGAGACCCTGACATCTCAGCCAAAGCCACAGAATGGGCTGCTGTTATTCCTGATAACAATAGGTGGAGCAGCCTGGCCCACAGCGAGAAACTCAGCTTCTGGGTGCAAAACAGAGGCCGAGGAATGGAAATTTGGGTTGTAGGTGAGGGAAGGCAATGTAGAGTGATCCTCAGACAAGAGGAGGGAAATGTGAAAAACTACAGAATTGGGGTGGGTGGCAGCTTGAAATAAGGAGTGAAGAACTAGAGGGAAGGCCTTGATTTTGGACTAGAAGACTCCACATTGAAAATGGGAGTTGACTGGAGCAGCAGGGGATGGGGACAAAGGAGATGCTTTTTAGCAAAGAATATGAGTTTGGAATTGCTTTTACTCTCCAAGTGACAGTAAACCGCAAGGTGTTCAAGCCAGATCTGGTGATGAACTTTGGAAACGTACCCCTTATTGGAATACAGTCTGATGAATTAAAATGGTGTCTGGAACCTTTCAGTGTAAATAGAATGGGCACAAAATGGCTTCGTGTAAGGGATGATTGCTTTTAGTTTAGGTGAGACCGGAAAGGGGTACTTCAGCCTTACTTTGCAGACCATGGCAGTTTGCAGAGATGGCAGTTCCGCTCTGAAACAATTTAGATTGTAGAACAATAAAGGTCATGTAATGTCAACTGTCCTTTGATAATCAATTGGTATTTGAGCAGTGCTCAATCATGGTTTGACAACTCAAATTGACCTAGGCTATAGTAAACAAACACCGGCCCTTGAGGTCCGGATGGTTAGATCAAAAGACAGATCGTAAAAGAATGGGCTTTGATGTTGTGATAAGATTATTGATAAGTTGTCTTCAAAAGAATGTGATTGAAGGTTAATGTGTTGCTAAGGGAAATTGTGTAGTAACTGATGAATTTGTACTTTTTGAAGTGTATATAACCTGTAACTTTTTGGGAGTCCGTAGCTCTCGCTCCTAGCTGGTATTCCAGACTCGGCTGAGTTCTGGGTAGTCAAGCAGGACCGAGTGCTCCGGCCGATAAAGAATAAAAGACTATTCTTTGAGAAAACAGTGTTCAAGTCGATTATTGTTGAACCAGATTGACGCCTAAAAGAATCCAGATCATCATTTGGTGTCAGAAGTGGGATTTCAACGGATGATCACCGAGAAAGAGCGAACCAAGAACCGAACTAGTCTTGGACGCGAGCGGAGGAAATGGGCCCCCAGAGTGAGTATAGTTAAATTTTACCACTTTGGTTTTCCTCTGATCCGTAAGTCCGATAAAAGTTTGGCCACTCGCTAACTCTCGTGTGGTGTCCCGACGAAATCCGGGTCAATCTGGCGAATACTGTGTAAACTTAGGAAATAAGTATCCAAGTCGGGTAACGCGACGACCTCGTATATCACTTGGTCCGCTTAGGCTCCGATTGGACTAAAAGATACATAAGTAGTGACTTTAGATTCCAAGAAGAGAAGAGAAAAAGAATACTTGAAAGAAAGTAAAAAGAGAAAAAAGAATACTTGAAAGAAAGTAAAAAGAGAGAGTCGGGGACTCTAGAGCTCGAGCAACTTGTACTCGGGGAGTGCAAGATAAGGGTCGTATAAGTAGAATAATTAGGCTAAGAATACCTGTACCAGGCGGTGACAGAGGCTAAATTTACGATTAGAATAATTAGGGTTTAAGAATACCTGTACCAGGCGGTGACAGAGGCTAAAATTACGATTTAATGAATATAGACGACTCACTGTGTATTTTTGTTTGGTCTAGTTATTGTACTTATTGTATTGTGGTATTTAGTTTTGTGTGCCGGTATCCGTGAAATATATAAGACACTTGTAAAGCGTAACTCAAATCCTGAAAAGGAGCCTTTACTGTAAGAAAACCATGGGTAATTACCTAGACACAACGAGTGATGAGGGCAGTGCCCTACGAACATTATGCGACCAATATCCGGACAAAGCCCAACAATTGAGACAACTCTCAGGGGGTTTAAATAAAAAGTTAGGCAGTGAACAATGGCCTCTAGGGGGTCCCAAAAGTTTAGAAATGGTTAAGCGAGCTCAAGAAATGATTTGGAAAAAGAACATGGGAAGTAAGACTAAAAAACTAATTGGACTCTGGCGACAGTACTGCCAAGAAATTAAAGACAGTTCCCTATTATCCAGCTGGCAAGAGAATGCTGTTAAATTAGGAATAAAGTTAACCGAAGGAGGGAATCTTAAACCCGTTGAAGTACTTAAGAGAGAATGTGCTCATGGGAAAAGGTCAAAATCTGAAGAGGCGCCAAATAAAAAGGATCAAAATGAACTACGTAGTTCAATGGTTGGCCTTAGGTTGACAGAGGGAGACGGAGAAGATGAGGACTTAGATAATTGGACATACAGAACCCCTACTGCGCCACCTCCTCAGCCACCCCGGTACAACTATATTTATCCCCCCCTTCCAACGTCGGCCACACCACCGACGTCTAATATTACTCCTCCAGTAACCCTCTCCGTAAATAATCCCCCATTCACTCCAGGAATACCCCCAACTACCTCACCCGTTGGGACCACAGGTTTTACTGATCACATAAGTGGTTGGACCCGGTTACAAACGGCAGGACAGACAGGCCCTGTGCCCAATTATACTCCTACCCGGAGTGACAAGAAGAAAAAGAAGGAAAACAAACGGATAAACAAGAAAAGATTCAGACAGTTAGTACAACATAAGTCCACTCAGGAATACGACACTGAGTCATGTAGTGACTTTACCGATTCAGAAAATGATTTATCACCTTCTGATGATCATGAGTCAGAATCCAAAAATCATTCCGGTAACCCACCCAGGAACCTTCCAGTGAGAAAGATGCCAAACCCAGATCAGGCTGCTGCCGCAGCTCACCCCACCATAGATGTATTCTTCCCATGGAAGCCTAATGAATTAATGTCTATCCTACGAACCACCATTCAAGTGTACAACGCTGAATCCCGAGATTTATGGGCCTTAATCCAACAAGTATTGACCCCCTCGGAACATACTCGATTCTTAGGTCACTTGGGACATAATGATCATGCAGCCCTAGCTGTGGCCGTGGCGGCGGAGAACGCCAGAATAACAGCCATGCTTACGGCTGCCAGTCAGACGCTTCAGAAGCCCATTAACATATCCAATGTCTTAGACACCAAACCAAGGAAAGATGAAGGATACGTGGACTCGATTACCCCAGGGCTTTGTGAATTCACCTACCCTGTTTTCTCGGTGCCTTCAACAGCAATTGCAGACACTGACCTTAAATCATGGCTCTAGTCTGATCCAGTATGTGGATGACCTTCTCATTGCTAGCCCCGATGAGCTAAGTAACAGGGAGGACACTATTCAGTTGTTGAACTACCTATCAGACTTAGGATATGTGGTATCTCCAGCTAAAGTACTAGTGGCTCAGAAGACAGTTAAATTTCTTGGCGTTATATTATCAGCAGAAAACCGCAGTTTGGAAACTAGCAGAATACAGCCAATATCCGAGATGCCAGTCCCTAAAACAGCCAGACAAGTCAGGCAGTGGCTGGGAATGGTTAATTATTGTCGACAATGGATACCTAATATTGCAGTATTAACCAAACTTCTGACTCCCTACACGACTAAAGAGGGAGAGTTTGAGCTGGAACCAGAGGCAGAGAAAGCATTTGAGGAATTAAAACAGGATCTGGTCCAAGCACCAGCCCTTGGACGACCCCTGTATGATAGGCCATTCCAGTTATATTGCACAGTAATGAACGATTGCTCAACAGCAGTATTGACCCAGAAGCATGGAGGTAAGAATCGACCGGTAGCTTATTATTCATCAAAACTGGATCCGGTAGCTCTAGGATATCCCTATTGCACCCAGATCCTTACAGCCATCTACAACAGTCTACAGTCAGCTGCTAACATGACACTTCAGCAGGACATTACTGTGTATAGCTCTCACTCAGTCACTGCGTTATTGGGGCAATTGCAGACCCAACACCTGACTACCGCCAGGCAAAATAAGTATGAGATATACTTACTGAACAATCCTAGGCTAACATTTAAACACTGTAGCACTATCAACCCTGCCAGTTTCCTTGCACATCCGCCCTCCGAGAGTGATGAACCAAGCCATGATTGCTTACACCTCATTAAAGAAGATACCTCAGTCCGACCTGATTTGTCTGACACTCCTATTGCAGATCCCGATATTAACATGTATACGGATGGCAGTTCTTCCGTTGATGAGATGGGAAAACGAATTTCTGGTTATGCAATTGTAAATCAGGAAGGTGTCACCTTAGAATCAGCAGCCTTTGAATCCCCTTTTTCTGCCCAGCAAGCCGAACTGTTTGCACTCATACGAGCTTGTACTTTGGGAGAAGGATTACGAATCAATGTATATACTGACTCTAGATATGCCTTTGGAGTAGTTCATGATTTTGGACAATTGTGGAAAAATCGAGGATTTCTGACCTCTTCGGGCAGTTCGATCTCTCACCGTCAGTTAGTCTCAGATCTCTTGCAAGCCCTTTTACTCCCCAGATAGCGGTGATCAAATGCTCTGCCCATACCACTGGCCAAAGCCCGGTAGATATAGGAAATTGCCGCGCTGATGAGGCGGCCAAAAATGCTTCTAGGAGTCACCAAATGATTGTGCCCCAAATGATGAGGCAGACTAAAAATTCAAAAAAGAATCAGTCTCCCTCGGAAAAACTAATGCCAACCATCCAAGAGGTGATTAAGTTGCAGGAGGACGCTCCTGATAGTGATCAGCATTTGTGGAGAGAATTGGGATGTGTATATAACCCTGTATTACAACTCTGGACTACTCCCGCGGAACAGACTTGTATGTCTGATGAGCTAGCTTTATGGGTTATTGAATGTGTACACTTTGCAACTCATTGTGGTGCCAGGGCAGTTAGTGATTTGCTCCTAAGTACTTGGTGGCATCCAAGACTTCAGACTATAGCACAGAACATTAGCGATCGATGCCTGATTTGTCAACAACACAACCCCGGAAAGGGAGTGCCTTGCGAATGGGGAAAAACCCCTTTGCCTGAGGGTCCCTTTGAGACCCTGCAAATGGGCTACATTGAGTTGGAAAGATGTCAGTGTTACAAATATGTACTTGTCATTGTGGAAGTATTCAGTAAATGGATCGAGGCATATCCAACCACAGACAATAAAGCCTCTACTGTTGTTAAGGTATTGCTGAGAGAGATCATACCTCGGTATGGTATTCCAACTCGGTTAAGTTCTGACAATGGTCCTCATTTCACTGCCCAAGTGAACAAGGAACTTTGTACTCAGTTGAACATTCATCAGCAATTGCATTGTGCTCATCGACCACAAGCTGCAGGACTTGTCGAAAGGGCCAATCAGACTCTGAAGAACAAACGTGCAAAATTGGTAGCCGAAACCGGCTCCACTTGGTTGAAATTGCTTCCGGTAGCTCTCTTTCAAAGTCGCACTACACCAGCGGGTAAAGCACGACTTACACCTGCTGAGATTATCTACGGTCGACCACTCAAGACTCCCTGGAACCAAAATGCTCCTACCACGGTGCATTTTCACCATATGACTGAGGAAATGACAACCTATGCCTTGGCTCTTACTAAGGTTTTGCGCGGGTTCCATTCACAGGTCCGTGCTGCATATGGTGAATTTCCTGACTTATCTGGTTCTCCAAAAATTGAACCAGGTTCGTATGTGATGGTGAAAAACTGGACCCGTAAAAGTCTAGATCCAAGGTGGGAAGGTCCCTCTCAGGTCTAACAACTCCGACTGCAGCTAAGGTCGAGGGAAGAAGCGCATGGGTGCACTTCCACCACCGTAAATTGATTGGAGAAACCAATCAAAAGGGGGGGGGGGAGAAGATGATCAGTAATCAGTACAGTATGTAGTAGACTTTACAGTATACACAGTATAAGACAGTAACAATATTTAATTAATCTTTAATTTTTAAATTTTTACTTTTAAGTTTTAATTTTGATCTTGTGTGAGCTCTTTGTTTTCCAGATTAATAGTTAATAAGTAGTATCGATTGATCACCAAGAGTCAAGATGAGGACTTTATTACTGCTTCTGAGCGTTATCCTGCTCGCGGGCGGGGCGTTCAATCGACTAAAGAAATGTAAGAAAATCACACCTGGAAAAACAGTCCACCTGTGCCGAGGAGATATTCTCCAGTGCAAAGACAAGAATCTTAAAGCTTTCAGATCCTGGAACGTGACTAAATGGGACTTCTGTACTGGACTATTAAAACAGGAACATCGTGAAGTACATTTGGACAATAGAAATAGATGGGGTTTGCTATGCTGGCACCAAAAATGTAAATTTGATTTTACTTGCAGGACCAATGGGACAGACTCTGCTACATGGGCTAGTGGTGGTACTTGCAATAATCATGTGCATTTTTCTGGCTTTCACGCTGATTAAGTGTTGCTGCAATAGATTAGGAGCAACTGTAATTCCAAGTCAAATGGTACAAAGGAAATCACCTGATGAAGAAACTGAATTACTGAATATAGAGGGTGAAGCGAGTGAGATGGTAAAGGAGCAAGTTGAGAAAGAATTAATGGAGGAGGAGTATAATAGACTCAATAAAGTAGAGATGGACCAGTATGATGAAGCTCAGAATCACTGGGTACCTTAGATGGTTATCATGGAATGATAAAAGGGGGGAATGTGGAAACGTACCCCTTATTGGAATACAGTCTGATGAATTAAAATGGTGTCTGGAACCTTTCAGTGTAAATAGAATGGGCACAAAATGGCTTCGTGTAAGGGATGATTGCTTTTAGTTTAGGTGAGACCAGAAAGGGGTACTTCAGCCTTACTTTGCAGACCATGGCAGTTTGCAGAGATGGCAGTTCCGCTCTGAAACAATTTAGATTGTAGAACAATAAAGGTCATGTAATGTCAACTGTCCTTTGATAATCAATTGGTATTTGAGCAGTGCTCAATCACGGTTTGACAACTCAAATTGACCTAGGCTATAGTAAACAAACACCGGCCCTTGAGGTCCGGCTGGTTAGATCAAAAGACAGATCGTAAAATGGGCTTTGATGTTGTGATAAGATTATAGATAAGTTGTCTTCAAAAGAATGTGATTGAAGGTTAATGTGTTGCTAAGGGAAATTGTGTAGTAACTGATGAATTTGTACTTTTTGAAGCGTATATAACCTGTAACTTTTTGGGAGTCCGTAGCTCTCGCTCCTAGCTGGTATTCCAGACTCGGCTGAGTTCTGGGTAGTCAAGCAGGACCGAGTGCTCCGGCCGATAAAGAATAAAAGACTATTCTTTGAGAAAACAGTGTTCGAGTCGATTATTGTTGAACCAGATTGACGCCTAAAAGAATCCAGATCGTCAGAACTACCAGGCCAGTCATACACTCAGTACATTTGAGCTTACGGCCCACAGATTTGAGGCCACAGGAGGTAGCTGTTGTATTGAGGAGAAACTCAGATATAATAGGGATGAGGCCATTTGAAGGGAAGACAAGACAGTTATGGAGAAAAATCAACAGAGGCATCAATATCTTCGCAGGCAGAGAACTAGAGAAGAGGAAGATTGAATTTTAAGAGATGAGGGAGACTTTGAGGTAACTTTTCTAAAGGACTGAAAATGGAAGTGGTTTGGGCTGACAAGAACACATATTTAAAGAAGCGAGTTAAGTGGCCTGAGATAGTTCTATTGGCAATGAAAATCTCATAAAGCATGTGATCACAAGGTTAAGGGGGGGGGGGGTCAGTGGGAAAGTCATTGTTTTGGTCAGTGTTGTCCAATACATTAGCCACTAGCCACATGTGGCTAATTGGGAATCCAGATGTGGATAATTGCATTTGAGTAAAAAAAATCAAGTGATAGACACTGTCGTTGACCATGTGGTGTCAATACTCCTATTCGCATGGCCAATGCAGGGGTATTTTAACCTTCTTATGTGTTTGCTGGAACAAAGAGGCAGTGTTGATGATTCTGCTCTTCCCATCTACACCTCTTCTAGACCCATCTTTTGTTTCTTTACTTGTCCCATTACCATCTCCTTTTGCCTTGCACCATCATCCCTTTTGTCATTTAATCTCTCCTGCCCTCCACCCTATCACAGCCCTTCCCTCTTGTTCTTTCTTCCCCTCCCCCCCCCTTTCCTTGCCTCTGTACCTGCTTAAAATTGGTTAGATCTCAAAAGTTTTTCTAGTTCTGATGAAAGGTCATCGACCTGAAACGTTGACTCTGTTTCTCTCTCCAGACGCTGTCTGACCTGCTGAGTATCTCCAGCATTTTCTGTTTTTATTTTATTAGAGGGAGTGGGCCTGTTTTAGAGGGCTAAGAGTTTGCAAAGGCAGAGAAGAGTTCAGAGATGGATAAATGGCAAGAGAGGCTAAAATGAAATTTAGAGGGGCATGGAAGAGCTGGGTGTGGTGCAAAAAAAGCAGAGCCTGGTCTGGGATGGTAGCCATTTTATACACAGTGGAGCAGAAGCAAAAGCAACTGAATTACTGTTTCATTTCTGAATCAGGACAGGTGAATAAAAATACAATTAATTGCGAGAGATGAAATTCAGAGACTACATGGTCCAGTGTCCAGTGATGAGGATGCTTGACTGAAGAAAACTTATCTTTTGTACAAGACACAAAAGACTTGGACCAAATTGCAATGGAATGAACCATAACTCATCATTAAACCAGCTCTACAAATTCATCCACAGGATCTCAAAAAATCCACACAAGGCAGTTTGGATGTTGAGTAATTGAGACCAAAACTCAAATGCACGATGTTCATAATTTATTTTTATGAAGGCAGAAAACTCAGTTACTCATTTAATAAGGATTTATTCCCATCATAGTCAGTTATCTCAGGAACAGCTGTACATCACACAGAACCACAGAAATACCAGAACACACAGCTGCCAGCTAGGGTACACAATTTAAATACCAATAGTAAACCTGTCCAGTGGAACAGAGTCACAACTTGGAGCCACTGGGTGATTACTTGATCCTGCTCACTTGCAGTTACCTGACAACAAACCAATCATTTCAAATGAATATAGCTGAAACTGTTTAAACAGAACTTTAAAAAATCTTCAATGCAGAACGCATTATATCATAAATTATATAACAGATAATTCCCATGCCAATTAAAGCATTCGTGCAGAAACTGAATCGTATGTGTACCTAACCCTCCACTGGAAAGGATCTAGAACAAATATCCAGAAACACTGGTTTTTAAAAAGATATTTACGAGAAGGCAGCTTAAAAACCTAATTAAGAAGCTTACTTGTCATTTTTATACATTATTACAGTCAATGTCTTGACACATCCCTTTTTAAAAAGTATGTATGGTGTTCTCATCATCTATCAGAAGTTGTCTGATGCATAAGACCAAACAGTACCTTTCAGATGCTTTAGTAACAGCAAGCCATGTATCTGAACTTGGATTTTTCTCTCCCACTTTTCCAAAATAGGACAAATGATTAGAGAAACACACCAAGGCTGCATATTAAACAATAAAGAGAAGTCGTTTTCAAACCCAGTAGACCAAGTCCCCCACATGTTTAATGCTTAAGCTGCACTATTTTGGATGGTATCGACAGCTTTTACTATCATTGGGTCTTCAAGTTATCCTTAAATTAGCCATGGAATGCCATGCCAGCATCTTGCAATCACTATCCACACTTTTTACTGGAAGAAAAACATTTGCTAGATGGAAGCACATCACCAGATGGCTACTGCAAGTATTACTTTGGCAAGACAAACAAGTGCAAAGTAAAAGTTCTGTAACTAAAACATTTTCAGCAGCAAAGGAAAGAAATGTTTGAGAAACAACAAGGATTGACTTGAATAAATGTTTGTCTTATTCTTTTTTTTTAAAGTACTGGAGTATTCAGTTATACATCAAATCATGTAATCTTAATGACTGCACATGCTAAAGGATGGAACAATGGAAAGGAAAGTCCTTCAGTTGAGTAGAACACTCAAATATGAGCTTCAGTGAAGCTCCACCCCATAAGCAAGCAGTCTGTATAATATACTCCTTCTATTGTTTCCATCATGTGTCGGTTACATCTAGTAAAATGGACAGGTGACGCTGACAGAACATTTCTTCCTCTTGACTGGCCTGGATCAACCTATTGAACTCTTTCAGTTTGTCCGTTAGGGTCATTGTCGAATCGTTCAGCCAATCAGAGTCATTCATACTGCTGTCCTTGCTGTGCTCACTATTAGCAACCTCCTAGGAGAAAGATTTTAAAAAGCAGGATTAGGTAACATCGGGTTTCCAATCTCAGAAATAATAGGATAGGAATGAAGATCAACCAATTGAGTTGGAAGAATGATTGCTGCACAACAAACCACACAAAGTAGCAGTAATAGGAATACTAATCAACCTGTGGTGTGGTCGGAGCAGAAACTCGGTGCATGGGGACAACAACCTCAGCAGCAGAGACCAAGGTCTGTGGGAGGTAAAGCGGGAGAGCAATTGATTCCAAAGGGTCCTCATCCAGCCAGTGATACAGCTGCTCCTCACACCTAGAAATGAAACAAACACTTGAATTTATTTATCGCTAAATGCATTTGGAGTTGAATGGTATAATTACAGTCAACTTCACACAATCGGGCAGTATGAGAAATGGATCAGTGAGCTGAAATTTATTTGATACAACAGCCAATGCATTTCACACTCTTGCCAAATGAAGGATAGGTTAGATGGTGGGAGGACCATCATTGCTTACTATAATAAATAAAAACTTAATTTCCATCCCAATGTTTGTCTCGCTGTCGGTATGTAGCCTTGCAAATCAAGTTATTTGCAGAAAGCATGCTTTTTATTTTCCACATTTTTCAATGATTGTACCTCTGATTCTCCTCTCTTTCCATTTGTATTCCTGACAGCAGTCGTTCTGGTAGAAGTTCTTCTGCTGTAGAAGTATGGGTGATATCCACAGTACAAACACTCCTGTCTGGAAAGGTTTCTTCAGAACTGACCTTCACAGTGTATGATTTACAGTCTGATCTCTGCTTAATCGAAGAGTATATCTGCTTCTGTGATAACCT
This sequence comes from Somniosus microcephalus, assembly GCF_052327205.1. NCBI lineage: Eukaryota > Metazoa > Chordata > Chondrichthyes > Squaliformes > Somniosidae > Somniosus > Somniosus microcephalus. The sequence goes on along the minus strand of NC_140990.1, from coordinate 154,157,061 downwards.
GGAAAATAATATGATGAGAGAACATAGTGCCCATGTATTGAAGGGAAAATCTACTGGATTACAACAGTTATTTTGTATTATTCAACCTGGTGAAGCTTGTTACTGAAATTCTGAGCCATGTGTACAGTATACAAGAATTCGGAGCTGCAGTTCAGACCCATTTAGAAGATATAAAAACAGAAAATGCTGGAAATACTCAGCAGTTCAGGCAGCTTCTGTAGAGAGAGAAACAGAGTTAACGTTTCAGGTCGATAGCCCTTCGTAAGAACTGTTCTGACGAAGGGTCACTTTCACTCCTCTGGTAAATCTCAGGCTACAAATTCAAGAAGGGCTACATTGCTCACACAGGATGTAACGCATACTGAAAAAAAGCCTCGACACCAAGGCACAACAGTAGCACCCAAACTCTTCCTTGTGCAAAAGGAGCACTTTTTCCCTCCCCCACTTAAATCAACAAACCGATGGAGAGCTTGCCCACCGCAGAGTCAGCAAACACATTAAAGAGAAACAATTTTCGCCTACCGCCTTCATCATTTCCACATGTCTGTGCACATTCTGGCTGAGCTGGGACCCAGATCTCTAGATTCCTATGGCTAGGAACAAGATCCCTGATATACCCAAGGCAGCTCCAACTTCCCAGGCAGGTCAAGAAAGTCCTGCACTGAAAATATCCTTAGGCATATCAGTTCTCCTCTCACCGTGGTGAGGCTGTCACCTTGTAGAGGCCCAAACTCTGCACAGGCTTGGCACAAAACTGGCAAGTTGCTCCACAAGGAGTTCAAGGAATCTAGATACTGTGCCTAACTTCAGCTGGCTCTCAATGAAGATGAGGCACAAGAATAAAATCCTTAAAATTCAGTCACAAAGGCCTCAAGTGGGCTCCATGACTTTTACTTAGCATGCAAAGACTATCGACCCCCCACCCCGACCCATCCCTTCACTCAAAATATCAATTTCTCAGACATGGACTAGATATAGCATTCATAAATACAGAGAATATACATCCATCAATGACCTAGATTACAGTATACACTTAACTGACTCAGGTTCACCTACTGGATAGAATAACAACAGAAGACGCTGGAAAAATTCAGCAGGCCAGGCAACATCCATGGAGAGAGAAATAGAGTCAACGTTTCAGGTCGAAACCCTTCTTCAGAACTGAGGAAAAAAAGGCAGGAAATGAAACAGATTAAAAGGCAGTTTGGGGGCTGGGAAATGGGGGAGGGGATGAAAGGAGAGACATTAAGAGATATTCAAGGTGAGACGAGATGATAATAGGACAGGTAAAGAAACAAACAATGGCTCTAGATGAAGTGTGAAATGCGCTGGCAGAGTGAAAGGCAGCTGCCGTGTGGGAGAGAGAAAAAAAAGGAAAAAGCACAAACCAAAAGTGTGGATAAAAAATATGAAAATAGGGGCCGAGGTTATGATCTGAAATTGTTGAACTCAATATTGAGTCCGGAAGGCTGTAAAGTGCCTAATCGGAAGATGAGGTGCTGTTCCTCGAGTTTACGGTGCGCTTCCGTGGAACAATGCAAGAGGCCGAGGACGGCGAGCTCCGAGTGGGAATGGAACGGTGAATTAAAATAACAGGTGACCGGAAGCTGTTGCATCTCCGGCGCTTGCATGGGAAGGTGCCGGGTAAAGGGGAAGGGGTGCTGGGGGTGATAGAGGAGTGGGCTAGGGTGTCTCGGAGGGAGCGGTCCCTACGGAATGCTGAAAGGGGAGGGGCGGGGAAGATGCGTTTGGTGGGTCCTAGCTATGCCTGCCTTTTCGTGGGATATGTGGAACACTCTTTGTTCCAGTCCTACTCGGGTCCCCTCCCTCACCTCTTTTTCCGGTACATTGATGACTGTACCGGTGCCGTTTCCTGCTCTCGCTCTGAACTAGACAATTTCATTCACTTTGCCTCCAATTTCCACCCTTCCTTCACCTGGTCCATCTCTGACTCTTCCCTTCCTTCCTCGACTTCTCCGTCTCCATCTCTGGGGATAGGTTATTGACCAACATTCACTGCAAGCCCACTGACTCCCACAGCTACCTGGACTACACTTCCTCCCACCCCGCCTCCTGTAAGGACTCCATTCCATTCTCCCAGTTTCTCCATCTCCGCCGCATCTGCTCCGACGATGCCACCTTCCACACCAGTGCTTCCGACATGTCTTCCTTTTTCCTCAACTGAGGATTCCCCACTACCGTGGTTGACACGGCCCTCAACCGTGTCCGTTCCATCTCCTGCACTTCTGCCCTCACACCTGCCCCTCCCTCCCGGAACCATGATAGGGTTCCCCTTGTCCTCACCTTTCACCCCACCAGCCTCCACATTCAACGGATCATCCTCCGCCATTTCCGCCACCTCCAACGTGATCCCACCACCAAACGCATCTTCCCCTCCCCTCCCCTTTCAGCATTCCGTAGGGACCGCTCCCTCCGAGTCACCCTGGTCCACTCCTCTATCACCCCCAGCACCCCTTCCCCTGGTACCTTCCCGTGCAAGCGCAGGAGATGCAACAGCTGCCCATATACCTCCCCACTTCCTACTCTCCAGGGCCCCAAACACCCCTTCCAGGTGAAACAGCGATTTACTTGTACTTCTTGCAATCTAGTATACTGTATTCGCTGCTCACGATGTGGTCTCCTCTGCATTGGGGAGACCAAACGCAGATTGGGTGACCGCTTTGCGGAACACCTCCGTTCAGTCCGTAAGGGTGACCCCGAGCTTCTGGTCGCCTGTCATTTTAATTCACCGCTCCATTCCCACTCGGACCTCACCGTCTTTGGCCTCTTGCATTGTTCCACGGAAGCTCAACGTAAACTCGAGGAACATCACCTCATCTTCCGATTAGGCACTTTACAGCCTTCTGGACTCAATATAGAGTTCAACAATTTCAGATCATAACCTCGGCCCCATTATATTTTCATATTTTTTATCCACACTTTTGGTTTGTGCTTTTTCCTTTTTTTTCCCCTCTCTCCCACATAGCAACTGTCTTTCACTCTGCCAGCGCATTTCACACTTCATCTAGAGCCATTGTCTGTTTCTTTACCTGTCCTATTACCATCTCGTCTCACCCTGAATATCTCTTAATGTCTCTTCTTTCATCCCCTCCCCCATTTCCCAGCCCCCAAACTGCCTTTTAATCCGTTTCATTTCCTGCCTTTTTTTCCTCAGTTCTGAAGAAGGATTTCGACCTGAAACGTTGACTCTATTTCTCTCTCCACGGATGTTGCCTGGCCTGCCGAGTTTTTCCAGCGTCTTCTGTTGTTATTTCGGATTTCCAGCATCCGCAGTATTTTGTTATCATACTGGATAGAATACTTGATTTCCAGTGTGTTTTCTATTCATGCATATAAACAGAAATAAATCCAGTAAACAGCAATAAGGAGTGAGGTGGACCTATCACATATTAAGATAATACAGCACATAGTGATGTGGACAGCACAGAAGGTGTGATGTCTTTTCAAAGCACCAGAGAGAAATTAAGTCATTGGTTTTATAAGAACATAAGAATTAGGAGCAGGAGTCGGCCATACGGCCCCTCGAGCCTGCTCTGCCATTCAATAAGATCATGACTGATCTTCGACCTCAACTCCACTTTCCTGCCCTATCCCCATTTCCCTTGATTGCTCTAGAGTCCAAAAATCTATATCTCAGCCTTGAAAATATGCAACGACTCTGCATCCACAGCCCTTTGGGGTAGAGAATTTAAAAGATTCACAACCCTCCGAGTGAAGAAATTCCTCCTCATCTCAATCTTAAATGGCCGACCCCTTATCCTGAGACTATGCCCCCTAGTTCTAGACTCTCCAGCCAGGGGAAACAACCTCTCAGCATCTACCCTGGCAAACCCCACAGATTTATCAACATTTTCAAAGCTAGGATTGCAGGAACAAAATAAATTTGTTACTTTAGGTCTGTTGACTGGCAATTGCCAAGGTAAATGTTCATAATGCAGGATTTTCTGAAATGTGCGAGTGAAGGGAACAGAGTTGTTGGGGCTTAAACATTGGTTCTATGAAGAAAATCATGTCACATGAACTACAATTTGAACAATGCAGCTCACGTATAAATAGTATTCACTGCAGCAAAGTAGGTTTATATTCTACTATTCTGTGCCTTTACCTGCGAGGGGCTTCTTGGATTTCCATTTGAGTACTTGATCGTGCTTGTTCCCACAGTGTTGGTCGTTTGTAGTTTTTTAGATCTTCCTGGAAATAATAGACCAAGATCTGACCATCTTCACTTACAGCTTCTGAGAAATGATAAAAGAAAGTACCTGTATTGTGAGGCAGGCCAAGGCATGTACATTCAACTCCAAAAAAAGAGAAGGGGTTCCTCTTTTTATTTTGCTTTTCCAACACAAAACTTAAAAAAGGGCCATGAGCCAAGCTGGATGGGGCAAGGGAACCATTCAGAAATGCCTATTCCAGGTCATTCATACTCTGAAGTCATGAATCGTCATTATGTTCAAAATGTCACCTCTCCCAGTGAGAACAGGAAACGAACTGAGGCTGGAATGGAAATATAGCACAAAGGGAGGCCACTGACGTAGGCTCTCTGAAAGAGCGGTCGGCTTAGTCCCATTCCCTCTTGTTCTTTCCCAATAACCTTTGAAATTTTTCTTTTACAAATATTTAATCTTTTAAAAGTTATTATGGGTTCTGTTTCTCATAGGGCATTTAATATCTTAACAATCCTCTACAGATAATTTTTTAAATTTAAGCCCGCTAGTTACCAACTCACCTACCAGTGGAAATATTTTTCCCCTATTTACCTCATCAAAACCTCTCAATTTTGAACACCTCTATCAGATCTTCTCTTAGCCTTCCTCCATTCTAATGAGGAGGCCCAGTTTCTCCAATGTCTCTTCATAACTAAAGCCTCTCATCCCTGGTACAATCTTACTGAATCTTTTCTGTATCCTCTCCATGGCCTGAAGTAGGGCTGGTGACAATGTTCTAACTTTAGCCTAACCAATCATTTGTATAGGTTTAGTGTTACCTCTTTGCTGTTATACTCAATGCTGGGATTAAAACCCAAAATAATCAATCTCCCACTTTTAAAGACAATGGCCTAGAAATTCAGTTTGGACCCGCCAGCTGGTTTGCGCCCAAAAGTTAGCGCTGGGCGGGGAGCCATTTGCGACCGTCAGAAATTCAGTTTTTGCGCCCCAAGTCGGAACCGGGCGCTATTCCAGGGTGTGGCCGCCCCCGCTTGGGGCGCTGAAACTGAATTTCAGCGCTGTAGGCGCCGCTGCGCCACCCGATGCGGTGCGGCAGGCTGCGGTACTGCAGGCCTCCTCCTTCTCTTAAAGTGGAGGTGCCTGCAACGGGGAGATCGCTGCTGGATTGTGCCGGCAAATGAGCCCGGCACCACGGAGAAGTGCCGGGCTCGCGGAAAGCAGCTGGCAATGCCGCGGGGGGGGGGGGGGGGGGGGGGGTGGTGGAGGAGGCCGGGGAAGGAGGTGCGGGCAGGCGGCCGCCCCTCCACCTTTATGCGCCCCACTAAGGCTGCAGTAAGGCCCTGGTCTCCGGATGTAAGTAGTGGCCGCCACGGAGGAGGCGGCGGCAACTGAATATGGGATTCGGGCCGGCATCGGGGCGGAACTGGGGCACTGCGCACACCGATGACGTCATCGGTGCCGGTGCAGCGCTACCGGCTACCGCCGCCATTACCGCAGCGCTGAATATCAGCGCGAACTCCTCTATTGGCGCAAAAGCCCTCTTTGGGCGAAAACTGGGCGCAAAGCCAACCGAATTTCTAGGCCAATGTATCTGACTTCCCACGTCTTTGCTCTTCTACTCCTTTAAAATTTTACATTTAGTGTATATGCCCTCTCCTTAGTCTTCCTTCCAAAATGTATCCCCGTGTGTTTCTCTATCTTATGTAAGAATATCAATGTTTTTACATTGCTTTAGCTTTAATAGAGACAGAACTATAATATGGAAAGGATTTGTTTAAATCATGTTCTTGAAAACGCCTGTTTTTCCCTGTCATGCTCTCAAAAGCCCATCTCAAAACTGCTGATGAGAGGCTTTTGAAACATAGGCTTTTTATCACAGTAGGGGGTGCCATGAGTGCATGGATCAGAGGATTGTTTACATCAGAGATTGTTGGAGGTGGGGGGGGGGCGCGCGGAAGAGGGGGCAATAAATAAGTAACAGTCTGGTGTGAAAAGGGTACAAATGGGACCTCTGTTTGGTAATCTATTTGAAACAATGGGTAGCTGTACATGAGGCAAGGGTTGCATTCGGCAGGAAAAGACCCAGAAACCAAAACGGTACAAGACAGGTGGCATGAGAGAAGGAAAGAAGGAACGAATCCCTGAGATGTGAACAGGCTTGGAGAAGCCATCTTCACGATTTCTCATTAAATCTACACACAGCAAGTTTTGGACACACGGCTAACGTGCGCTATTCTGTATGGTTGATTAGGGTGGTTTAGATTAATGGTTTGTTGGTTAGGGTGTTTTAGATTAATGGTTTGTTGGTAATAAATTAAGTGAATTATCAAACATATTACTGTCTCTAGTTGTACGAATGTTAAAAGGGTAAGGAAGGAATTATTCAACACGTTAAATTTCATCTGACAGAAGAGATTTACTCCGTTGATCTTCCAGTTATCTTTGCAGTTGTATAGGAACGTCAACACCTTCACCGAAGCGTACGAGAGCATGGGCCTTACACGAAACATCCGTAAGACAAAGGTCCTCGACCAACCTGCCCCCGGATTATCAAAATCCACGACAAGGCCTTGGACAATGTGGACCACTTTCCATACCTCGGGAGCCTACTGTCAACAAGGGCAGACGTCGATGACGAAGTCCAACATCGCCTTCAGTGTGCCAGTGCAGCCTTCGGTCGCCTGAGGAAGAGAGTGCTCGAAGACCAAGACCTCAAACCCGGCACTAAGCTCATGGTCTACAGGGCAGCAGTGATACCCACCCTGCTGTATGCCTCAGAGACATGGACCATGTACAGCAGGCACCTCAAAGCACTGGAGAGGTACCACCAACGCTGCCTCCGCAAGATCCTGCAAATCCATTGGCAGGATAGGCTCACCAACGTCAGTGTTCTCGCTCAGGCCAACATCCCCGGCATCGAAGCTTTGACCATGCTCGATCAGCTCCGATGGACGGATCACATCGTCTGCATACCCGATACGAGACTCCAAAAACACGCGCTCTACTTGGAGCTCCGACACGGCAGGAGAGCCTCAGGTGGGCAGAGGAAACGCTTCAAGGACACCCTCAAAGCCTCCTTGAAAAAGTGCAGCACCCCCACTGACACCTGGGAATCCCTGGCCCAAGACCGCACAAAGTGGAGGAGATGCATCCGGGAAGGCGCCGAGCACCTCGAGTCTCTTTGCCGGGAGCAAGCGGAAGCCAAGCACAAGCAGTGCACGTCAACCCAAGCACCCCACCCACCCGCCCCTTCAACCACCGTCTGCCCCACCTGTGACAGAGACTGTAGGTCCCGCATTGGACTCATCAGTCACCTGAGAACTCATTTTTAATGTGGAAGCAAGTCATCCTCGGTTCCGAGGGACTGCCCAAGAAGACGACGACTAGACTGGTTCCAGGGATGAGGGATTACAGTTACATGGATAGACTGGATAAGCTGGGGTTGTTCTCCTTGGAGCAGAGAAGGTCAAGAGGAGATTTGATAGAGAGGTTTAAAATCATGAGTGGTTTAGATAGAGTAAATAAAGATAAACTGTTTCCAATGGCTGAAGGGTCAATAACCAAAGGGTACAGATTTAAGGTGATTGGCAGAAGAACCAGAGGCAACATGAGGATAAACTTTTTTAAGCAATGAGTGGTTAGGATTTGGAATGCTCTGCCTGATAGGGTGGTGGATACAGATTCAATAGTAGCCTTCAAAAGGGAATTGGATAAATACATGAAGGAAAAAAAATTGCAGAGATATTGGGAAAGAGCGGGAGGGTGTGGGACTAACTGGATTGCTCTTTGAGAGAGCCGGCACAGGCTTGATGGGCTAAATAGCCTCCTTCTGCGCTGTACTAATCTATGATTCTATAATCTATCTGCTAAACTACTAACCTGTATGTCATCCTGAAGTTGTTACTGTACCCTTCACAGATAACCATGCTCCAATTTTTGTGCCTTCTACAAATTTTGTTATTGTGTTTGCATTTCCAAGTCTTGCTCATCTATATATAAAAAGCAGCAATGGTCCCATCACTGAACACGGGGAACACCACCATTTATACCCCTCCAATCCAAAACAAAATCCATTAACCGCAACCCGGTTTCCTATCCATGCTGCCACATTCCCTTCAGTCCGGTATCTCTCGATTTTATCAACAAGCCTCTGCGGTATCTGAGCATATGCTTCTTGAAAATCCATATACACATTTCCTTCAATCAATACAGAGTTATTTCAAAGAACTTATTTTATTCCTATTTCTTTGTCTAAATCACATTCGGTTCTCTATATCCAATCTTCTTCTTTCTGGCTGTCACAATGAACTAAGGGGGCAAAACACAGCTATAGTTTTCCTCAAAAAGGACATGCTTTCAGCTGAATGTCATCAGAATTCAGTTTCCAGACTATGAAAGCAGAGAGATAAATGAGGCTCACATTCCCATGTGTGTCCATGTCCCCACCACAATCAAACTCAATTCTCACAAGAACCAGCCAATTCTAGAGATCAGTAAAAATGTAAGATACAAACATGTCTAACCTGCAGCACAGGGCAGGCTCGGGGGCCTCCACTCTCTCAACCGATGGTCAATGCAAAAGGCAATGATTTCATCCCAGGGTATTTCTAAAACCGAAGGCCCCTCATTTACCGAGACTTCCAACATCAAGGAACAGCTCTCTCTCCACCTGCTGTAGACTCTGTTTAGGAGCTGTTCAACCTTTGAAAGCAGCAGTGGGCAAGTTTGCTGTGACACTGGTACCTGAGACATGTAATGGAAGATCATATCACAGACCTTCGCCCATGGAGCTATGAGAAACAGAAAACAATTATTGAAGTAATATAAATGATGAGATCACCAACACGGAGTAAAATCTTCTCATAGCAGCATTATGTTCTAACCATGCAAGGGAGGTAGATCCATCGCCGGCAGCTGAAAAGCCAGCACCGCTTTCTTCAGCCAGGCCAGATGGTTATTAGAATTCCACTCTTTATGTGCCAGTATTTCATGGGCCGTGGGTCCAGAAAACTCAGCCACTGGCCAGGAAAGATTGCACAGCTGCTCGGAGGACACCACTTCTGCAAGGAAACGCAGCACATCATTGTAAAGCTCAATGATGGGGCTGGGGTCCTGGGAAGGCAATGTAGCGAATCGCCTTTCAGATTTATCACTGTAAAACTGGTCGCTGAACTCTCGGCACAGCCCGTCCTCAATGAACTGCATCAGAGTCTGACAGCAGACCTCCGGGGATGCTGGGCAACGCGAGGCCAGCCACCTTACTGCCTCAGAGACCTAAAAAAAAGACATCGATTATATTTAAATCATGTGAACTCTCACTGTAGTAAACAGTCTGACAAAAGTAACACACTGCAAAGTACCAGCAACACTGTAGACAGCATCATTTTCCACGTGGTCTGTTTGTTGCGAAAGGGATAGTGAGAGTCAATGATAATTCCACACCACAATATTTGAGTAACCTTTTGCTACAGTACTTATTTTTTTGACCAGAGTTAAAGCTGTACATAAAAACAGGCTCTCATCCAAATAAGAAAATCCTGCAGACAATGGCCCTTTAGTGGTCTGACATTACACAGGAACATTTCAAGCACAAACTGTTGCTTCAGCCCCTGCTGCACACAAGATCCAATTCTGGAATTACACCTCAGCTCTTTTGAATGAGACTAATTTGATGCAATGAGGCAAGAAACATAAATAGTCCAAGTGCTCCAGATCACAGACCTTTTCGTATTTACTTTTGTCATCCTCTCCTTTGTTTGTGTACTTAATGTGTGCCTTTTCCTTCAGTTTCAATTTTGCCTTTATTTCTTTAATAATCCATGCGGTGTCATTACTGGCTAGTTTGTTCTTGCTTTTTAGTGGGATATATACCTCCTGGACTCTATTGATCATTGTTTTAAATGTTTCCCACTGCTGTTCTATTTCTTTGTCAGTAAATTTTTCCAGTTTATTTTCCCTAGTTCCATTCTCATCCACTTAAAATCCGCTTTTTTCCAATTTATTTCTTTGGTCTTTGTCTTACTTATGTCCTTCGCAATCTTTACCTTAAACCTTATTATGTTGTGATCGCTATTGCCTAGATGTTCCCCTATGCTTACTTCTCTTATTTGCTCTGGTTTATTTCCCAATACTAGATCCAGCAGTGCTCCCTCTCTTGTTGGGCTTTTTATATACTGGGTAAGAACAGAGTACTGCACACATCATAAAAACTCCATTCCCTGTACCCCTCTTGCCAGTTTGAGGGTAGTTAAAATCTCCCATGATTATTATTCTATGTCCTTTACTCATTTCACATATTTGCTTACACATTTCTTCCTCCACTTCCCTTCCACTATTAGGTGGTTTATAGTATACCCCTATTAGCGTGCTCGATCCTTTCTTATCTTTTATTTCAATCCAAATGGATTCTGTATCTAACCTGGTTAGTTATGTCCCTTTTTTCGACTGCCAATATGTTATCTCTAATTAGTACAGCTACCCCCCTTCATCCTTCCCTATTCTTTCTGATTATGTCAAAACCTGCAATATTTAGTTGCCAGTCCTGTTCTTTATGAAACCATGTTTCAGTTATTTCTACTACATCTGGTTCCTCACTATGGATTATTGCTTCAGACTGGTATATGGCATTGGACTTGGACATCTGTAACATCAAGATGGCTAGCATGACAAACTACCCTGTCTAGTTCCTCACACCACACTAAAGACAGATGTCCATCACGTAGACGATGATTTAGGATAATATCTGCTGGAAAGCATTACCTGGAGGCCAGGTAAGAGAATATGTGCACTTATATCTTGGGCCCAGTGCTGACCACGACTGGTCTGTAGGGAGGCAAGCAGCTACTCCTGAAGCTGCGCAACGCCAACTGGTGTTGCAAAGGAAGTGGGAAATGCACAAGAAGCCAGGGTTGGAGGAACACAGCGTTCTTGGGAGAGTTGTGGGCCTGGAGGAGGTTATAGGGATAGGGAGGGGTGAGGCCATGGAAGGATTTGAACACGAGGATGAAAATTTTTAAATGTTCAGGTCCTGGAGTGGGGCTTAAACAAGAAGCCACTGAGCCAAGCTGACACTTGAATGGGAAGCAAATAGTTAAGACACTGTTCCGTTGAATCTCAATAACGCCAAGCTAACCAAGGAGGTCTGTAACACATTTAGTAATGAAACATTACCTGGTTTGATCCCTGAAGATCATTGGTTTTTCCTGGGATCAGGATGATGATGAACTCGGACACAAGGCGAGTAGCCACGAGCGCTTCAAGCTTTAGACCTTTATGTAAAATAAACGTTTCTATCAATATCTTATGGATGGATCAAGTAAAAAGCTCCATTCCAGTATGTGCAGCCAGTGCCGTTGAATAGTGAAACTAGTTATAGATCCGGTAGCACAAGACACAAAGACTCGTGAAATTCAAAACAATGCATTCTGATCAGTGCTGGAATCTGGATTTTGGTGGGCATTTCCTGGCACTGGATGAGACGCAAAACTGAGGACATTTTGGGAGCTGCAAACTGTGCAGCAGAACCTCAACTGAAATGGATTGCAGATATTTCCACAATCAGTATTCCTAATCCCCTCCCAACACAATCTACACCTCCTACACAATATTGTTTCTTTCCCTAGATCTCATCCTCCCCCTCCCTCAACATTATTCAAAACCAGCTCCTGACCACTTTTTAGCCCCATGCTTCCCGAGACTGTCAGGCAATGATACTAACCTCTTTTAAACCTGTGCTATCACCTCTCACCATAAACAGTCCACCCTCAACTCCTCCACCTTTTCAAACATCCCCTTCATCTCTAACCTGCTATTTTTCTTCAAACATCTTAAACACCTTTGCGCTCATTTCTCCCACTGTTGCACAGTGTAGTTCCTGACCAGCTGGCACTGAGCCACATTCTGTGACTGCAGTTGCACCAAACTGTCCCTCTTCATCTTCCTCAAGCTCTCTACTACCTTCAACACTGCTCACCACTCCACTCTCCTCCACATTCCTTACTTCCTGCTTCAGGTCCACCAGTCCTCTGAAGTGCTCAAAGACCATCTTTCGCATGAGGAGCGTTACATGACTTCTTCTAGCCTCCTTTAAAACCACTAGTAAGAAGTCCAGTACTACAAGGTAGCCATCCCGAATGCTACTGGCAGATTCTACAGCATGCTGCACATCAAAGAGAGAAGTAATCGTACATTGTGAAGCTGAAAAACCGGAAAGTAGGTCAGTACTTAAACCCCATGGGCAGAGTTGCTATTTTCACAACAGCACCTACAAAGCTTCTACCCATCAAAACGCCCACCATCACCGCAGCTGGTGTCCACAGATACATGTTCTCTCTATTCGGTCGCATTTAATCAGTACATTCCTATCCGCTGTTGCTCAGCTTTTCCAAAGCTGTTATATGTAAATAGCAGCTCTCCCAGCAGACTTCAGAAAAGGCTCCCACTGCCGGTATTAAATATCTCTTCTCTGTACCTATCCTGACATTTAAATCAATAGTGAAAGCCTGAGGAAAGTTGCCATTTAAATATCGCAGTGCTGGAAGAGCAGACAACTGACAGCAATGCCGCTGAGCTGCTGCTGATTTCTTTGGCAGAACTGCTTCGCTGGACATAAATTTCTAGTCTTACTGGTGAGTATCTATATATATATATAAATCGGTACTTCTGTCTGTCATCGCGTGTGCGTCTGGCAGGCTATGCGCTCGAAAGTTACAGGGCGTACCTACGCGCGCGTTACCTCCAAAGAAAGGTTACGCTTCCGAGACGGTTTTAAGCGTATTTACGTTTCGGCCGGGCTAAAATCGCGCCCGCGGTATCCCAAAAACCTTCAACATTCCGCTCATTAGCATCTCATTATCCGCTCATTAGCGACAGAGTGACCTCGAGGGCGACCAATCGTACGGCGGCTTGCTGCCGCGTGCGGCCGGGCCCTCCTACGGTCGAATGACGGGACGATTGACCAATCCTACGCTTTGGTGACCTGACGGTCGACCAATCGGTGCGTGTGTGGGCGGGCCTTTTCGTTCTGAACCGAGGTGAGTCGCCGCCATCTTGCTTCCGTTCTTTTTCCTGCTTTCTGCGTCTTTCTTTTCAAATATACATTTCCACCAAAATAAAATTGAATTTATTAAATTGTTCTTAAAAAAAATCACTCATTTGTAAACCTAACCTGAACATTCTTTTTCCTACCTTTCCCCGTTTTTTCTTAGGCCTGAAAGCCTGCGTCTTTCTTGCCCAGCCAGGCCCGAGCTAGGTGATTGCGCTTCTGCTAAGCTCCTCACCCAACCCCCCCCGCCGTGTCACGTTACCCAGGGCAACGGCGTCAGCCACGAGGGTCAGGTGTGCGCGTGTAGCAGGAGCAGGTGAGACCACGGCGTCTCTGTTCCGTGCTCGGGCTGGGGGGGGGGTGGCGGGGCTGCCTGCCGGCCTGTCTCTCAGAGCCGCAATCGGGCTCGGCCGCCTCTCAGAGCCGCAATCGGGCTCGGCCGGGGGTGGGGGGGGGTGGGGGGGGTGGGGGGGCGCGGCTCGGAGAGCGCGGTCTCTCGGCCTGGGCCCCCCCGCCCCTGTCCCCCCCTTCCGTCCCCCCCTTCCCCCGCCGCCCCCGCCTTCCCCTTCCCCCCCCCTTCCCCTTCCCGCCCTTTTCCACCCCCTCTCCCTTCCCCCCGCCCCTTCCCCTCCTCCCCCTCCTCCTTCCCCCTCCCTCTCTCTTCCCCCCCTCCCTCCTCCCTCTCTCCTCTTCCCCCTTCCTCCCCTCCCTCTCAATCTCTTCCCCCCTTCCCTCTCTCTCTTCCCCCCCTCTCCTCCCCCCTTCCCTCCCTCTCCCCCTTCTTTCCCCCCTCCCCCCCCCTTTCCTTTCCCCCCCTCCCCCCTTTCCTTTCCCCCCCTCCCCCCCTTCCTTTCCCCCCCCCTCCCCCTTTCTTTCCCCCCCTCTCTCCCCTTCCTTCCCCCCCTCCCTTCCCCCCTCCCCTCCCCTCCCCCTCCTTCCTTCTCCCCCCTTCCTCTCCTCCTCCCCCTTACCTCCTTCCCCTCCCCTCCCCCTTCCTTCCCCTCCTCCCTTTCCCCCCCCTTTCCTTTCCCCCCCTCCTTCTCCCTTCTTCCCCCCATACTTCCCCCCCCTTCCCTCCCCCCTCCCCTCCCCCCTCCTTCCCCTCCCTCCCCTCCCCCCCTTCCTTCCTTCCCCCTTCCCTCCCTCTCCCTCCCCCTTCCTTCCACCCTTCCCCCCTCTCCCCCTCTCCCCCCTCCTTTCCTTTCCCCCCCCTCCCTTTCCTTTCCCCTCCCCCCCTCCTTCTCCTTCCTTCCCCCCCCTCCCTTTACCCCTCCCCCCCTTCCCCCCCCTCCCTTCCCCCCTCTTCCCCCCTCTTCCCCCCCCTCCTCCCCCCCCTCCCTTCCCCCCCCCTTCCTTCCTTTCCCCCCTCCCCTCCCTCCCCCTCCCTTCCCTTCCCCCCCTCCCTTCCCCTCCCCCTCCCTCCCTTCCGCCCCTCCCCCCCCGCCCTCCCTTCCCCCCACCTGCTCTCTCTCTTCCCCCCCAGTCGCTCTCTCTACCCCCCAGTCGCGCTCTCTCTTCCCCCCAGTCGCGCTCTCTCTCTCTTTTCTCTCCCCCCCCGCCCCAGTCGCTCTCTCTCTCTCTCTTCCAACAACAACATGCCCTCGAAAAAGCCTCGGCACCGCCGGGCACTTCAGCTAGTTATTCATAAATTGCCCAGTCTGTTGACGAGCTGTTCGCGGAAGTTCAGAAACTTGAACCGAGCCTCCAGTGGCCAGAGCACGCAACTACAGTGTAACCAGTAACAAATTGAATGGGAAGAGTTGACAGCAAGTCACAATGGTAAATGTTGGCCAAAAATTGCAACAGGACTCAAGGCTTGTGGAAGAAAGTGCATGCCCTACACTAGATTCTAAATACTAGATGTACAAAGGCAGACAGTATATTTACAAAGAACGGGAGGTGGGACAAGATAAGGTTTTATCAACAGAAAATGCTGGAAAAACTCAGCAGGCCAGGCAACATCTGTGGAGAGAAAATAGAGTCAACGTTTCGGGTCAAACCCTTTGTCAAGACTCAAACGTTGACTCTATTTTCTCTCCACGGATGTTGCCTGGCCTGCTGAATTTTTCCAGCATTTTCTGTTTTTATTTCGGATTTCCAGCATCTGCATTATTTTGCTATCGTACTAAGGTTTTATCAAGATGCATGGCCATTTACAGCAATCAGCGGATCTTACAAATAAGTTCTAGCTTGAATCTGACAAGAGTGACTGTAATAGCAGCAATCAATTACTGTAAACCAAACATGCTGGCTGAACACAGTTTCATTTCATTGTGTTAAATTGTGTTTTAAATATATTGGCGAGAGAATTTCTCATGTTTACAATTGTTAGACATACCTGCATTATCTAAAAACTCAAGGCAAAAACTTCAATTTAAAAATGAACAACATTTCCAAGTTTCCAGCCTTTACTATTGCACGGCAGTCGTAAAGGTTGACTCCAGATCTCACCTTCTATCACCTCTTCCTCATTCAATGCCTTTTCCTCTCTGGGAACAAGGATGACCAGTGGGACTGCAGGATTTAAAGGTTTAGCTTGCAAGAGTTGTCTGATGTGAAGCATAGCAGAGAGCCAGTAGACTTTCTCCTCGTCCTGGTCTGTGCCTTCTTCACGAGCTGGTAGCAAGAGGATCAGGGCAGTTGTTCCCAGCAGCTCCTTCCGCTGTTCCATTGCATCCATGTCTGTGTCACTCAGAGGGCCTTTGGTCACCTGTTGAGAAAACCACAGATCACTAATAGGGGACACAAATGTAACTTTGGGAAGAACTTTTAGGTTACAGAACCTTTTCAAGTCAACCTTGAAAAGACTAACCTTTATACAGCTCTGTGAGGCCCTTACCTTACACAGATGTGAGCGCGAGCTCCTTACCTTACACAGATGTGAGCGCAAGCTCCTTACCTTACACAGGTGTGAGCGCGAGCCCCTTACCTTACACAGATGTGTGCGCGAGCTCCTTACCTTACACAGATGTGTGCGCGAGCTCCTTACCTTACACAGATGTGAGCGCGAGCTCCTTACCTTACACAGATGTGAGCGCGAGCTCCTTACCTTACACAGATGTGAGCGCGAGCTCCTAACCTTACACAGATGTGAGCGCGAGCTCCTTACCTTACACAGATGTGAGCGCGAGCTCCTTACCTTACACAGATGTGAGCGCGAGCTCCTTACCTTACACAGATGTGTGCGCGAGCTCCTTACCTTACACAGATGTGAGCGCGAGCTCCTTACCTTACACAGATGTGTGCGCGAGCTCCTTACCTTACACAGATGTGTGCGCGAGCTCCTTACCTTACACAGATGTGCGCGCGAGATCCTTACCTTACACAGATGTGAGCGCGAGATCCTTACCTTACACAGATGTGAGCGCAAGCTCCTTACCTTACACAGATGTGCGCGCGAGATCCTTACCTTACAGATGTTAGCGCGAGCCCCTTACCTTGCACAGATGTGCACGCGAGCTCCTTACCTTACACAGATGTGAGCGCGAGCTCCTTACCTTACACAGATGTGAGCGCGAGCCCCTTACCTTACACAGGTTTGCGCGCGAGCTCCTTACCTTACACAGGTGTGCGCGCGAGCTCCTTACCTTGCAGGTGTGTGCGCGAGCTCCTTACCCTACAGGTGTGCGCGCGAGCCCCTTACCTTACACAGATGTGTGCGCGAGCCCCTTACCTTACACAGATGTGTGCGCGAGCTCCTTACCTTACACAGATGTGCGCGCGAGCTCCTTACCTTACACAGATGTGAGCGCGAGCTCCTTACCGTACACAGATGTGAGCGCGAGCTCCTTACCTTACACAGATGTGAGCGCGAGCTCCTTACCTTACACAGATGTGCGCGCGAGCTCCTTACCTTACACAGATGTGCGCGCGAGATCCTTACCTTACAGATGTTAGCGCGAGCCCCTTACCTTGCACAGATGTGCACGCGAGCTCCTTACCTTACACAGATGTGCGCGCGAGCTCCTTACCTTACACAGATGTGAGCGCGAGCTCCTTACCTTACAGGTGTGCGCGCGAGCTCCTTACCCTACAGGTGTGCGCGCGAGCTCCTTACCTTACACAGATGTGCGCGCGAGCTCCTTACCTTACAGATGTGAGCGCGAGCTCCTTACCTTACAGGTGTGTGCGCGAGCTCCTTACCTTACAGGTGTGCGCGCGAGCTCCTTACCTTACAGGTGTGCGCGCGAGCCCCTTACCTTACAGATGTGAGCGCGAGCTCCTTACCTTACAGGTGTGTGCGCGAGCTCCTTACCTTACAGGTGTGCGCGCGAGCCCCTTACCTTACACAGATGTGAGCGCGAGCTCCTTACCTTACACAGGTGTGTGCGCGAGCTCCTTACCTTACACAGGTGTGTGCGCGAGCTCCTTACCTTACACAGGTGTGTGCGCGAGCTCCTTACCTTACACAGGTGTGTGCGCGAGCTCCTTACCTTACACAGGTGTGTGCGCGAGCTCCTTACCTTACAGGTGTGTGCGCGAGCTCCTTACCTTACACAGGTGTGTGCGCGAGCTCCTTACCTTACACAGATGTGAGCGCGAGCTCCTTACCTTACACAGGTGTGTGCGCGAGCTCCTTACCTTACACAGGTGTGTGCGTGCGCTCCTTACCCTACAGGTGTGTGCGCGAGCCCCTTACCTTACACAGATGTGAGCGCGAGCTCCTTACCTTACACAGGTGTGTGCGCGAGCTCCTTACCTTACACAGGTGTGTGCGCGAGCTCCTTACCCTACAGGTGTGTGCGCGAGCCCCTTACCTTACAAAGATGTGTGCGCGAGCTCCTTATCTTACACAGATGTGTACAAACTCCTTACCTTTGCAGATGAGTTAGCGAGGCCCTTACTTTTACACAGATGAGCACGCGGGGCCCTTACCTTTACACAGATGTGCACAAGCACATCGATTGCTTCACTGCTGCTCACTGCTTTGCACAGGTGTGTCTGAATAACATCATCAGCATCACTATCTGGATCATCCGCCCTTTCGCTTCCTTGGAATTTTGCTTTCAGCCAATCAATTACATGTCTAAAAATGGGAAAACATGTTTTTGTAAAAGGTAGTTCTATTTTCTAATTAATTTAAAAATAAAAATGACTAAGTCATTTTGTGATACAAGCTAAAAAATGTTTGCAATTTTCCTGCAACACATTAGTCCAAATAAGTTTTTTAAAACCACGGTGTTGATTGTTGCAACCGTGTCCCAGGCTGAGCGGCACTTTAAATTTTAATCAGCAGTGTGTGCAGTGCTGGTGCACTGGCATCGCCTGGCTGCCTGAGCGTGGAGGAAGTTACCAGCTGGGGTCACACTTGCCATATGCTCCTCTCACCAGCGCTATTTAAAATTAGAGTGTGAATTCAAGTGTCAGTGAGTTGAACTGGTCCTACAGTCAATAATGCTGCGCTCCACGGTACTCGACCATGCTCATTCTCAGGACTTGGGCTTTGTTGCATGTACTTCACAATTTTACAGCAGCAATGCTCCTCCAGTGGCTCAGTTGGTAGAAGTTTTTTTTATTCGTTTATGGGATGTGGGCGTCGCTGGCAAGGCCAGCATTTATTGCCCATCCCCAATTGCCCTCGAGAAGGTGGTGGTGAGCCGCCTTCTTGAACCATAGAATCATAGAATGGTTAAAGCATAGAAGGAGGCCATTCGGCCCGTGCTGGCTCTCTGCAAAAGCACTTCAGCTAGTCCCACCTTTTCCCCGTAGCCCTGCAATTTCTTTTCTTTCAAGCATTTATCCAATTCCATTTTGAAAGCCACGATTGAGTCTGCCTCCACCACCCTTTCAGGCAGTGCATTCCAGATCATAACCACTCGCTGAGTATAAAAGATTTTTCTTACATCACCTTTGGTTATTCTGCCAATCACCTTAAATCTGTGTCCTCTGGTTCTCGACCCTTTCGCCAATGGGAACAGTTTCTCTCTATCTACTCTGTCTAGACCCGTCATGATTTTGAACACCTCTATAAAATCTCCTCTCAATCATCTCTGCTCTAAGAAGAACAACCCCAGCTTCTCCAGTCTATCCACGTAACTGTAACTGAAGTCCCTCACCCCTGGAACCATTCTTATAAATCTTTTCTGCACCCTCTCTAAAGCCTTCACATCCTTCCTAAAGTGCAGTGCCCAGAATTGGATACAATACTCCAGTTGAGGCCGAACCAGTGTTTTATAAAGGTGATATGCCTATCAATTAGTCCAATAAAAGGCGACGAGTTAAGAACGTAACTGAAGGTTTTTATTGGCTAAATAACAGAGCCCACCCTCGTGGGTGATCCGATCCAACAGGGAGGAATACTAGCCAGTCAGCTACCTTTATACCTGGGCAGGTAATGGGCGGAGTCGGAGGTGGTCAGCCCAGGTATAACAGTGCGACAAGAGGCGACCTCGTGTAGTGATGTGACAGTGAGAACAGTGAGAACAATATACAGTGATAACTATAACAGTGGTTTACCACATTCACCCCTTGTTTAGATTAGAGTCCGGCGGGGTGAAGTGTATTACCAGCTCTGGTATGTCAGTCTGTCCGGAGGCTTCGTTAGCCTCTCCGATCGTCGCAGCGGCGGTGTTACATTATCCGGTGTTAAAGCTGGTGTCTGCGTAGTCGGCAAAGGCTCGTGGGGTTCCGGCATGCCGTCTACCTCGGCTGGACTCGGGGGGTTGGGAGGGGGGGGTGAGGGTGCGAGGTCTCGTAAGGAGACAGTGTCCTCCCGTCCGTCTGGGTAAGCCACATAGGCGTACTGGGGGTTGGCGTGCAGGAGGTTCACCTTCTCGACCAGGGGGTCCGTTTTATGGGCCCTCACGTGCTTTCGCAGCAAGACGGGTCCCGGAGAGGTCAGCCAGGTTGGTAGGGTGGTTCCCGTAGTCGACTTCCTGGGGAAGACAAACATTCGGGCATGGGGGGTGGTGTTAATGGCAGTGCAAAGTAGTGACCGGATGGAGTGCAGCGCAATCGGGAGGACCTCTTGCCAGCGGGAGGTTGGGAGGCCCTTAGACTTTAAGGCTAAGAGGGTGGCCTTCCATACCGTCGCGTTCTCTCTTTCCACCTGGCCGTTCCCTCGGGGGTTGTAGCTGGTGGTCCTGCTTGCTGCAATACCCCTCTCCAATAGGAACTGACGGAGTTCCTCGCTCATGAAGGAGGCGCCCCGGTCACTATGTATATAGTTCGGGAACCCGAACAAGGCGAAGAGTTTGTTCAGGCATTTAATGACCGTGTTACTGGTCATGTCTGGGCAGGGGAAGGCAAAGGGGAAACGGGAGTACTCATCAACGATGTTGAGGAAGTACACATTACGGTCGGATGACGGTAGGGGCCCCTTGAAGTCGATGCTCAGACGCTCGAAGGGGCGGGTGGCCTTGATCAGGCTTGCTCTGTCCGGCTTATAGAAGTGCGGTTTGCACTCAGCACAGATCTGGCAGTTCCTGGTCATGGTCCTGACCTCCTCGATGGAGTATGGCAGGTTGCGGGCCTTAATGAAATGGTAGAGTCTGGTGACTCCGGGGTGGCAGAGGTCATTGTGGAGGGTCTGAAGTCTATCACTTTGCGCGCTGGCGCATGTAATGCGTGAAAGAGCATCAGGGGGGTCGTTCAGTTTACCGGGCCGGTACAAGATCTCATAATCATAGGTGGAAAGCTCGATTCTCCACCTCAAGATTTTGTCGTTCTTGATCTTGCCCCTCAGCTTGTTATTAAACATGAAGGCAACCGAGCGTTGGTCGGTGAGGAGGGTAAATCGTTTGCCTGCCAAGTAGTGCCTCCAGCGCCGTACTGCTTCCACAATTGCCTGGGCTTCCTTCTCGACCGACGAGTGTCGGGTCTCGGGGCCCTGTAGGGTCCTTGAGAAGAAGGCTACCGGCCTACCCTCCTGGTTAAGGGTAGCGGCTAGGGCGAAGTCGGATGCATCGCTCTCCACTTGGAAGGGGATTGACTCATCCACTGCGTGCATTGTGGCCTTGGCTATGTCTCCCTTAATGAGGGAGAAGGCCGCGCACGCCTCTTCCGTGAGGGGGAAGGATGTGGTTTTCAGGAGGGGTCTGGCTTTGTCCGCATAATTGGGTACCCATTGGGCATAGTAGGCGAAAAGCCCCAGGGTTCTCCTAAGTGCTTTTGGACAGTGGGGGAGGGGTAGCTCCATGAGGGGGCGCATTCTTTCGGGGTCGGGGCCGATGACTCCGTTCTCTACTACACAGCCAAGGATGGCAAGGCGCGCTGTGTTAAACACGCATTTCTCCTTATTGTAGGTGAGGTTCAGCCGTTGGGCCGTACGGAGGAATTTCTCCAGATTCACGTCATGGTCCTGCCGGTTGCGGCCGCAGATGGTGACGTTATCGAGATAGGGGAAAGTGGCCTGTAGTCCGTTCTGGTCAACCATCCGGTCCATCTCCCGTTGGAAAACCGAGACCCCGTTGGTGACACCAAAGGGGACCCTAAGGAATTGGTAGAGGCGGCCATTCGCCTCGAAGGCGGTGTACTGGCTGTCCTCCGGGCTGATGGGGAGTTGGTGGTAGGCCGACTTGAGGTCGATGGTCGAGAATACGCGGTATTGTGCAATCTCATTGACCATGTCCGATATGCGGGGGAGGGGGTATGCGTCCAGCTGGGTGTATCTGTTTATGGTCTGGCTGTAGTCGATAACCAGGCGATTTTTGTCGCCGGTCTTGACTACCACCACCTGGGCACGCCAGGGGCTGCTGCTCCCCTCAATAATGCCCTCTTTCAGGAGTCGCTGCACCTCAGAGCTAATGAAGGCTCTGTCCCCAGCGCTGTACCGCCTGCTCTTAGTAGCGACAGGTTTGCAGTCGGGGGTGAGGTTAGCGAACAGGGAAGGTGGCGGTACCTTGAGGGTGGATAGGCTGCAGGTGTTACGCGGTGGGCGGTTTAACTTTCGCTGGTTGTCGACTGTGAGTGGGGGGAGGGGTCCACCGTATGCTAGGGTTACACTTTGGAGGTGGGATTGGAAGTCCAGCCCTAGTATGACGGCAGCGCACAGCTGGGGGAGTACGAGGAGTTTAAAATTTTTATACTCTGTCCCTTTAACCGACAATGTCACGACACAGCAGCCGCTGATGTCTGTGGCGTGCGACCTCGATGCCATCGAGATGCGGCTGCGCGTTGGCAGGACGGGGAGGGAGTAGTGGCTCACCGTGTCTGGGTGGATGAAGCTCTCCGTGCTTCCGCTGTCGAACAGGCAGGTCGTGGCGTGGCCGTTGACTTTGATGTCCATCATTGAGCTGGCCAGGTGGTGCGGGCGGGCTTGATCCAGGGTCACGGAAGCTAGGGTGTAGATGAGCGCGTCGTTGTCATGACAAGATGGCGGCGAAGATGGCGGCCCCCGTAGTTCACATGAGGCTCTGTTTAAATCGTTTGCCCCGCACAAAGATGGCCGCCCCTGCTGTTCCCATGAGGCTCTGCAGGCTTCGGCTGCCCCGCACAAAGATGGCCGCCCCCAGGGTTCGCATGAGGCACTGCTGGCTTCTGAGGATTTGCTTCTGCAGGCCTTGGAGAAGTGGCCTTTCTTGAGGCAGGTTTTGCAGGTCGAGTTTTTGGCTGGGCAGCGCGACCTCGGATGCTTCTCCTGGCCGCAAAAGAAGCAGCCAGCGGCCCGATCGGGGTTGCCTGATGTCGGGGCCGGTACCGGGGCTAGCGGGCCCGGTCGGATCCGTGATGCAGACGCTGAGGTAGGTCCCGGGGGCAGCGCTATGAAGGGTGGTGGGGTGGGGGTCGGGCCCGAGTCCCAGGGTCGCGAATAGTACCTGGCAAACGCTTCCTGGTCTTGCTGGGTGGCCTCTAGGGTGAGGGCGAGGGCTTCGGCCTTGTCCAGGTCTATGTCCTTAGCTTCAAGCAGTCTTTGCCGTGTGTAGTCGGAACGTAGGCCTCTCACCAAGGCGTTGCGGACATTGTCTTCCATGTTCGCAGTAGCCGTCACCGCTTTAAAGTCACAGTTCCTGCCGAGTTGTCTCAGCACTCGTGAAAATTCAGCTATCGATTCTCCTGGCTGTTGCTGGCGAGATCTTAAGAGATGCCTAGTGTACATGTAGTTTACCGGGCTCCGGTACTGCTGTTTCAGTAGGTTGATGGCGTCGTCGTACGTAGTCATGTCCTGGATGAGTGTATATACTCTCGGGCTCGCTTGGGCTTTCAGGACTCTTAGTTTGGATCTCTGAGGGACGACGGCTTCCTCCAGGTACGATTCGAAGCAGTCCAGCCAGTGTTTGAAGTCGTTGGCTGAGTTTGGTGCCTGTGGGTTTAGATCCAGGTATGGTGGTTTCAAGGCTTGCAGCCAAGCCGGCTGGTGTGGCCCGTTGTCTGGAGGCTGCTGTTGCTGTGCTGCTGGGTGAGCTCCTTGCTGTTGCTGTTCATTATCAGACATCTTTAAAATTTAGCCAATAAAATTGATATGCCTATCAATTAGTCCAATAAAAGGCGACGAGTTAAGAACGTAACTGAAGGTTTTTATTGGCTAAATAACAGAGCCCACCCTCGTGGGTGATCCGATCCAACAGGGAGGAATACTAGCCAGTCAGCTACCTTTATACCTGGGCAGGTAATGGGCGGAGTCGGAGGTGGTCAGCCCAGGTATAACAGTGCGACAAGAGGCGACCTCGTGTAGTGATGTGACAGTGAGAACAGTGAGAACAATATACAGTGATAACTATAACAGTGGTTTACCACAAAAGGTTCATCATAACTTCCTTGCTTTTGTACTCTATGCCTCTATTTATGAACCGCTGCAGTCCGTGTGGTGAAGGTACTCCCACAGTGCTGTTAGAGGAGGGAGTTCGAGGATTTTGACCCAGCGATGAAGAAGGATCAGCGATATACTTCTAAGTCAGGATGGTGTGTGACTTGGAGAGGAACTTGGGGGTGGTGGTGTTCTCATGCACCTGCTGCCCTTGTCCTTCCAGGTGGTGGAGTTCGCAGGTTTGGGAGCTGCTGCCGAAGAAGCCTTGGCGAGTTGCTGCAGTGCATCTTGTAGATAGTGCACACTGCAGCCATGGTACGCCGGTGGTGGAGGGAGTGAATGTTTAAGCTGGTGGATGGGGTGCCAATCAAGCGGGCTGCTTTGTGTCGAGCTTCTCAAGTGTTGTTGGAGCTGCACTCATCCAGGCAACGGGAGAGAATTCCATCACACTCCTTACTTGTACCTTGTCGATGGTGGAAAAGATTTGGGGAGTCAGGAAGGGAGACACTCACCGCAGAATACCTAGCCTCTGACCTGCTCTTGTTGCCACAGTATTTATGTGGCTAGTCCAGTTAAGTTTCTGGTCAGGATGTTGATGGTGGGGGATTCGGCGATGGTAATGCCATTGAATGTCAAGGGGAGGTGGTTAGACTCTCGCTTGTTGGAGATAGTCATTGCCTGGCACTTCTGTGGCGTGAATGTTACTTGCCACTTATCAGCTCAAGCCTGAACGTCGTCCAGGTCTTGTTGCATGCGGGCATGGACTGCTTCATTATCTGATGAGTTGTGAATGGCGCTGAACACTGTGTAGTCATCAACGAACATCCCCATTTCTGACCTTATGTTGGAGGGAAGGTCATTGATGAAGCAGCTGAAGATGGTTGGGCCTAGGAACTCCTGCAGCGATGTACTGGGGCTGTGATGATTGACCTTCAACCACCACAAACATCTTCCTTTGTGCTAGGTATGACTCCAGCCAGTGGAGCATTTTCCCCCCGATTATCATTGACTTCAGTTTTATTAGGGCTCCTTGATGCCATACTCCGTCAAATGCTGCCTTGGTGTCAAGGGCAGTCACTCTCACCTCACCTCTAGAATTCAGCTCAATTGTCCATGTTTGGACCAAGACTGTAATGAGGTCGGGAGCCAAGTGGTCTTGGCGGAACCCAAACTGGGCATCAGTGAGCAGGTTTTTGGTGAGTAAGTGCCGCTTGATAACACTGTCGATGACACCTTCCATCACTTTGCTGATGATTGGGAGTAGGCTGATGGGGCGGTAATTGATCGGGTTGGATTTGTCCAGCTTTTTGTGGACAGGGCATACCTGGGCAGTTTTCCACATTGTCGGATAGATGCCAGTGTTGTAGCTGTACTGGAACTGCTTGGCTAGAGGCGCTGCTAGTTCTGGAGTATAAGTCTTCAGCATGGTAGCCGGGATGTTGTCGGGGCCCATAGCCTTTGCTGTATCCAGTACGCTCAGCCGTTTCTTGATATCACGTGGAGTGAATCGAATTGGCTGAAGACTGGCTTCTGTGATGGTGGAGATCTCAGGAGTAGGCCGATATGGATCATCCACTAGGCACTTTTGGCTGAAGATGGTTGCAAACGCTTCAGCCTTGTCTTTTGCACTCACGTGCTGGGCTCCACCATCATTGAGGATGGGGATATTCATGGCGCCTCTTCCTCCCGTTAGTTGTTTCATGGTCCACCACCATTCCCGACTGGATGCGGCAGGACTGCAGAGCTTTGATCTGATCCGTTGATTGTGGGATCACTTAGCCCTATCTATAGCATGCTGCTTACACTTTTTAGCATGCATGTAGTCCTGTGTTGCAGCTTCCCCAGGTTGGCACCTCATTTGTAGGTACGCCTGGTGCTGCTCCTGGCATGCACTTTTACACTCCTTATTGAACCAGGGTTGGTCCCCTGGCTTGATGGTAATGGTAGAGTGAGGGATATGCCAGGCCATGAGGTTATAGATTGTGGTGGAATACAATTCTGCTGCTGCTGATGGCCCACAGCACCTCATGGATGTCCAGTTTTCAGCTGCGAGATCTGTTCTGAATCTATCCCATTTAGCACGGTGGTAGTGCCACACAACACGATGGAGGGTGTTCCTCAGTGTGAAGACGGGACTTCGTCTCCACAATGACTGTGTGGTGGTCACTGCCACCAATGCTGTCATGGACAGATGCATCTGTGACAGGTAGATTGGTGAGGACGAGGTCAAGTAGGTTTTCCCCCTTGTGTTGGTTCACTCACCACCTGTCGCAGGCCCAGACTGGTAGTTATGTCATTCAGGACTCAGCCAGCTCGGTTAGTAGTGGTGCTACCAAGCCACTCTTGGTGATGGACATTGAAGTCACCCACCCAGAGTACATTCTGTGCCCTCGTTACTCTCAGTACTTCTTCCAAGTGGTGTTCAACATGGAGGAGTACTGATTCATCAGCTGAGGGAGGGCGGTAGGTGGTAATCAGCAGGAGGTTTCCTTGCCCATGCTTGACCTGAAGCAATGAGATTTCATGGGGTCCGGAGTTAATGTTGAGGACTCCCAAGGCCACTCCTTCCCGACTGTATACCACTGTGCCGCCACCCCTGGTGGGTTTGTCCTGCCGATGGGACAGGGATGGTGATGGAGGAGTTTGGGACATTGGCTGAAAGGTATGATTCTGTGAGTATGACTATGTCAGGCTGTTGCTTGACTAGTCTGTGGGACAGCTCTCCCAATTTTGGTACAAGTCCCCAGATGTTGGTGAGGAGGACTTTGCAGGGTTGACTGGGCTGGGTGTGCCACTGTCGTGTCTGTAGCCGGTGCCGAGGTCGATGCCGGATGTTCTGTCTGGTTTCATTCTTATTATTTTGTTTCGTAGCGGTTTGTTGCAACTGAGTGGCTTGCTAGGCCATTTCAGAGGGCAGTTAAGAGTCAACCACATTGTTGTGGGTCTGGAGTCACAAATAGGTCAGACCAGGTAAGGCTGGCAGATTTCCTTTCCTAAAGGACATTAGTGAACCAGATGGGTTTTTACGACAATCCAGTAGTTTCATGGTCAGCATTACTGATACAAGCTTTTTATTCCAGATTTAATTAACTGAATTTAAATTCCCCAGCTGCCGTGATGGGATTTGAACTCTGGATTACTAGCCCAGTGACATTACCACTACGCTACCGTAGCTGCCATGCGGACGAGAAGATCAGAGGTCTGTGCTGAGTTAGCTTATCTCAGGCAGGCTACAGTGAGAATACTTCATCTGGACTCAGTTCTCAGGGCTGGGGGTTAAAAAAAAACCAAGAGCCCAGAATTGGGTAATAACATCGAACGAAAAAGTTTGTTCATCTTTATTTCAGGTTTGCCTTTTCCCCGAGTGAGAGCCCCAGTCTTTGTTTTGCTCTCTCTAACATTTTTTAAAAGTTAGAATAAAAGGAGCTTATTCGCGTCCTAGTTCCCAGTCTGTGAGAATTCCGCATTGTGATTGGCTGCTTAGACAGCTTGTTGACGTCACAGCAGCTTACGTTAGGGATTCCCATTAACTTACACTGATTTCAACTGAACGTCGGAAAAGCCAAACTGCTCGCCACAAAGATCGCAAGATCTTTGTGGGAAGCTTACTTCGGGGCCAGCGGCGAACGTCTTTGTTTCCCCACTGACCACAAATCACAGGCCAAGGTTTCCGTTCCTGAATCCTATACGTTTAGACAAGAGGTTAAATGGTTCAGTATGTAACTAATGGCTGTTTGTTTCAGCTCAGGTTTAATTAAATTTAATTAGTGTCATAATGGTTCAGGTGGAGGGTCTCCTGGGTCTGCGCCTGGATGCACTGAATCACCTGGGCAGGTTGGAGCACATGTCCAATGTTCCGATATTCTCTGCACCATGATCCAGTGCAACTGGGCACATTCCCAGGAAAACCTCCCCTAAAATATCTTTCAAACCAGATTACCACATGGACACTTCCACTGATGGAGCCTGATATTGTTCTCCATCTATTTAAAGTTACTTTTGAGATAGTGTTGCTGGTCAGAGCATCGGTGTGGTGGCACTGGTCAGAGCATTGGTGTGGTGGCACTGGTCAGAGATGTGTTTGGTTCCTCCCACTCTGCCGAGTTTCCTGCCTCAGCTGCACCATTGGGAGAGGGGAGGGGAGTGCATTGGTGAGGCTGAGCAAAAGCCAAGCATCTTTCTGAGGAGGTGGAAAAACAAGACAGTCTCCAGCCAACGTATGGATTTCCTACATGCTGGCCGACAGCAGCAGTGAGAGGAGGCTGGAAAGGACATTGCCCAACCATCCCCCTCCCTCTCTGCTGCAGGTGTGCCTAGCTCCCAGAGACAGAGGAACCCAGGAGGGAGCCACACCCTCACCAAACAAACACTCCCTTTTGGCTCCTCTGTGCCCTGCACCAGTCCTCAGGTGACAGGGTGGGTGTACAATCTACTCCAAGGCCCCTTGCACTGTCTTTGTAACCAACCATTCAAAGATGAGCAGAATTGCCCTCCCTCCTGGTATGGATTAGCTTGGCTAGACAACTCGCCCAGGCAGCTAGTCAAATGCTGAATGAGGTGAGTTGTGGCACATTTACAGTTTACAACTCATCGACTGGTACAGCAAACTGGAGTCAGTAAGATGGCAAACACTTAACAAAATACGGCTTAAAACAGAGAGACAGGGAGTCACTGGGTTTAGAAGCTAACCTGTTGCTGTCACTAAGTCCATATTCTTCATCACTTGGCAACAGTAGAACAACCTTCCAGAAGATTTTCTCCTGACGAGTTGGGAAGCTATCTGCAACCAATGTGAACAAATCCAAAGGAGTCCAGGCAGCTTCACTAAAAGATAAATTAGAATTCAAATTTAGGAATAACTGCTGTATCTTGCCTCATGGGCATCATATACAACAAACATTAGCGGCCCTTAAATCATATACAACAAAGTGCACTGCCCATTGACTCCATCTGGACAAAAGATCCTTTCAGCTATTTATAGTCCCCACCACTTTAAACCGCATGTCCATGCAAATGCAATGTGCCCACGATACATGACGGCTGGTACAACGTGGTAGAGTTAATAAAATTAAAATCACACTGTTCAAAAGTAATGTCCTCTAAAGCCCTGTCCTGGTCAATTTCAAAGCTCCTGAATTGCTGCCGCTGTGTTTGTGAATGTCTTTCAGAACTTAATATTTAATAACAGGGTGATTCAAATACATTATGTGTGGAGATGCCGGAGTTGGACTGGGGTGGACAAATGTAAGAAGTCACACAAAACCAGGTTATAGTCCAACAGCTTTATTTGAAATCACAAGCTTTCAGAGCGCTGCTCCTTCGTCAGGTGAAGTGGAGAAATGCATAAAGACACAGCTTATATAGTCAGAGAATCATGTCAGATGTTTACAGGTAATGTTTCCAACTGCCATTTATCACACCTCGGCAGAGAGATAATCACAGCAATCAAAGGGGTGAATGGTGTCCAAACAGGTCAGTCAGGAAAACATTACATCAAAGAACAATGAGGTTGGGTCACAAGGGGTCAAATATTGCAGATGCTGGGGTCTGTATGAAAAACAAAAAAAACAGACAAAAAACATTTTTTTTTGTTGCTGGAAATCACAGCAGGTCCGGCCGCATCTGTGTAGAGAGAACAAGCCAATGTCGACTCGAGTCTGGATGACCCTGCGTCAGGTGGGGTTACATGTAGCGTGACATGAACCCAAGATCTCGGTTGAGGCCGTCCTCATGGGTGCGGAACTTGGCTATCAGTTTCTGCTCGACGATTTTGCGTTGTCGTGTGTCTCGAAGGCCGCCTTGGAGAATGCTTACCTGAAGATCGGAGGCTGAATGTCCTTGACTGCTGAAGTGTTCCCCGACTGGGAGGGAACACTCCTGCCTGGTGATTGTTGCACGGTGTCCGTTCATCCGTTGTCGCAGTGTCTGCATGGTCTCGCCGATGTACCATGCTCCGGGGCATCCTTTCCTGCAACGTATGAGGTAGACAACGTTGGCCGAGTCACATGAGTATGTACCATGTACCTGGTGGGTGGTGTCCTCACGTGTGATGATGGTATCTGTGTTGATGATCTGGCATGTCTTGCAGAGGTTGCTGTGGCAGGGTTGTGTGGTGTCGTGGTCGCTGTTCTCCTGAAAGCTGGGTAATTTGCTGCGAACGATGGTCTGTTTGAGGTTAGGCGGCTGTTTGAAAGCGAGTAGTGGAGGCGTGGGGATGGCTTAGCGAGGTGTTCGTCGTCATCAATGACATGTTGAAGGCTGCGAAGAACATGGCGTAGTTTCTCCGCTCCGGGAAAGTACTGGATGACTCGAGTCGACATTGGCTTGTTCTCTCTACACAGATGCGGCCGGACCTGCTGTGATTTCCAGCAACAAAAAAAAATGTTTTTTGTCTGTTTTTTTTGTTTTTCATACAGACCCCAGCATCTGCAATATTTGACCCCTTGTGACCCAACCTCATTGTTCTTTGATGTAATGTTTTCCTGACTGACCTGTTTGGACACCATTCACCCCTTTGATTGCTGTGATTATCTCTCTGCCGAGGTGTGATAAATGGCAGTTGGAAACATTACCTGTAAACATCTGACATGATTCTCTGACTATATAAGCTGTGTCTTTATGCATTTCTCCACTTCACCTGACGAAGGAGCAGCGCTCTGAAAGCTTGTGATTTCAAATAAAGCTGTTGGACTATAACCTGGTGTTGTGTGACTTCTTACAAATACATTACAACAGTGCAAATGGCTAAATTTATATATTTCTTTGTTCGTATAATCATCAGCTCCTCCGAAAGTAACAGTTAGACTGTAGAGGTTGCTACCTACAAACTGCCCTGGTCAATTTCAAAGTTCCGGAAACATTGCCACCTCATTTGTGAATGCGTTTCAGAAATTAACACTTAATAAGGGACTGATTCAAATACATTATATTATTCCCATTTGCAACTCCTCAGATAATGAAGCAGTTCATGCCCACATGCAGCAAGACCTGGACGACATTCAGGCTTGGGCTGATAAGTTGCAGGTAACATTCACGCCACACAAGTGCCAGGCAATGACTATCTCCAAAGAGAGAGTCTAACCACCTCCCCATGACATTTCATGGCGTTACCATCGCTGAATCCCCCACCATCAACATCCTGGGGGTCACCACTGACCAAAAACTTAACTGGACCAGCCATACAAATACTGTGGCTACAAGAGCAGCTCAGAGGCTGGGTATTCACACCATCCAGGACAAAGCAGCCCGCTTGATTGGCACCCCATCTACCACCTTAAACATTCACTCCCTCCACCACCGGCATACCATGGTTGCAGTGTGTACCATCTCCAAGATGCACTGCAGCAACTCGCCAAGGCTTCTTCGGTAGCACCTCCCAAACCCACGACCTCTTCCACCTAGAAGGACAAGGGCAGCAGGCGCATGGGAACACCATCACTTCCAAGGTCCCCTCCAAGTCACACACCATCCTGACTTGGAAATATATCGCCGATCCTTCATCGTCACTGGGTCCAAATCCTGGAACTCCCTCCCTAACAGCACTGTGGGAGTACCTTCACCGCAAGGACTGCAGCAGTTCAAGAAGGTGGCTCACCACCACCTTCTCAAGGGCAATTAGGGATTGGCAATAAATGCTGGCCTTGCCAGCGACGTCCACATCCCATGAACAAGTAAAAGAACCATTAAAACCAGTGCTGCGAGGTGTACACCAGTGAACAGGGGCGGATAGAAGAGGACCCCGAAGAGCTGTTTGACCTGCCTGAAATAGTTGGTCGTCTTAATGCAGTTTAAGCGACACCTTTATAATTGATGCCTATTCTAATAGCAAGTGGTCAGCAACATTTGCCAGTTATATAGATGGCTGTCCTGGATAAACGGCGACGGTATAGGTGGTGGGGACTGTAACTCAACAGCCTAAATAAACAGAGCAATGACTATCCTTTGTGAAAGGTGAGAATGTCAATGGTGTCTGCAACTGAATCTACGCCACAAAATTTCACAAACGAGTTCCTGTACCAGAGGAGCTGCTGGTAGAAATTCTGAACTCTCATTTGATGAGCTGTCTCCTTCCTCCTCTGCAGCAACCTGCAACACAGCAGAAAAAAAACCCATCTGTCACAGCTCGTTCATGCATTTTCTCATCACATCATACCAAGCTGCACTCTGCATCAGGGCCAACATTATAGCCTGGTCATTAGCAGCTGTGGACACATTTCAGGAAACACCACACAATGGAAGTTTTCAACACATCTAGAAGATGGTGTCAGGAGGTCAAATTGTTAATACTTATGCCTCTAACATTTGCATCGCAATGCTGTCCTCTTTAGCCTCCTCAAGATTTAACTATATCAACCTACAAAGTAGCAGGCTGCAAGTGTGCATCTGGGGTAGGATTCCAACTGAAGCCCTCTGAGCACAGTACTCCAGTGGTTGGGATGCTGCTCAGTGTACCAAAGTAAAATACAATTTCAAAATATGTCTTGCAATTATTTGCTGCAATAAAGCTCTATAAAATTGACCTTGACAGTTCACCCCGACCTTAAAGTTGCCCCCAGGCTGCTCTGTCACAGTGTAATTCGCAGTGATTATAGAATGATGTCAACTCTGGCAAAGGAGTATGGGTAAAATCCTGTTCCATTATCGAGAAACTGACACGCCCTTACAGGCAGTGAATCCATTAGGGGATCATGGGACAGAGAGCATTTAAACTCAAACAGCAAGAAATAATGTTAGCTTCTGTAAAGAATAGATGGAACAAGAGAACCCAAAGGGAAATAAACAACATCAAACAGGTGACTCAGCACCAGAAAGAGAAATACAATAGCAAAATACTGCAGATGCTGGAAATCCGAAATAACAACAGAAAACGCTGGAAACACTCAGCAGGCCAGGCAGCATCCGTGGAGAGAGAAACAGGGTTAACGTTTCAGGTCGATGACCCTTCGTCGGAACTGGAAAAAAGCACAAAATGGAAAGCAAGTTTAGGGGCTGGGAAAAGGGGGAGGAGATGAAAGAACAAAAGGGATGCTGAGTTTTTCCAGCGTTTTCTGTTGTTATACCAGAAAGAGAAAGATTGGTTAATGTTTAGAATGAGACTCCATCAGGATAAACAAAAAAAAGGATGCCACAATGGAGCAAAGCAAGAAGGGGAAAATAAAAACCAGAAATAAAAACAACATGTCAGATGATGTGATTGAGGGTCATAGCACAATTCCCAGCGTAGAGGGGGCGGGGAGTGAGAGGGTACGGGGGGGGGGGGGCGGGAGAGAAGAGGCGGGGGGGGGGGGGGGAGAGAAGAGGCGGGGGGGGGGGGGGAGAGAAGAGGCGGGGGGGGGGAGAGAAGAGGCGGGGGGGGGAGAGAAGAGGCGGGGGGGGGAGAGAAGAGGCGGGGGGGAGAGAAGAGCGGGGGGGAGAGAAGAGGCGGGGGGGAGAGAAGAGGCGGGGGGGAGAGCGAGAAGAGGCGGGGGGGAGAGAAGAGGCGGGGGGGAGAGAAGAGGCGGGGGGGAGAGAAGAGGCGGGGGGGAGAGAAGAGGCGGGGGGGAGAGAAGAGGCGGGGGGGGAGAGAAGAGGCGGGGGGGAGAGAAGAGAGGCGGGGGGGAGAGAAGAGGCGGGGGGGAGAGAAGAGGCGGGGGGGAGAGAAGAGGCGGGGGGGAGAGAAGAGGCGGGGGGGAGAGAAGAGGCGGGGGGGAGAGAAGAGGCGGGGGGGAGAGAAGAGGCGGGGGGAGAGAAGAGGCGGGGGGAGAGAAGAGGCGGGGGGAGAGAAGAGGCGGGGGGGAGAGAAGAGGCGGGGGGGAGAGAAGAGGCGGGGGGGGAGAGAAGAGGCGGGGGGAGAGAAGAGGCGGGGGGGAGAGAAGAGGCGGGGGGGAGAGAAGAGGCGGGGGGGAGAGAAGAGGCGGGGGGGAGAGAAGAGGCGGGGGGGAGAGAAGAGGCGGGGGGGAGAGAAGAGGCGGGGGGGAGAGAAGAGGCGGGGGGGAGAGAAGAGGCGGGGGGGGAGAGAAGAGGCGGGGGGGAGAGAAAGCGGGGGAGAAGAGGCGGGGGGGGGAGAGAAGAGGCGGGGGGGAGAGAAGAGGCGGGGGGGAGAGAAGAGGCGGGGGGGAGAGAAGAGGCGGGGGGGAGAGAAGAGGCGGGGGGGAGAGAAGAGGCGGGGGGGAGAGAAGAGGCGGGGGGGGAGAGAAGAGGCGGGGGGGAGAGAAGAGGCGGGGGGGAGAGAAGAGGCGGGGGGGAGAGAAGAGGCGGGGGGGAGAGAAGAGGCGGGGGGGAGAGAAGAGGCGGGGGGGAGAGAAGAGGCGGGGGGGAGAGAAGAGGCGGGGGGGAGAGAAGAGGCGGGGGGGAGAGAAGAGGCGGGGGGGAGAGAAGAGGCGGGGGGGAGAGAAGAGGCGGGGGGGAGAGAAGAGGCGGGGGGGAGAGAAGAGGCGGGGGGGAGAGAAGAGGCGGGGGGGAGAGAAGAGGCGGGGGGGAGAGAAGAGGCGGGGGGGAGAGAAGAGGCGGGGGGGGAGAGAAGAGGCGGGGGGGAGAGAAGAGGCGGGGGGGAGAGAAGAGGCGGGGGGGGAGAGAAGAGGCGGGGGGGAGAGAAGAGGCGGGGGGGAGAGAAGAGGCGGGGGGGAGAGAAGAGGCGGGGGGGAGAGAAGAGGCGGGGGGGAGAGAAGAGGCGGGGGGGAGAGAAGAGGCGGGGGGGAGAGAAGAGGCGGGGGGAGAGAAGAGGCGGGGGGGAGAGAAGAGGCGGGGGGGAGAGAAGAGGCGGGGGGGAGAGAAGAGGCGGGGGGGAGAGAAGAGGCGGGGGGGAGAGAAGAGGCGGGGGGGGAGAGAAGAGGCGGGGGGGAGAGAAGAGGCGGGGGGGAGAGAAGAGGCGGGGGGGAGAGAAGAGGCGGGGGGGAGAGAAGAGGCGGGGGGGAGAGAAGAGGCGGGGGGGAGAGAAGAGGCGGGGGGGAGAGAAGAGGCGGGGGGGAGAGAAGAGGCGGGGGGGGAGAGAAGAGGCGGGGGGGGAGAGAAGAGGCGGGGGGGAGAGAAGAGGCGGGGGGGAGAGAAGAGGCGGGGGGGAGAGAAGAGGCGGGGGGGAGAGAAGAGGCGGGGGGGAGAGAAGAGGCGGGGGGGAGAGAAGAGGCGGGGGGGAGAGAAGAGGCGGGGGGGGAGAGAAGAGGCGGGGGGGAGAGAAGAGGCGGGGGGGGAGAGAGAAGAGGCGGGGGGGAGAGAAGAGGCGGGGGGAGAGAAGAGGCGGGGGGGAGAGAAGAGGCGGGGGGGAGAGAAGAGGCGGGGGGGAGAGAAGAGGCGGGGGGGAGAGAAGAGGCGGGGGGGAGAGAAGAGGCGGGGGGAGAGAAGAGGCGGGGGGGAGAGAAGAGGCGGGGGGGAGAGAAGAGGCGGGGGGGAGAGAAGAGGCGGGGGGGAGAGAAGAGGCGGGGGGGAGAGAAGAGGCGGGGGGGAGAGAAGAGGCGGGGGGGAGAGAAGAGGCGGGGGGGAGAGAAGAGGCGGGGGGGAGAGAAGAGGCGGGGGGGAGAGAAGAGGCGGGGGGGAGAGAAGAGGCGGGGGGGAGAGAAGAGGCGGGGGGGAGAGAAGAGGCGGGGGGGAGAGAAGAGGCGGGGGGGAGAGAAGAGGCGGGGGGGAGAGAAGAGGCGGGGGGGAGAGAAGAGGCGGGGGGGAGAGAAGAGGCGGGGGGGGAGAGAAGAGGCGGGGGGGAGAGAAGAGGCGGGGGGGAGAGAAGAGGCGGGGGGGAGAGAAGAGGCGGGGGGGAGAGAAGAGGCGGGGGGGGAGAGAAGAGGCGGGGGGGAGAGAAGAGGCGGGGGGGAGAGAAGAGGCGGGGGGGAGAGAAGAGGCGGGGGGGAGAGAAGAGGCGGGGGGGAGAGAAGAGGCGGGGGGGCGGGAGAGAAGAGGCGGGGGGGAGAGAAGAGGCGGGGGGGAGAGAAGAGGCGGGGGGGAGAGAAGAGGCGGGGGGGAGAGAAGAGGCGGGGGGGAGAGAAGAGGCGGGGGGGAGAGAAGAGGCGGGGGGGAGAGAAGAGGCGGGGGGGAGAGAAGAGGCGGGGGGGGAGAGAAGAGGCGGGGGGGAGAGAAGAGGCGGGGGGGAGAGAAGAGGCGGGGGGGAGAGAAGAGGCGGGGGGGAGAGAAGAGGCGGGGGGGGAGAGAAGAGGCGGGGGGGAGAGAAGAGGCGGGGGGAGAGAAGAGGCGGGGGGGAGAGAAGAGGCGGGGGAGGCGGGAGAGAAGAGGCGGGGGGGAGAGAAGAGGCGGGGGGAGAGAAGAGGCGGGGGGGGAGAGAGAGAAGAGGCGGGGGGAGAGAAGAGGCGGGGGGAGCGAAGAGGAAGAGGCGGGGG
>NC_140990.1:153818082-154120348 GCF_052327205.1 Somniosus microcephalus | reverse complement strand
CTCTCCCCCCCCCCCCTCCCTTCCCCCCCCTTCCTTCCTTTCCCCCCCCTCCCCTCCCCTCCCCCCTCCCTTCCCTTCCCCCCCCCTCCCTTCCCCTCCCCCTCCCTCCCTCTCCCGCCCCTCCCCCCCCCCGCCCCTCCCCTCCACCTGCTCTCTCTCTTCCCACCCAGTCGCTCTCTCTACCCCCCAGTCGCGCTCTCTCTTCCCCCCCAGTCGCGCTCTCTCTCTCTTTTCTCTCCCCCCCCCCCGCCCCAGTCGCTCTCTCTCTCTCTCTTCCAACAACAACATGCCCTCGAAAAAGCCTCGGCACCGCCGGGCACTTCAGCTAGTTATTCATAAATTGCCCAGTCTGTTGACGAGCTGTTCGCGGAAGTTCAGAAACTTGAACCGAGCCTCCAGTGGCCAGAGCACGCAACTACAGTGTAACCAGTAACAAATTGAATGGGAAGAGTTGACAGCAAGTCACAATGGTAAATGTTGGCCAAAAATTGCAACAGGACTCAAGGCTTGTGGAAGAAAGTGCATGCCCTACACTAGATTCTAAATACTAGATGTACAAAGGCAGACAGTATATTTACAAAGAACGGGAGGTGGGACAAGATAAGGTTTTATCAACAGAAAATGCTGGAAAAACTCAGCAGGCCAGGCAACATCTGTGGAGAGAAAATAGAGTCAACGTTTCGGGTCAAACCCTTTGTCAAGACTCAAACGTTGACTCTATTTTCTCTCCACGGATGTTGCCTGGCCTGCTGAATTTTTCCAGCATTTTCTGTTTTTATTTTCGGATTTCCAGCATCTGCAGTATTTTGCTATCGTACTAAGGTTTTATCAAGATGCATGCCATTTACAGCAATCAGCGGATCTTACAAATAAGTTCTAGCTTGAATCTGACAAGAGTGACTGTAATAGCAGCAATCAATTACTGTAAACCAAACATGCTGGCTGAACACAGTTTCATTTCATTGTGTTAAATTGTGTTTTAAATATATTGGCGAGAGAATTTCTCATGTTTACAATTGTTAGACATACCTGCATTATCTAAAAACTCAAGGCAAAAACTTCAATTTAAAAATGAACAACATTTCCAAGTTTCCAGCCTTTACTATTGCACGGCAGTCGTAAAGGTTGACTCCAGATCTCACCTTCTATCACCTCTTCCTCATTCAATGCCTTTTCCTCTCTGGGAACAAGGATGACCAGTGGGACTGCAGGATTTAAAGGTTTAGCTTGCAAGAGTTGTCTGATGTGAAGCATAGCAGAGAGCCAGTAGACTTTCTCCTCGTCCTGGTCTGTGCCTTCTTCACGAGCTGGTAGCAAGAGGATCAGGGCAGTTGTTCCCAGCAGCTCCTTCCGCTGTTCCATTGCATCCATGTCTGTGTCACTCAGAGGGCCTTTGGTCACCTGTTGAGAAAACCACAGATCACTAATAGGGGACACAAATGTAACTTTGGGAAGAACTTTTAGGTTACAGAACCTTTTCAAGTCAACCTTGAAAAGACTAACCTTTATACAGCTCTGTGAGGCCCTTACCTTACACAGATGTGAGCGCGAGCTCCTTACCTTACACAGATGTGAGCGCGAGCTCCTTACCTTACACAGATGTGAGCGCAAGCTCCTTACCTTACACAGGTGTGAGCGCGAGCCCCTTACCTTACACAGATGTGTGCGCGAGCTCCTTACCTTACACAGATGTGTGCGCGAGCTCCTTACCTTACACAGATGTGAGCGCGAGCTCCTTACCTTACACAGATGTGAGCGCGAGCTCCTTACCTTACACAGATGTGTGCGCGAGCTCCTTACCTTACACAGATGTGAGCGCGAGCTCCTAACCTTACACAGATGTGAGCGCGAGCTCCTTACCTTACACAGATGTGAGCGCGAGCTCCTTACCTTACACAGATGTGAGCGCGAGCTCCTTACCTTACACAGATGTGTGCGCGAGCTCCTTACCTTACACAGATGTGTGCGCGAGCTCCTTACCTTACACAGATGTGCGCGCGAGATCCTTACCTTACACAGATGTGAGCGCGAGATCCTTACCTTACACAGATGTGAGCGCAAGCTCCTTACCTTACACAGATGTGCGCGCGAGATCCTTACCTTACAGATGTTAGCGCGAGCCCCTTACCTTGCACAGATGTGCACGCGAGCTCCTTACCTTACACAGATGTGCGCGCGAGCTCCTTACCTTACACAGATGTGAGCGCGAGCCCCTTACCTTACACAGGTTTGCGCGCGAGCTCCTTACCTTACACAGGTGTGCGCGCGAGCTCCTTACCTTGCAGGTGTGTGCGCGAGCTCCTTACCCTACAGGTGTGCGCGCGAGCCCCTTACCTTACACAGATGTGTGCGCGAGCCCCTTACCTTACACAGATGTGCGCGCGAGCTCCTTACCTTACACAGATGTGCGCGCGAGCTCCTTACCTTACACAGATGTGAGCGCGAGCTCCTTACCGTACACAGATGTGAGCGCGAGCTCCTTACCTTACACAGATGTGAGCGCGAGCTCCTTACCTTACACAGAT
Source organism: Somniosus microcephalus (assembly GCF_052327205.1). Lineage (NCBI taxonomy): Eukaryota > Metazoa > Chordata > Chondrichthyes > Squaliformes > Somniosidae > Somniosus > Somniosus microcephalus. The sequence goes on along the minus strand of NC_140990.1, from coordinate 154,117,823 downwards.
GTGCGCGCGAGCTCCTTACCTTACACAGATGTGCGCGCGAGATCCTTACCTTACAGATGTTAGCGCGAGCCCCTTACCTTGCACAGATGTGCACGCGAGCTCCTTACCTTACACAGATGTGCGCGCGAGCTCCTTACCTTACACAGATGTGAGCGCGAGCTCCTTACCTTACAGGTGTGCGCGCGAGCTCCTTACCCTACAGGTGTGCGCGCGAGCTCCTTACCTTACACAGATGTGAGCGCGAGCCCCTTACCTTGCACAGATGTGCACGCGAGCTCCTTACCTTACACAGATGTGCGCGCGAGCTCCTTACCTTACACAGATGTGAGCGCGAGCTCCTTACCTTACAGGTGTGCGCGCGAGCTCCTTACCCTACAGGTGTGCGCGCGAGCTCCTTACCTTACACAGATGTGCGCGCGAGCTCCTTACCTTACAGATGTGAGCGCGAGCTCCTTACCTTACAGGTGTGTGCGCGAGCTCCTTACCTTACAGGTGTGCGCGCGAGCTCCTTACCTTACAGGTGTGCGCGCGAGCCCCTTACCTTACAGATGTGAGCGCGAGCTCCTTACCTTACAGATGTGAGCGCGAGCTCCTTACCTTACAGGTGTGTGCGCGAGCTCCTTACCTTACAGGTGTGCGCGCGAGCCCCTTACCTTACACAGGTGTGTGCGCGAGCTCCTTACCTTACACAGGTGTGTGCGCGAGCTCCTTACCTTACACAGGTGTGTGCGCGAGCTCCTTACCTTACAGGTGTGTGCGCGAGCTCCTTACCTTACACAGGTGTGTGCGCGAGCTCCTTACCTTACACAGATGTGAGCGCGAGCTCCTTACCTTACACAGGTGTGTGCGCGAGCTCCTTACCTTACACAGGTGTGTGCGTGCGCTCCTTACCCTACAGGTGTGTGCGCGAGCCCCTTACCTTACACAGATGTGAGCGCGAGCTCCTTACCTTACACAGGTGTGTGCGCGAGCTCCTTACCTTACACAGGTGTGTGCGCGAGCTCCTTACCCTACAGGTGTGTGCGCGAGCCCCTTACCTTACAAAGATGTGTGCGCGAGCTCCTTATCTTACACAGATGTGTACAAACTCCTTACCTTTGCAGATGAGTTAGCGAGGCCCTTACTTTTACACAGATGAGCACGCGGGGCCCTTACCTTTACACAGATGTGCACAAGCACATCGATTGCTTCACTGCTGCTCACTGCTTTGCACAGGTGTGTCTGAATAACATCATCAGCATCACTATCTGGATCATCCGCCCTTTCGCTTCCTTGGAATTTTGCTTTCAGCCAATCAATTACATGTCTAAAAATGGGAAAACATGTTTTTGTAAAAGGTAGTTCTATTTTCTAATTAATTTAAAAATAAAAATGACTAAGTCATTTTGTGATACAAGCTAAAAAATGTTTGCAATTTTCCTGCAACACATTAGTCCAAATAAGTTTTTTAAAACCACGGTGTTGATTGTTGCAACCGTGTCCCAGGCTGAGCGGCACTTTAAATTTTAATCAGCAGTGTGTGCAGTGCTGGTGCACTGGCATCGCCTGGCTGCCTGAGCGTGGAGGAAGTTACCAGCTGGGGTCACACTTGCCATATGCTCCTCTCACCAGCGCTATTTAAAATTAGAGTGTGAATTCAAGTGTCAGTGAGTTGAACTGGTCCTACAGTCAATAATGCTGCGCTCCACGGTACTCGACCATGCTCATTCTCAGGACTTGGGCTTTGTTGCATGTACTTCACAATTTTACAGCAGCAATGCTCCTCCAGTGGCTCAGTTGGTAGAAGTTTTTTTTATTCGTTTATGGGATGTGGGCGTCGCTGGCAAGGCCAGCATTTATTGCCCATCCCCAATTGCCCTCGAGAAGGTGGTGGTGAGCCGCCTTCTTGAACCATAGAATCATAGAATGGTTAAAGCATAGAAGGAGGCCATTCGGCCCGTGCTGGCTCTCTGCAAAAGCACTTCAGCTAGTCCCACCTTTTCCCCGTAGCCCTGCAATTTCTTTTCTTTCAAGCATTTATCCAATTCCATTTTGAAAGCCACGATTGAGTCTGCCTCCACCACCCTTTCAGGCAGTGCATTCCAGATCATAACCACTCGCTGAGTATAAAAGATTTTTCTTACATCACCTTTGGTTATTCTGCCAATCACCTTAAATCTGTGTCCTCTGGTTCTCGACCCTTTCGCCAATGGGAACAGTTTCTCTCTATCTACTCTGTCTAGACCCGTCATGATTTTGAACACCTCTATAAAATCTCCTCTCAATCATCTCTGCTCTAAGAAGAACAACCCCAGCTTCTCCAGTCTATCCACGTAACTGTAACTGAAGTCCCTCACCCCTGGAACCATTCTTATAAATCTTTTCTGCACCCTCTCTAAAGCCTTCACATCCTTCCTAAAGTGCAGTGCCCAGAATTGGATACAATACTCCAGTTGAGGCCGAACCAGTGTTTTATAAAGGTGATATGCCTATCAATTAGTCCAATAAAAGGCGACGAGTTAAGAACGTAACTGAAGGTTTTTATTGGCTAAATAACAGAGCCCACCCTCGTGGGTGATCCGATCCAACAGGGAGGAATACTAGCCAGTCAGCTACCTTTATACCTGGGCAGGTAATGGGCGGAGTCGGAGGTGGTCAGCCCAGGTATAACAGTGCGACAAGAGGCGACCTCGTGTAGTGATGTGACAGTGAGAACAGTGAGAACAATATACAGTGATAACTATAACAGTGGTTTACCACATTCACCCCTTGTTTAGATTAGAGTCCGGCGGGGTGAAGTGTATTACCAGCTCTGGTATGTCAGTCTGTCCGGAGGCTTCGTTAGCCTCTCCGATCGTCGCAGCGGCGGTGTTACATTATCCGGTGTTAAAGCTGGTGTCTGCGTAGTCGGCAAAGGCTCGTGGGGTTCCGGCATGCCGTCTACCTCGGCTGGACTCGGGGGGTTGGGAGGGGGGGGTGAGGGTGCGAGGTCTCGTAAGGAGACAGTGTCCTCCCGTCCGTCTGGGTAAGCCACATAGGCGTACTGGGGGTTGGCGTGCAGGAGGTTCACCTTCTCGACCAGGGGGTCCGTTTTATGGGCCCTCACGTGCTTTCGCAGCAAGACGGGTCCCGGAGAGGTCAGCCAGGTTGGTAGGGTGGTTCCCGTAGTCGACTTCCTGGGGAAGACAAACATTCGGGCATGGGGGGTGGTGTTAATGGCAGTGCAAAGTAGTGACCGGATGGAGTGCAGCGCAATCGGGAGGACCTCTTGCCAGCGGGAGGTTGGGAGGCCCTTAGACTTTAAGGCTAAGAGGGTGGCCTTCCATACCGTCGCGTTCTCTCTTTCCACCTGGCCGTTCCCTCGGGGGTTGTAGCTGGTGGTCCTGCTTGCTGCAATACCCCTCTCCAATAGGAACTGACGGAGTTCCTCGCTCATGAAGGAGGCGCCCCGGTCACTATGTATATAGTTCGGGAACCCGAACAAGGCGAAGAGTTTGTTCAGGCATTTAATGACCGTGTTACTGGTCATGTCTGGGCAGGGGAAGGCAAAGGGGAAACGGGAGTACTCATCAACGATGTTGAGGAAGTACACATTACGGTCGGATGACGGTAGGGGCCCCTTGAAGTCGATGCTCAGACGCTCGAAGGGGCGGGTGGCCTTGATCAGGCTTGCTCTGTCCGGCTTATAGAAGTGCGGTTTGCACTCAGCACAGATCTGGCAGTTCCTGGTCATGGTCCTGACCTCCTCGATGGAGTATGGCAGGTTGCGGGCCTTAATGAAATGGTAGAGTCTGGTGACTCCGGGGTGGCAGAGGTCATTGTGGAGGGTCTGAAGTCTATCACTTTGCGCGCTGGCGCATGTAATGCGTGAAAGAGCATCAGGGGGGTCGTTCAGTTTACCGGGCCGGTACAAGATCTCATAATCATAGGTGGAAAGCTCGATTCTCCACCTCAAGATTTTGTCGTTCTTGATCTTGCCCCTCAGCTTGTTATTAAACATGAAGGCAACCGAGCGTTGGTCGGTGAGGAGGGTAAATCGTTTGCCTGCCAAGTAGTGCCTCCAGCGCCGTACTGCTTCCACAATTGCCTGGGCTTCCTTCTCGACCGACGAGTGTCGGGTCTCGGGGCCCTGTAGGGTCCTTGAGAAGAAGGCTACCGGCCTACCCTCCTGGTTAAGGGTAGCGGCTAGGGCGAAGTCGGATGCATCGCTCTCCACTTGGAAGGGGATTGACTCATCCACTGCGTGCATTGTGGCCTTGGCTATGTCTCCCTTAATGAGGGAGAAGGCCGCGCACGCCTCTTCCGTGAGGGGGAAGGATGTGGTTTTCAGGAGGGGTCTGGCTTTGTCCGCATAATTGGGTACCCATTGGGCATAGTAGGCGAAAAGCCCCAGGGTTCTCCTAAGTGCTTTTGGACAGTGGGGGAGGGGTAGCTCCATGAGGGGGCGCATTCTTTCGGGGTCGGGGCCGATGACTCCGTTCTCTACTACACAGCCAAGGATGGCAAGGCGCGCTGTGTTAAACACGCATTTCTCCTTATTGTAGGTGAGGTTCAGCCGTTGGGCCGTACGGAGGAATTTCTCCAGATTCACGTCATGGTCCTGCCGGTTGCGGCCGCAGATGGTGACGTTATCGAGATAGGGGAAAGTGGCCTGTAGTCCGTTCTGGTCAACCATCCGGTCCATCTCCCGTTGGAAAACCGAGACCCCGTTGGTGACACCAAAGGGGACCCTAAGGAATTGGTAGAGGCGGCCATTCGCCTCGAAGGCGGTGTACTGGCTGTCCTCCGGGCTGATGGGGAGTTGGTGGTAGGCCGACTTGAGGTCGATGGTCGAGAATACGCGGTATTGTGCAATCTCATTGACCATGTCCGATATGCGGGGGAGGGGGTATGCGTCCAGCTGGGTGTATCTGTTTATGGTCTGGCTGTAGTCGATAACCAGGCGATTTTTGTCGCCGGTCTTGACTACCACCACCTGGGCACGCCAGGGGCTGCTGCTCCCCTCAATAATGCCCTCTTTCAGGAGTCGCTGCACCTCAGAGCTAATGAAGGCTCTGTCCCCAGCGCTGTACCGCCTGCTCTTAGTAGCGACAGGTTTGCAGTCGGGGGTGAGGTTAGCGAACAGGGAAGGTGGCGGTACCTTGAGGGTGGATAGGCTGCAGGTGTTACGCGGTGGGCGGTTTAACTTTCGCTGGTTGTCGACTGTGAGTGGGGGGAGGGGTCCACCGTATGCTAGGGTTACACTTTGGAGGTGGGATTGGAAGTCCAGCCCTAGTATGACGGCAGCGCACAGCTGGGGGAGTACGAGGAGTTTAAAATTTTTATACTCTGTCCCTTTAACCGACAATGTCACGACACAGTAGCCGCTGATGTCTGTGGCGTGCGACCTCGATGCCATCGAGATGCGGCTGCGCGTTGGCAGGACGGGGAGGGAGTAGTGGCTCACCGTGTCTGGGTGGATGAAGCTCTCCGTGCTTCCGCTGTCGAACAGGCAGGTCGTGGCGTGGCCGTTGACTTTGATGTCCATCATTGAGCTGGCCAGGTGGTGCGGGCGGGCTTGATCCAGGGTCACGGAAGCTAGGGTGTAGATGAGCGCGTCGTTGTCATGACAAGATGGCGGCGAAGATGGCGGCCCCCGTAGTTCACATGAGGCTCTGTTTAAATCGTTTGCCCCGCACAAAGATGGCCGCCCCTGCTGTTCCCATGAGGCTCTGCAGGCTTCGGCTGCCCCGCACAAAGATGGCCGCCCCCAGGGTTCGCATGAGGCACTGCTGGCTTCTGAGGATTTGCTTCTGCAGGCCTTGGAGAAGTGGCCTTTCTTGAGGCAGGTTTTGCAGGTCGAGTTTTTGGCTGGGCAGCGCGACCTCGGATGCTTCTCCTGGCCGCAAAAGAAGCAGCCAGCGGCCCGATCGGGGTTGCCTGATGTCGGGGCCGGTACCGGGGCTAGCGGGCCCGGTCGGATCCGTGATGCAGACGCTGAGGTAGGTCCCGGGGGCAGCGCTATGAAGGGTGGTGGGGTGGGGGTCGGGCCCGAGTCCCAGGGTCGCGAATAGTACCTGGCAAACGCTTCCTGGTCTTGCTGGGTGGCCTCTAGGGTGAGGGCGAGGGCTTCGGCCTTGTCCAGGTCTATGTCCTTAGCTTCAAGCAGTCTTTGCCGTGTGTAGTCGGAACGTAGGCCTCTCACCAAGGCGTTGCGGACATTGTCTTCCATGTTCGCAGTAGCCGTCACCGCTTTAAAGTCACAGTTCCTGCCGAGTTGTCTCAGCGCTCGTGAAAATTCAGCTATCGATTCTCCTGGCTGTTGCTGGCGAGATCTTAAGAGATGCCTAGTGTACATGTAGTTTACCGGGCTCCGGTACTGCTGTTTCAGTAGGTTGATGGCGTCGTCGTACGTAGTCATGTCCTGGATGAGTGTATATACTCTCGGGCTCGCTTGGGCTTTCAGGACTCTTAGTTTGGATCTCTGAGGGACGACGGCTTCCTCCAGGTACGATTCGAAGCAGTCCAGCCAGTGTTTGAAGTCGTTGGCTGAGTTTGGTGCCTGTGGGTTTAGATCCAGGTATGGTGGTTTCAAGGCTTGCAGCCAAGCCGGCTGGTGTGGCCCGTTGTCTGGAGGCTGCTGTTGCTGTGCTGCTGGGTGAGCTCCTTGCTGTTGCTGTTCATTATCAGACATCTTTAAAATTTAGCCAATAAAATTGATATGCCTATCAATTAGTCCAATAAAAGGCGACGAGTTAAGAACGTAACTGAAGGTTTTTATTGGCTAAATAACAGAGCCCACCCTCGTGGGTGATCCGATCCAACAGGGAGGAATACTAGCCAGTCAGCTACCTTTATACCTGGGCAGGTAATGGGCGGAGTCGGAGGTGGTCAGCCCAGGTATAACAGTGCGACAAGAGGCGACCTCGTGTAGTGATGTGACAGTGAGAACAGTGAGAACAATATACAGTGATAACTATAACAGTGGTTTACCACAAAAGGTTCATCATAACTTCCTTGCTTTTGTACTCTATGCCTCTATTTATGAACCGCTGCAGTCCGTGTGGTGAAGGTACTCCCACAGTGCTGTTAGGGAGGGAGTTCGAGGATTTTGACCCAGCGATGAAGAAGGATCAGCGATATACTTCTAAGTCAGGATGGTGTGTGACTTGGAGAGGAACTTGGGGGTGGTGGTGTTCTCATGCACCTGCTGCCCTTGTCCTTCCAGGTGGTGGAGTTCGCAGGTTTGGGAGCTGCTGCCGAAGAAGCCTTGGCGAGTTGCTGCAGTGCATCTTGTAGATAGTGCACACTGCAGCCATGGTACGCCGGTGGTGGAGGGAGTGAATGTTTAAGCTGGTGGATGGGGTGCCAATCAAGCGGGCTGCTTTGTGTCGAGCTTCTCAAGTGTTGTTGGAGCTGCACTCATCCAGGCAACGGGAGAGAATTCCATCACACTCCTTACTTGTACCTTGTCGATGGTGGAAAAGATTTGGGGAGTCAGGAAGGGAGACACTCACCGCAGAATACCTAGCCTCTGACCTGCTCTTGTTGCCACAGTATTTATGTGGCTAGTCCAGTTAAGTTTCTGGTCAGGATGTTGATGGTGGGGGATTCGGCGATGGTAATGCCATTGAATGTCAAGGGGAGGTGGTTAGACTCTCGCTTGTTGGAGATAGTCATTGCCTGGCACTTCTGTGGCGTGAATGTTACTTGCCACTTATCAGCTCAAGCCTGAACGTCGTCCAGGTCTTGTTGCATGCGGGCATGGACTGCTTCATTATCTGATGAGTTGTGAATGGCGCTGAACACTGTGTAGTCATCAACGAACATCCCCATTTCTGACCTTATGTTGGAGGGAAGGTCATTGATGAAGCAGCTGAAGATGGTTGGGCCTAGGAACTCCTGCAGCGATGTACTGGGGCTGTGATGATTGACCTTCAACCACCACAAACATCTTCCTTTGTGCTAGGTATGACTCCAGCCAGTGGAGCATTTTCCCCCCGATTATCATTGACTTCAGTTTTATTAGGGCTCCTTGATGCCATACTCCGTCAAATGCTGCCTTGGTGTCAAGGGCAGTCACTCTCACCTCACCTCTAGAATTCAGCTCAATTGTCCATGTTTGGACCAAGACTGTAATGAGGTCGGGAGCCAAGTGGTCTTGGCGGAACCCAAACTGGGCATCAGTGAGCAGGTTTTTGGTGAGTAAGTGCCGCTTGATAACACTGTCGATGACACCTTCCATCACTTTGCTGATGATTGGGAGTAGGCTGATGGGGCGGTAATTGATCGGGTTGGATTTGTCCAGCTTTTTGTGGACAGGGCATACCTGGGCAGTTTTCCACATTGTCGGATAGATGCCAGTGTTGTAGCTGTACTGGAACTGCTTGGCTAGAGGCGCTGCTAGTTCTGGAGTATAAGTCTTCAGCATGGTAGCCGGGATGTTGTCGGGGCCCATAGCCTTTGCTGTATCCAGTACGCTCAGCCGTTTCTTGATATCACGTGGAGTGAATCGAATTGGCTGAAGACTGGCTTCTGTGATGGTGGAGATCTCAGGAGTAGGCCGATATGGATCATCCACTAGGCACTTTTGGCTGAAGATGGTTGCAAACGCTTCAGCCTTGTCTTTTGCACTCACGTGCTGGGCTCCACCATCATTGAGGATGGGGATATTCATGGCGCCTCTTCCTCCCGTTAGTTGTTTCATGGTCCACCACCATTCCCGACTGGATGCGGCAGGACTGCAGAGCTTTGATCTGATCCGTTGATTGTGGGATCACTTAGCCCTATCTATAGCATGCTGCTTACACTTTTTAGCATGCATGTAGTCCTGTGTTGCAGCTTCCCCAGGTTGGCACCTCATTTGTAGGTACGCCTGGTGCTGCTCCTGGCATGCACTTTTACACTCCTTATTGAACCAGGGTTGGTCCCCTGGCTTGATGGTAATGGTAGAGTGAGGGATATGCCAGGCCATGAGGTTATAGATTGTGGTGGAATACAATTCTGCTGCTGCTGATGGCCCACAGCACCTCATGGATGTCCAGTTTTCAGCTGCGAGATCTGTTCTGAATCTATCCCATTTAGCACGGTGGTAGTGCCACACAACACGATGGAGGGTGTTCCTCAGTGTGAAGACGGGACTTCGTCTCCACAATGACTGTGTGGTGGTCACTGCCACCAATGCTGTCATGGACAGATGCATCTGTGACAGGTAGATTGGTGAGGACGAGGTCAAGTAGGTTTTCCCCCTTGTGTTGGTTCACTCACCACCTGTCGCAGGCCCAGACTGGTAGTTATGTCATTCAGGACTCAGCCAGCTCGGTTAGTAGTGGTGCTACCAAGCCACTCTTGGTGATGGACATTGAAGTCACCCACCCAGAGTACATTCTGTGCCCTCGTTACTCTCAGTACTTCTTCCAAGTGGTGTTCAACATGGAGGAGTACTGATTCATCAGCTGAGGGAGGGCGGTAGGTGGTAATCAGCAGGAGGTTTCCTTGCCCATGCTTGACCTGAAGCAATGAGATTTCATGGGGTCCGGAGTTAATGTTGAGGACTCCCAAGGCCACTCCTTCCCGACTGTATACCACTGTGCCGCCACCCCTGGTGGGTTTGTCCTGCCGATGGGACAGGGATGGTGATGGAGGAGTTTGGGACATTGGCTGAAAGGTATGATTCTGTGAGTATGACTATGTCAGGCTGTTGCTTGACTAGTCTGTGGGACAGCTCTCCCAATTTTGGTACAAGTCCCCAGATGTTGGTGAGGAGGACTTTGCAGGGTTGACTGGGCTGGGTGTGCCACTGTCGTGTCTGTAGCCGGTGCCGAGGTCGATGCCGGATGTTCTGTCTGGTTTCATTCTTATTATTTTGTTTCGTAGCGGTTTGTTGCAACTGAGTGGCTTGCTAGGCCATTTCAGAGGGCAGTTAAGAGTCAACCACATTGTTGTGGGTCTGGAGTCACAAATAGGTCAGACCAGGTAAGGCTGGCAGATTTCCTTTCCTAAAGGACATTAGTGAACCAGATGGGTTTTTACGACAATCCAGTAGTTTCATGATCAGCATTACTGATACAAGCTTTTTATTCCAGATTTAATTAACTGAATTTAAATTCCCCAGCTGCCGTGGTGGGATTTGAACTCTGGATTACTAGCCCAGTGACATTACCACTACGCTACCGTAGCTGCCATGCGGACGAGAAGATCAGAGGTCTGTGCTGAGTTAGCTTATCTCAGGCAGGCTACAGTGAGAATACTTCATCTGGACTCAGTTCTCAGGGCTGGGGGTTAAAAAAAAACCAAGAGCCCAGAATTGGGTAATAACATCGAACGAAAAAGTTTGTTCATCTTTATTTCAGGTTTGCCTTTTCCCCGAGTGAGAGCCCCAGTCTTTGTTTTGCTCTCTCTAACATTTTTTAAAAGTTAGAATAAAAGGAGCTTATTCGCGTCCTAGTTCCCAGTCTGTGAGAATTCCGCATTGTGATTGGCTGCTTAGACAGCTTGTTGACGTCACAGCAGCTTACGTTAGGGATTCCCATTAACTTACACTGATTTCAACTGAACGTCGGAAAAGCCAAACTGCTCGCCACAAAGATCGCAAGATCTTTGTGGGAAGCTTACTTCGGGGCCAGCGGCGAACGTCTTTGTTTCCCCACTGACCACAAATCACAGGCCAAGGTTTCCGTTCCTGAATCCTATACGTTTAGACAAGAGGTTAAATGGTTCAGTATGTAACTAATGGCTGTTTGTTTCAGCTCAGGTTTAATTAAATTTAATTAGTGTCATAATGGTTCAGGTGGAGGGTCTCCTGGGTCTGCGCCTGGATGCACTGAATCACCTGGGCAGGTTGGAGCACATGTCCAATGTTCCGATATTCTCTGCACCATGATCCAGTGCAACTGGGCACATTCCCAGGAAAACCTCCCCTAAAATATCTTTCAAACCAGATTACCACATGGACACTTCCACTGATGGAGCCTGATATTGTTCTCCATCTATTTAAAGTTACTTTTGAGATAGTGTTGCTGGTCAGAGCATCGGTGTGGTGGCACTGGTCAGAGCATTGGTGTGGTGGCACTGGTCAGAGATGTGTTTGGTTCCTCCCACTCTGCCGAGTTTCCTGCCTCAGCTGCACCATTGGGAGAGGGGAGGGGAGTGCATTGGTGAGGCTGAGCAAAAGCCAAGCATCTTTCTGAGGAGGTGGAAAAACAAGACAGTCTCCAGCCAACGTATGGATTTCCTACATGCTGGCCGACAGCAGCAGTGAGAGGAGGCTGGAAAGGACATTGCCCAACCATCCCCCTCCCTCTCTGCTGCAGGTGTGCCTAGCTCCCAGAGACAGAGGAACCCAGGAGGGAGCCACACCCTCACCAAACAAACACTCCCTTTTGGCTCCTCTGTGCCCTGCACCAGTCCTCAGGTGACAGGGTGGGTGTACAATCTACTCCAAGGCCCCTTGCACTGTCTTTGTAACCAACCATTCAAAGATGAGCAGAATTGCCCTCCCTCCTGGTATGGATTAGCTTGGCTAGACAACTCGCCCAGGCAGCTAGTCAAATGCTGAATGAGGTGAGTTGTGGCACATTTACAGTTTACAACTCATCGACTGGTACAGCAAACTGGAGTCAGTAAGATGGCAAACACTTAACAAAATACGGCTTAAAACAGAGAGACAGGGAGTCACTGGGTTTAGAAGCTAACCTGTTGCTGTCACTAAGTCCATATTCTTCATCACTTGGCAACAGTAGAACAACCTTCCAGAAGATTTTCTCCTGACGAGTTGGGAAGCTATCTGCAACCAATGTGAACAAATCCAAAGGAGTCCAGGCAGCTTCACTAAAAGATAAATTAGAATTCAAATTTAGGAATAACTGCTGTATCTTGCCTCATGGGCATCATATACAACAAACATTAGCGGCCCTTAAATCATATACAACAAAGTGCACTGCCCATTGACTCCATCTGGACAAAAGATCCTTTCAGCTATTTATAGTCCCCACCACTTTAAACCGCATGTCCATGCAAATGCAATGTGCCCACGATACATGACGGCTGGTACAACGTGGTAGAGTTAATAAAATTAAAATCACACCGTTCAAAAGTAATGTCCTCTAAAGCCCTGTCCTGGTCAATTTCAAAGCTCCTGAATTGCTGCCGCTGTGTTTGTGAATGTCTTTCAGAACTTAATATTTAATAACAGGGTGATTCAAATACATTACGTGTGGAGATGCCGGAGTTGGACTGGGGTGGACAAATGTAAGAAGTCACACAAAACCAGGTTATAGTCCAACAGCTTTATTTGAAATCACAAGCTTTCAGAGCGCTGCTCCTTCGTCAGGTGAAGTGGAGAAATGCATAAAGACACAGCTTATATAGTCAGAGAATCATGTCAGATGTTTACAGGTAATGTTTCCAACTGCCATTTATCACACCTCGGCAGAGAGATAATCACAGCAATCAAAGGTGTGAATGGTGTCCAAACAGGTCAGTCAGGAAAACATTACATCAAAGAACAATGAGGTTGGGTCACAAGGGGTCAAATATTGCAGATGCTGGGGTCTGGAAATCACAGCAGGTCCGGCCGCATCTGTGTAGAGAGAACAAGCCAATGTCGACTCGAGTCTGGATGACCCTGCGTCAGGTGGGGTTACATGTAGCGTGACATGAACCCAAGATCTCGGTTGAGGCCGTCCTCATGGGTGCGGAACTTGGCTATCAGTTTCTGCTCGACGATTTTGCGTTGTCGTGTGTCTCGAAGGCCACCTTGGAGAATGCTTACCTGAAGATCGGAGGCTGAATGTCCTTGACTGCTGAAGTGTTCCCCGACTGGGAGGGAACACTCCTGCCTGGTGATTGTTGCACGGTGTCCGTTCATCCGTTGTCGCAGTGTCTGCATGGTCTCGCCGATGTACCATGCTCCGGGGCATCCTTTCCTGCAACGTATGAGGTAGACAACGTTGGCCGAGTCACATGAGTATGTACCATGTACCTGGTGGGTGGTGTCCTCACGTGTGATGATGGTATCTGTGTTGATGATCTGGCATGTCTTGCAGAGGTTGCTGTGGCAGGGTTGTGTGGTGTCGTGGTCGCTGTTCTCCTGAAAGCTGGGTAATTTGCTGCGAACGATGGTCTGTTTGAGGTTAGGCGGCTGTTTGAAAGCGAGTAGTGGAGGCGTGGGGATGGCTTAGCGAGGTGTTCGTCGTCATCAATGACATGTTGAAGGCTGCGAAGAACATGGCGTAGTTTCTCCGCTCCGGGAAAGTACTGGATGACTCGAGTCGACATTGGCTTGTTCTCTCTACACAGATGCGGCCGGACCTGCTGTGATTTCCAGCAACAAAAAAAAATGTTTTTTGTCTGTTTTTTTGTTTTTCATACAGACCCCAGCATCTGCAATATTTGACCCCTTGTGACCCAACCTCATTGTTCTTTGATGTAATGTTTTCCTGACTGACCTGTTTGGACACCATTCACCCCTTTGATTGCTGTGATTATCTCTCTGCCGAGGTGTGATAAATGGCAGTTGGAAACATTACCTGTAAACATCTGACATGATTCTCTGACTATATAAGCTGTGTCTTTATGCATTTCTCCACTTCACCTGACGAAGGAGCAGCGCTCTGAAAGCTTGTGATTTCAAATAAAGCTGTTGGACTATAACCTGGTGTTGTGTGACTTCTTACAAATACATTACAACAGTGCAAACGGCTAAATTTATATATTTCTTTGTTCGTATAATCATCAGCTCCTCCGAAAGTAACAGTTAGACTGTAGAGGTTGCTACCTACAAACTGCCCTGGTCAATTTCAAAGTTCCGGAAACATTGCCACCTCATTTGTGAATGCGTTTCAGAAATTAACACTTAATAAGGGACTGATTCAAATACATTATATTATTCCCATTTGCAACTCCTCAGATAATGAAGCAGTTCATGCCCACATGCAGCAAGACCTGGACGACATTCAGGCTTGGGCTGATAAGTTGCAGGTAACATTCACGCCACACAAGTGCCAGGCAATGACTATCTCCAAAGAGAGAGTCTAACCACCTCCCCATGACATTTCATGGCGTTACCATCGCTGGATCCCCCACCATCAACATCCTGGGGGTCACCACTGACCAAAAACTTAACTGGACCAGCCATACAAATACTGTGGCTACAAGAGCAGCTCAGAGGCTGGGTATTCACACCATCCAGGACAAAGCAGCCCGCTTGATTGGCACCCCATCTACCACCTTAAACATTCACTCCCTCCACCACCGGCATACCATGGTTGCAGTGTGTACCATCTCCAAGATGCACTGCAGCAACTCGCCAAGGCTTCTTCGGTAGCACCTCCCAAACCCACGACCTCTTCCACCTAGAAGGACAAGGGCAGCAGGCGCATGGGAACACCATCACTTCCAAGGTCCCCTCCAAGTCACACACCATCCTGACTTGGAAATATATCGCCGATCCTTCATCGTCACTGGGTCCAAATCCTGGAACTCCCTCCCTAACAGCACTGTGGGAGTACCTTCACCGCAAGGACTGCAGCAGTTCAAGAAGGTGGCTCACCACCACCTTCTCAAGGGCAATTAGGGATTGGCAATAAATGCTGGCCTTGCCAGCGACGTCCACATCCCATGAACAAGTAAAAGAACCATTAAAACTAGTGCTGCGAGGTGTACACCAGTGAACAGGGGCGGATAGAAGAGGACCCCGAAGAGCTGTTTGACCTGCCTGAAATAGTTGGTCGTCTTAATGCAGTTTAAGCGACACCTTTATAATTGATGCCTATTCTAATAGCAAGTGGTCAGCAACATTTGCCAGTTATATAGATGGCTGTCCTGGATAAACGGCGACGGTATAGGTGGTGGGGACTGTAACTCAACAGCCTAAATAAACAGAGCAATGACTATCCTTTGTGAAAGGTGAGAATGTCAATGGTGTCTGCAACTGAATCTACGCCACAAAATTTCACAAACGAGTTCCTGTACCAGAGGAGCTGCTGGTAGAAATTCTGAACTCTCATTTGATGAGCTGTCTCCTTCCTCCTCTGCAGCAACCTGCAACACAGCAGAAAAAAAAACCATCTGTCACAGCTCGTTCATGCATTTTCTCATCACATCATACCAAGCTGCACTCTGCATCAGGGCCAACATTATAGCCTGGTCATTAGCAGCTGTGGACACATTTCAGGAAACACCACACAATGGAAGTTTTCAACACATCTAGAAGATGGTGTCAGGAGGTCAAATTGTTAATACTTATGCCTCTAACATTTGCATCGCAATGCTGTCCTCTTTAGCCTCCTCAAGATTTAACTATATCAACCTACAAAGTAGCAGGCTGCAAGTGTGCATCTGGGGTAGGATTCCAACTGAAGTCCTCTGAGCACAGTACTCCAGTGGTTGGGATGCTGCTCAGTGTACCAAAGTAAAATACAATTTCAAAATATGTCTTGCAATTATTTGCTGCAATAAAGCTCTATAAAATTGACCTTGACAGTTCACCCCGACCTTAAAGTTGCCCCCAGGCTGCTCTGTCACAGTGTAATTCGCAGTGATTATAGAATGATGTCAACTCTGGCAAAGGAGTATGGGTAAAATCCTGTTCCATTATCGAGAAACTGACACGCCCTTACAGGCAGTGAATCCATTAGGGGATCATGGGACAGAGAGCATTTAAACTCAAACAGCAAGAAATAATGTTAGCTTCTGTAAAGAATAGATGGAACAAGAGAACCCAAAGGGAAATAAACAACATCAAACAGGTGACTCAGCACCAGAAAGAGAAATACAATAGCAAAATACTGCAGATGCTGGAAATCCGAAATAACAACAGAAAACGCTGGAAACACTCAGCAGGCCAGGCAGCATCCGTGGAGAGAGAAACAGGGTTAACGTTTCAGGTCGATGACCCTTCGTCGAAACTGGAAAAAAGCAGAAAATGGAAAGCAAGTTTAGGGGCTGGGAAAAGGGGGAGGAGATGAAAGAACAAAAGGGATGCTGAGTTTTTCCAGCGTTTTCTGTTGTTATACCAGAAAGAGAAAGATTGGTTAATGTTTAGAATGAGACTCCATCAGGATAAACAAAAAAAAGGATGCCACAATGGAGCAAAGCAAGAAGGGGAAAATAAAAACCAGAAATAAAAACAACATGTCAGATGATGTGATTGAGGGTCATAGCACAATTCCCAGCGTAGAGGGGGCGGGGAGTGAGAGGGTACGGGGGGGGGGGGGGGGCGGGAGAGAAGAGGCGGGGGGGGGGAGAGAAGAGGCGGGGGGGAGAGAAGAGGCGGGGGGGGAGAGAAGAGGCGGGGGGGGAGAGAAGAGGCGGGGGGGGGAGAGAAGAGGCGGGGGGGGGAGAGAAGAGGCGGGGGGGGAGAGAAGAGGCGGGGGGGGAGAGAAGAGGCGGGGGGGGAGAGAAGAGGCGGGGGGGGAGAGAAGAGGCGGGGGGGGAGAGAAGAGGCGGGGGGGGAGAGAAGAGGCGGGGGGGGAGAGAAGAGGCGGGGGGGGGAGAGAAGAGGCGGGGGGGGAGAGAAGAGGCGGGGGGGGGAGAGAAGAGGCGGGGGGGGAGAGAAGAGGCGGGGGGGGAGAGAAGAGGCGGGGGGGGGAGAGAAGAGGCGGGGGGGGAGAGAAGAGGCGGGGGGGGAGAGAAGAGGCGGGGGGGGGAGAGAAGAGGCGGGGGGGGAGAGAAGAGGCGGGGGGGGAGAGAAGAGGCGGGGGGGGAGAGAAGAGGCGGGGGGGGAGAGAAGAGGCGGGGGGGGAGAGAAGAGGCGGGGGGGGAGAGAAGAGGCGGGGGGGGAGAGAAGAGGCGGGGGGGGAGAGAAGAGGCGGGGGGGAGAGAAGAGGCGGGGGGGAGAGAAGAGGCGGGGGGGAGAGAAGAGGCGGGGGGGAGAGAAGAGGCGGGGGGGAGAGAAGAGGCGGGGGGGGAGAGAAGAGGCGGGGGGGGAGAGAAGAGGCGGGGGGGGAGAGAAGAGGCGGGGGGGGAGAGAAGAGGCGGGGGGGGAGAGAAGAGGCGGGGGGGGGAGAGAAGAGGCGGGGGGGGAGAGAAGAGGCGGGGGGGGAGAGAAGAGGCGGGGGGGGAGAGAAGAGGCGGGGGGGGAGAGAAGAGGCGGGGGGGGAGAGAAGAGGCGGGGGGGGAGAGAAGAGGCGGGGGGGGAGAGAAGAGGCGGGGGGGGAGAGAAGAGGCGGGGGGGGAGAGAAGAGGCGGGGGGGGAGAGAAGAGGCGGGGGGGGAGAGAAGAGGCGGGGGGGGAGAGAAGAGGCGGGGGGGGAGAGAAGAGGCGGGGGGGGAGAGAAGAGGCGGGGGGGGAGAGAAGAGGCGGGGGGGGAGAGAAGAGGCGGGGGGGGAGAGAAGAGGCGGGGGGGGAGAGAAGAGGCGGGGGGGGAGAGAAGAGGCGGGGGGGGAGAGAAGAGGCGGGGGGGGAGAGAAGAGGCGGGGGGGGAGAGAAGAGGCGGGGGGGGAGAGAAGAGGCGGGGGGGGAGAGAAGAGGCGGGGGGGGAGAGAAGAGGCGGGGGGGGAGAGAAGAGGCGGGGGGGGAGAGAAGAGGCGGGGGGGGAGAGAAGAGGCGGGGGGGGAGAGAAGAGGCGGGGGGGGAGAGAAGAGGCGGGGGGGGAGAGAAGAGGCGGGGGGGGAGAGAAGAGGCGGGGGGGGAGAGAAGAGGCGGGGGGGAGAGAAGAGGCGGGGGGGAGAGAAGAGGCGGGGGGGAGAGAAGAGGCGGGGGGGAGAGAAGAGGCGGGGGGGAGAGAAGAGGCGGGGGGGAGAGAAGAGGCGGGGGGGGAGAGGGGGGGGAGAGAAGAGGCGGGGGGGGGAGAGAAGAGGCGGGGGGGGAGAGAAGAGGCGGGGGGGGAGAGAAGAGGCGGGGGGGGAGAGAAGAGGCGGGGGGGGAGAGAAGAGGCGGGGGGGAGAGAAGAGGCGGGGGGGGAGAGAAGAGGCGGGGGGGGAGAGAAGAGGCGGGGGGGAGAGAAGAGGCGGGGGGGGAGAGAAGAGGCGGGGGGGGGAGAGAAGAGGCGGGGGGGGAGAGAAGAGGCGGGGGGGGAGAGAAGAGGCGGGGGGGGAGAGAAGAGGCGGGGGGGGAGAGAAGAGGCGGGGGGGGAGAGAAGAGGCGGGGGGGGAGAGAAGAGGCGGGGGGGGAGAGAAGAGGCGGGGGGGGGAGAGAAGAGGCGGGGGGGGAGAGAAGAGGCGGGGGGGGGAGAGAAGAGGCGGGGGGGGGAGAGAAGAGGCGGGGGGGGGAGAGAAGAGGCGGGGGGGGAGAGAAGAGGCGGGGGGGGGAGAGAAGAGGCGGGGGGGGAGAGAAGAGGCGGGGGGGGGAGAGAAGAGGCGGGGGGGGAGAGAAGAGGCGGGGGGGGAGAGAAGAGGCGGGGGGGGAGAGAAGAGGCGGGGGGGGAGAGAAGAGGCGGGGGGGGAGAGAAGAGGCGGGGGGGGAGAGAAGAGGCGGGGGGGGAGAGAAGAGGCGGGGGGGGAGAGAAGAGGCGGGGGGGGAGAGAAGAGGCGGGGGGGGGAGAGAAGAGGCGGGGGGGGGAGAGAAGAGGCGGGGGGGGAGAGAAGAGGCGGGGGGGGAGAGAAGAGGCGGGGGGGGGAGAGAAGAGGCGGGGGGGGAGAGAAGAGGCGGGGGGGGGAGAGAAGAGGCGGGGGGGGGAGAGAAGAGGCGGGGGGGGAGAGAAGAGGCGGGGGGGGAGAGAAGAGGCGGGGGGGGAGAGAAGAGGCGGGGGGGGAGAGAAGAGGCGGGGGGGGGAGAGAAGAGGCGGGGGGGGAGAGAAGAGGCGGGGGGGGAGAGAAGAGGCGGGGGGGGGAGAGAAGAGGCGGGGGGGGAGAGAAGAGGCGGGGGGGGAGAGAAGAGGCGGGGGGGGAGAGAAGAGGCGGGGGGGGAGAGAAGAGGCGGGGGGGAGAGAAGAGGCGGGGGGGAGAGAAGAGGCGGGGGGGAGAGAAGAGGCGGGGGGGAGAGAAGAGGCGGGGGGGAGAGAAGAGGCGGGGGGGGAGAGAAGAGGCGGGGGGGGAGAGAAGAGGCGGGGGGGGAGAGAAGAGGCGGGGGGGGAGAGAAGAGGCGGGGGGGGAGAGAAGAGGCGGGGGGGGAGAGAAGAGGCGGGGGGGGAGAGAAGAGGCGGGGGGGGAGAGAAGAGGCGGGGGGGGAGAGAAGAGGCGGGGGGGGAGAGAAGAGGCGGGGGGGGAGAGAAGAGGCGGGGGGGGAGAGAAGAGGCGGGGGGGGAGAGAAGAGGCGGGGGGGGAGAGAAGAGGCGGGGGGGGAGAGAAGAGGCGGGGGGGGAGAGAAGAGGCGGGGGGGGAGAGAAGAGGCGGGGGGGGAGAGAAGAGGCGGGGGGGGAGAGAAGAGGCGGGGGGGGAGAGAAGAGGCGGGGGGGGAGAGAAGAGGCGGGGGGGGAGAGAAGAGGCGGGGGGGGAGAGAAGAGGCGGGGGGGGAGAGAAGAGGCGGGGGGGGAGAGAAGAGGCGGGGGGGGAGAGAAGAGGCGGGGGGGGAGAGAAGAGGCGGGGGGGAGAGAAGAGGCGGGGGGGAGAGAAGAGGCGGGGGGGAGAGAAGAGGCGGGGGGGAGAGAAGAGGCGGGGGGGAGAGAAGAGGCGGGGGGGAGAGAAGAGGCGGGGGGGGAGAGAAGAGGCGGGGGGGGAGAGAAGAGGCGGGGGGGGAGAGAAGAGGCGGGGGGGGAGAGAAGAGGCGGGGGGGGAGAGAAGAGGCGGGGGGGAGAGAAGAGGCGGGGGGGAGAGAAGAGGCGGGGGGGAGAGAAGAGGCGGGGGGGAGAGAAGAGGCGGGGGGGAGAGAAGAGGCGGGGGGGGAGAGAAGAGGCGGGGGGGAGAGAAGAGGCGGGGGGGAGAGAAGAGGCGGGGGGGAGAGAAGAGGCGGGGGGGAGAGAAGAGGCGGGGGGGAGAGAAGAGGCGGGGGGGAGAGAAGAGGCGGGGGGGAGAGAAGAGGCGGGGGGGAGAGAAGAGGCGGGGGGGAGAGAAGAGGCGGGGGGGAGAGAAGAGGCGGGGGGGAGAGAAGAGGCGGGGGGGAGAGAAGAGGCGGGGGGGAGAGAAGAGGCGGGGGGGAGAGAAGAGGCGGGGGGGAGAGAAGAGGCGGGGGGGAGAGAAGAGGCGGGGGGGAGAGAAGAGGCGGGGGGGGGGAGAGAAGAGGCGGGGGGGAGAGAGAGAGAGAGGCGGGGGGGAGAGAAGAGGCGGGGGGGAGAGAAGAGGCGGGGGGAGAGAAGAGGCGGGGGGGAGAGAAGAGGCGGGGGGGGAGAAGAGGAGAAGAGGTGGGGGAGAGAGGAGAAGAGGTGGGGGGAGAAGAGAAGAGGTGGGGGAGAAGAGAAGAGGTGGGGGGAGAAGAGAAGAGGTGGGGGGAGAAGAGAAGGGTGGGGGAGAAGAGAAGAGGTGGGGGGAGAAGAGAAGAGGTGGGGGGAGAAGAGAAGAGGTGGGGGAGAAGAGAAGAGGTGGGGGGAGAAGAGGAGAAGAGGTGGGGTGGGGGAGAGCTAGAGGGAGAGCGTAGGTTGTTAGAAGAGAGAGCAATGAGGAATGAAATGCGTGAGCTGCAATTCTTCCTTCCAAGAATACGAAACAAATTGGTAAAATACTTTAACATGTGCGGGAGTCCAGAACTAGGGGCCATAAATAGGGGAGTAGTTACTAATAAACCCAATAGGGAATTCAGGGCAAACTTCTTTACCCAGAGAGTGGTGAGAATGTGGAACTCACTACCACAATGAGTGGTTGAGGCAAATAGGATAGATGTATTTAAGGGGAGCTAGATAAACACATGAGGACGAAAGGAATATGTTGATGGGCTTAGATGAGGAGGTGTGGGAGGAGGCTTGTGTGGAACATAAACACCGGCACAGACCTGTTGGGCCGGAGGGCCTATTTCTGTGCTGTAGACTCGAGATGTAACTGTGTAATATCTGTACCGTATACACGAGAGGCTGAGGTTGTCGTCCGTGGGCAATTCTGGGCTCAACACTTGGGGACTCAGTTTGCAGCCAGGGCCTGCCCTGCCTGGAGCTGCTGGGAATGTCCACATTTGTTTCCTCAGGCGCTTCCGAGCCTCTGCAGTAGCTCGCCATCTAGCAGAACATTTGGAAATTTAGAGTTAATCAAGCATTGCTCTAAGTGACTGGGATTGAATTCATGCAGATACTTTGTATTATGTAACTATCTCCACTCACTGCAGTTTGTTAGAGTAATCACCCTGCTTTTACCGGGAGAAGTTGTTGTATTTCGTAGAGACTCTTCCTAAATAGACTCTGTAGACTGTTTGCTGTAGTGCGCGGTTTAAACACTTGATTTGAGTCCTGTCGTAAGTCCCACCCAGTTTCCAATTCATTGACTGACAGTGGTGTCAATAGATACTCTGGTTAAAGGTTCCATGGCATTATTCAAAGAAGAGCAGAGAGCTCCTTGAAAAGCCCACCCTTGAAACTAACACCCATTCTCCAATCTCTTTTTTCCCCGCCAAAGTCCTTGAACGTGTTGTCGCCTCCCAAACCTGTGCCTATCTTTCCAGAACTCCATGTCCGAATCTCTCCAATCAGGCTTCCATCCCTGCTACAGCACTGAAAAGGCTTGAAATAGTCACAAATGACATCCTGCGATCGTGGTGCACGATCTGTCCTAGTCCCCTATGCAACTTTTGACACAATTGACCATACCATCCTTTTTAAAAAAAATTCGCTTATGGGATGTGGGCACCGCTGGCAAGGCCAGCATTTATTGCCCATCCCTAATTGCCTTTCAGAAGGTGGTGGTGAGCCGCCTTCTTGAACCGCTGCAGTCCATGTGGTGAAGGTACTCCCACAGTGCTGTTAGGGAGGGAGTTCCAGGATTTTGACCCAGCGACGATGGAGGATCGGCGATGTATTTCTAAGTCAGGATGGTGCGTGACTTGGAGGGGAACTTGGAGGTGGTGGTGTTCCCATGCGCCTGCTGCCCTTGTCCCTTCTAGGTGGAAGAGGTTGCGGGTTTGGGAGGTGCTGCCGAAGAAGCCTTGGCGAGTTGCTGCAGTGCATCTTGTAGATGGTACACACTGCAGCCACGGTGCACCGGTGGTGGAGGGAGTGAATGTTTAAGGTGGTGGATGGGGTGCCAATCAAGCAAGCTGATTTGTCCTGGATGGTGTCGAGCTTCTTGAGTGTTGTTGGAGCTGCACTCATCCAGGCAAGTGGAGAGTATTCCATCACACTCCTTACTTGTGCCTTGTAGATGGTGGAAAGGCTTTGGGGAGTCAGGAGCTGAGACACTCACTGCAGAGTACCCAGCCTCTGACCTGCTCTTGTTGCCACAGTATTTATGTGGCTGGTCCAGCTTAGTTTCTGGTCAATGGTGACCCCCAGGATATTGATGGTGGGGGATTCAGCGATGGTAATGCTGTTTAATGTCAAGGGGAGGTGGTTAGACTCTCGCTTGTTGGCAATAGTCATTGCCTGGCACTTCTGTGGCACAAATGTTACCTGCCACTTATCAGCCCAAGCCTGAATGTCGTCCAGGTCTTGCTGATGTGGGCATGGACTGCTTCATTATCTGAGGAGTTGTGAATGGAACTGAACACTGTGCAGTCATCAGAGAACATCCCCATTTCTGACCTTATGTTGGAGGGAAGGTCATTGATAAAGCAGCTGAAGAGGGTTGGGCCTTGGACACTGCCCTGTGGAACTCCTGCAGCGATGTCCTGGGGCTATGATGATTGACCTTCAACCACCCCAACCATCTTACTTTGTGCTAGGTATGACTCCAGCCAGTGGAGCGTTTTCCCCCCGATTCCCATTGACTTCAGTTTTACTAGGGCTCCTCGATGCCACACTCGGTCGAATGCTGCCTGATGTCAAGGGCAGTCACTCTCACCTCACCTCTGGAATTCAGCTCCTTTGTAGATGTTTGGACCAAGGCTGTAATGAGGTCAGGAGCAGAGTGGTCTTGGCGGAACCCAAAGCGCCTCAGTGAGCAGGTTATTGGTGAGTAAGTGCCACTTGATAGCACTGTCGATGACACCTTCCATCACTTCCATCTTCCTCCAACGGCTCTCCTCCACTCCCTCACTTAGTTCCAATCTTACCAATCCAATTGTAGCCAGAGCATTTCAAGCAATGGCTTCTCTTCCCGGCCCTACACAGTTACCCCTGGAATCACCCAAGGATCTATCCTTGGCTCTATCCTCTTCTTCATCTAAATGTTGACCCTCGGCGAGGTCATCTGAAAACACATCAGGTTCCAGATGTACGCTGATGACACCCAGCTCTACCTCACCACCATCTCTCTCGACCTCTTCACTGTTTCTGATTTGTCACGTTGCTTA
Source organism: Somniosus microcephalus (assembly GCF_052327205.1). Classification (NCBI taxonomy): domain Eukaryota; kingdom Metazoa; phylum Chordata; class Chondrichthyes; order Squaliformes; family Somniosidae; genus Somniosus; species Somniosus microcephalus. The sequence continues at coordinate 154,094,618 of NC_140990.1, read as the reverse complement.
TTCAACATCCAAAAATTTCCTCCAATTAAATATTCGGAAGACCAAAGCCTTTGTCTTCGGTTTGAGACCACAAACTCGTTCCCTAGCCACCAACTCCATCCCTCTCCCTGGCAACTGTGAGGACAAACCAGGCCCTTTCACAACCTTGGTGTCATATCTGACCTTGAGTGGAGCTTCCTATCCCATATTCTCTCCATCACAAAGACCACCTAACTCCAGCTCCGTAACATCGCCCGTCTCCGCCCCTGCCTCAGCTCATCTGCTGCTGAAACCCATATCCATGCCTTTTGTTACCTTCAGACTTGACTATTCCAACGCACTCCTGATCGGCCTCCCACCTTGCACCCTCCGTAAACTTGTCATCCAAAACTCTGCTGCTCATATCCTAACTCGCACCAAGCCCCGTTCCCCCATCATCCCTGTGCTCGCTGACCTACATTGGCTTCCGGTCCAGCGACATCGGCAACATCGCGATTTAAAAATTTTCATCCTCGTTTTCAAATCCTTCCATGGCCTTGCCCCTCCCTATCTCTGTAATCTCCTTCAGCCCTATAACCCTCCGAGATCTCTGTGCTCCTCCAATTCTGACCTCTTGCGCATCCCCAATTTTCATCGCTCCACCATTCAGCTGCCTAGGCGCTAAGCTCTGGAATTCCCACCCTAAACCCTCTCCACCTCCCTCTCTTCCTTTACGGCACTCCCTAAAACCCAGCTCTTTGATCAAGCTGTTGGTCACATCTACTAATATCTCCTTCTTTGCCTCAGGGTCGACTTTTGTCCGATTATACCTCTGTGGGACATTGTCAACTTGCTAAATAAATGCAAGTTCTTTTGTTTGCTTAGTACTCAGTTTCAGCACCAGTCAGAGGTCACACAAGCTGGACTCCCACGACAATCTCCTGGCGCTGCATCACGCCACTAAGCAGAGCATTGTTTACTGACTCATGGTGATGCTCCCTACTTTTAATTGTCTCTGCCTTTTGCTGGGTCTTATAAAAAAAAATTTGAAAGAAACTTTATGTTTAAACACTTGCATTTACTGGGACCTGAAGTGAAGCTCCACTTCATTCCACTGCAGTTAACAATTCTATGGGTAGGACAGTTTCTTTTCACTTACTTCTTTAAGTATTTGCAGAAACAGTGAACTTCCTGCAGTGACTCCTTCACTGCCTGGAAGATCTCACTTTCCAGCGTTTCTTTGATGAGGTAGCTGCAGAGCTCTGTGGAGCAGCGACTGATCCGTGCTCGCTTGTCCTCCTCCACCGCAAGCCTATAAGGGACAAAGTGAAGGGCTGAGTACAAGTATCTCCTTGCTGGCATTAAACTTAGAGAATTTAGGAAGACACAGTTATCAGCAATATCTTGTCCTTTTCCAATCAGAGATTGAAGGTAGTTCTGCAGGAACCAAACCCCTGAAGCTTGAAACCTGCAGCCCGAGTCTTTAAAACATTGTGGGCTTGGAGACTTGTAAAGGCGGGTTGCTGATCGAAGCATAAAAGCTACTCCTTGACTGGTCTAAATCTACTAATTACCGAATAGCTTTTTACAGTTTTCCAGGCACTGTAAGCTTAAAAGCTGAAACAGACAAGCGTACAAAGATGAGAGAAACTAGCAGTGGCCTCACAAGCCAGGTGTTTGCAGGCTGGATTTGGACCACAGGCCTAGTCTTGTACAGCCCTGCTGGAGGGTTCACTGATCCCTCCCCCGCCACCCCCAGTATGTGGAGCAGAAACATTAGGGCAATTCAGAGCACCGGGGATCCTGTTCACACAATGAAATGACTTGAAGCAAAGGGAGTCGTCAGAAATGTAGAGTGGACCCACTGAAGATGATGCTCGACCATTAGAATTGAATAGATGAATATATTGTTTTAGATAGAATCAAGAACTTGAAAATAGATAGAGCAGTCGGGCCGGATGATAGCCACCCGAGGGTCCATAGGGGGATTGAACACGTGCTGTGCGAGCCCCTTGCCCATATTTTTAATAGTTCACTGTACTCTGGAATGGTTCCTATAGACTGGAAGGAGGTTAATATAGTCCCCAAATTTAAAAAAGGTGACAAGACGGACCCGGGTAACTATAGGCCCATTAGTTTGACATCAGTGTTAGGAAAGCTGCTTGAGGGAATCATTAGGGATGCAATATATGATTGATTGGATAGAGATATTAGGGATACCCAACATGGTTTCATAAAAAGGTCATGCCTTACAAATCTAATTGTATTTTTTGAAGAAGTCACAAAGATGGTGGATGAGAGAAGCCCAGTAGGCATTGTCTACTCAGACTTCCAAAAAGCTTTTGACAAGGTACCACACAAGAGGCTTCTCTACAAGAGCGAAGTCACTCGTATTAGTGGTAATATATTGAGCTGGACTGGGAACTCGCTAGTAGGCAAAAAGTAGTTATACAGGAAACTCTTTTTTATCCGGCACCGACGGGACCGGCGTGGTGCCGGTTTATCAAAAAGTCCGGATTACAGAGAGGTATAGTAAAAGGTACGAGAGCCCCGTACACAGCAACAGATCCAGGCTTCCCTGTTGCTTAGCAACAGGTGCAGGAACCCCGGCCACAAGATCCAGGCGTCCCTGTTGCTTAGCAACAGGTGCAGGAACCCCGGTTACACAGCCACAGATCCAGAAACAGCCACTAATATGAAGTAAAACTTACCTGAACCTACTCCTGAATTTTGCCGGTTAACAGAGATTTCCGGTTATTTAGGTGCCGGTAAATCGAGAGTTTCCTGTACATGGATTTGGATCTGTTCGGAGACCGGTCATCAGGGATCGATGTTGGGACCGTTACTCAGAGCAGCGGCAGCAGGCAGGCGGACCTGCGAGGCAACAAGGCGGCTGAGCGGCGGCAGTTTAAAAAGCGTCTCCGAGACCAGGTAGGCCTCAGAGCAGTGGCGGCAGGCAGACCAGCGAGGGAACGAGGCGGCTGAGCAGCGGCAGTGTAAAAAGCGGCTCCGAGACCAGGTAGGCGTACTAATCTGCAGTCTCCGAGCTCAGAGGGAGGGAAAGAAGTAAAAAGTAATCGAAGTGTGACGTCACCAGAAAGCAGGTAAGTGATTGGTTGGTGAGTATTCCCCCCTTTTTAAACTTTAACTCTGTGGTTTATAGTTACTAAAGTCTCTCTGGTGTAGCAGGGACTGTTGGTAAACCATTTAACTGTAGTGTAATTGGTGGGATTAATTTGATTTAATTTAATTTCAATTAATTAAAGGGTAAGTCATGGCAGGACAGCCCGGCCACGTGGTATGCTCCTCCTGCGCTATGTGGGAACTCAGGGACACTTCCTGTGTCCGTGACAACTACGTGTGCAGGAAGTGTATCCAGCTGCAGCTACTGACAGACCGCATTGCGGCGCTGGAGCTGCGATTTGATGCATACTGGAGCATTCACGATGCTGAGGACGTCGTGAATAGCACGTTTAGGGAGTTGGACACACCGCAGGTACAGGTTGGACAGGCAGAAAGGGAAGGGCTGACCAACAGGCAGAGTACGAGGGGCAGGCAGGTAGTGCAGGGGTCCCCTGTGGACATCCCCCTCTCAAACAGATACACCACTTTGAGTACTGTTGGGGGGGGTGGCTTATCAGAGGAAGGCAGCAGCAGCCAACTTCCTGGCACCAGGGGTGGCTCTGCTGCACAGGACGGGAGGAAAAAGAGGGGTAGAGCTATAGTAATAGGGGACTCTATTGTAAGGGGAATAGATAGGCGTTTCTGCGGCTGCAAACGAGACTCCAGGATGGTGTGTTGCCTCCCTGGTGCAAGAGTCAAGGATGTCTCAGAGCGGCTGCAGAACATTTTGGAAGGGGAGGGTGAACAGCCAGTTGTCATGGTGCATATAGGTAAAAACCGGGATGAGGTCCTAAAAGCTGAATATAGGGAGTTAGGAGGTAAATTAAAAAATAGGACCTCAAAGGTAGTAATCTCAGGATTGCTCCCAGTGCCACGTGCTAGTCAGAGTAGAAATAGAAGGATATTTCAGATGAATACGTGGCTAGAGGAATGGTGCAACGGGGAGGGATTCAAGTTCCTGGGACATTGGAACCAGTTCTGGGGGAGGTGGGACCAGCTCAAATCGGACGGTTTGCACCTGGGCAGGGCTGGAACCGATGTCCTAGGGGGAGTGTTTGCTCGTGCTCTGGGGGAGGGTTTAAACCAAGATGGCAGGGGGGTTGGGAACCTGAGCAGGGGGACAGAGGAAAGGGAAACAAGGATAAAAGCAAAAGAAAGGAAGGAGTAAAACAAAAGTAGCAGTCAGAGAAATCAACGGTTTAAATCAAACATGGCCACAGTAAATAATAATTCTAATAGGTCTAAGAGCGTTAAAAAAATAAGCCTGAAGGCTTTGTGTCTTAATGCGAGGAGCATTCGTAATAAGGTGGATGAATTGGCTGCGCAAAGAGGTAAATGAATATGATTTGGTTGGGATTACGGAAACGTGGCTCAAGGATGGCCAAGGCTGGGAACTCAACATCCAGGGGTATTCTATATTCAGGAAAGATAGGCAGAAAGATAGGCAAAAAGGAAAGGGAGGTGGGGTAGCATTACTGGTTAAAGAAGGGATAAACACAATTGTAAGGAAGGATATTAGCTCTGATGATGTGGAATCTGTATGGGTAGAATTGAGAAATACCAAGGGGCAGAAAACGTTAGTGGGAGTGGTATATAGACCTCCAAACAGTAATGCGGAGGTTGGGGATGGCATTAAAAGGGAAATTAGAGAAGCGTGCAATAAGGGCACAGCAGTCATCATGGGTGACTTTAATCTACACATATTAGTAACCAAATTACTAACAATACTGTGGAGGAGGAATTCCTGGAGTGTTTACGGGATGGTTTCCTGGACCAATATGTCAAGGAACCAACCAGAGATCAGGCCATCTTACACTGGGTATTACGTAACGAGAAAGGGTTAATTAGCAATTTTATTGTACGAGGCCCCTTGGGTTGGAGCGATCATAATATGATCGAATTCTTCATTAAGATGGAGAATGAAGTCGTTGACTCAGAGACTAGGGTCCTAAATTTAAATAAAGGAAACTACGATGGTCTGAGACGCGAGTTGGGTAGGATTGATTGGGGACTGTCACTCAAAGGGTTGACGGTGGATAGGCAATGGCAAACATTCAAAGACCGCATGGATGAACGACAGGATTTGTTCATCCCAGTTTGGCATAAAAATAAAACAAAAAAGGTGACTCAACCGTGGCTAACAAGGGAAATTAGGGATAGCATAAGATCCAAGGAGAGGACAGATAAATTGGCCAGAAAAAGCAATAATCCTGAGGATTGGGAGCAATTTAGGATTCAACAAAGGAGGACAAAGGGATTAATTAAGAAAGGGAAAATAGAATGAGAGTAAGCTTGCAGGGAACATAAAAACTGACTGTAAAAGCTTTTATAGATACGTGAAGAGAAAAAGATTGGTGAAGTCAAGCGTAGGTCCCTTGCAGTCACAATCAGGGGAATTTATAATGGGGAACAAAGAAATGGCAGACCAACTAAATACATATTTTGGTTCTGTCTTCACAAAGGAGGACACAAATAACCTCCCAGAGATGCCGGGGAACATAGGGCCTGATGAAAGGGAGGAACTGAAAGAAATCAGTATTTGTAGGGAAATGGTGTTAGGGAAATTGATGGGATTGAAGTCAAATAAATCCCCAGGGCCTGATAATCTACATCCTAGGGTACTTAAGGAAGTGGCCCTAGAAATACTAGATGCATTGCTGATCATCTTCCAACATTCGATGGAATCTGGAACAGTACCCATGGATTGGAGGGTAGCTAATGTTACCCCACTATTCAAAAAAGGTGGTAGAGAGAAAATGGGGAATTACAGACCGGTAAGCCTGACATCGGTAGTGGGGAAAATACTAGAGTCCATTATAAAAGATGTAATAGCAGAGCACTTGGAAAACAGTGACAGGATCGGACAAAGTCAACATGGATTCACAAAAGATAAATCGTGCTTGACTACTCTACTGGAATTTTTTGAGGATGTAACTGGTAAAATAGATAAGGGAGAACCAGTGGAGGTGGTGTATCTGGACTTTCAGAAGGCCTTCGATAAGGTCCCGCATAAGAGATTAGCGTGTAAAGTTAAGGCACATGGGATTGGGGGCAAGGTATTGACTTGGATAGAGAACTGGTTGGCAGACAGAAAGCAAAGAGTTGGAATAAATGGGTCTTTTTCCGAGTGGCAGGCAGTGACTAGTGGGGTACCGCAGGGATCGGTCCTTGGACCCCAGCTATTCACAATATATATTAATGATCTAGACAAGGGAACTAGATGTAATATCTCCAAATTTGCAGACGACACAAAGCTGGGTGGGCGTGTGTGCTGTGAGGAGGATGTCGAGAAACTTCAGGATGATTTGGGCATGTTGGGTGATTGGGCAGAAACATGGCAGATGCAATATAACGTGGATAAATGTGAGGTTGTCCACTTTGGTGGCAAAAACAGGAAGGCAGATTATCTAAATGGCAATAGATTGGGAGAAGGGGAAGTGCAATGAGACCTGGGTGTTCTTGTGCACCAGTCGCTGAAGGTAAGCATGCAGGTGCAGCAGGCGGTTAAGGCGGCAAATGGTATGTTGGCCTTTGTAGCGAGAGGGTTTGAGTACAGGAACAAGGATGTCTTGCTGCAGTTGTACAGGGCCTTGGTGAGACCACATCTGGAGTATTGTGTGCAGTTTTGGTCACCTTATCTGAGGAAGGATGTTCTTGCCATGGAAGCAGTTTGGCGAAGATTCACCAGGCTGATACCTGGGATGGCAGGAATGACGTATGAGGAGAGATTGGGTTGATTGGGCTTGTACTCGCTGGAGTTTAGATGAGAGGTGATCTCATTGAAACTTTTAAAATTCTGACAGGACTGGACAGACTAGATGCAGGAAGGATGTTCCCGATAGTTGGGGAGTCCAGAACCAGGGGACGCAGTCTAAGGATAAAGGGTAGGCCATTTAGGACAGAAATGAGGAGGAATTTCTTCACCCAGAGAGTGGTGAACCTGTGGAACTCTGTACCACAGAAGGCGGTGGAGGCCAGTTCATTAAATATATTCAAGAAGGAGTTGGATATATTTCTTAAGACTAAATGGATCAAGGGTTATGGGGAGAAAGCAGGGACCGGGTACTGAATTTGGATGATCAGCCATGATCGCATTGAATGGCGGAGCAGGCTCGAGGGGCTGAATGGCCTACTCCTGCTCCTATCTTCTATGTCTATGTTACTATTTTTATGAATGATTTAGATGTAGGTGTTGGGGGCACAATCAAAGATCTGTGCAAGGGTCAGCACTGTAGACGATGTTCGTCTGCTTCAGGCGGATCTTAATGTGATGGGAGATTGGGCTCATGACTGGCAAATGATGTGTAACTTGGATAAGTGCAGTGTTGTGCATGTAGGCAGGGTGGTTGCTCAACATATATATATATACCCTTCAGGGAAAAGCATTAAAGAAGGTGGAGAAAGAAAGATCTGGGTATTCTAGTGCAAACATCTCTAAAGGTACATGAGCAATGCTGTGAAGCGATAGCTAAGAGCAAATAGGATGTTGTTGGGGTGTATCCATAAGACAATTGAGTATAAGACAAGGAATGCTATTTTGTCCTTGTACAAGACCTTGGTCAGACTTCAGTTGGAATACTGTGTCCAGTTTTGGTCTCCTCACATGGTGGGTGATATTGAGGTTTTGGAAAGGGTGCAGGAGGGCCACAAGAGTAGTTCCCAGTTTAAAGCATCTTAGTTATCAAGACAGGCTAAAAGAGTTGGGACTCCAGAGATTTGAGCACAAAAATCTAAGCTGACACTCCAGTGCAGTGCTGACAGAGTGCTGCACTGTCGGAGGTGCCATCTTTCGGATGAGACGTTAAACCGAGGTCCCGTCTGCTGTCTCAGGTGGACGTAAAAGATCCCATGGCAGTATTTCGAAGAAGAGCAGGGGAGTTATCCCTGATGTCCTGGCCAATATTTATCCCTCAATCAACATCACTAAAACAGATTATCTGTCGTTATCACATTGCTGTTTGTGGGAGCTTGCTGTGCGCAAATTGGCTGCTGCAGTTCCTGCACTTCAAAAAATACTTCATTGGCTGTGGAGCACTTTGGGAATTCTGGTGGTCGTGAAAGGTGCTATATAAATGCAAGTCTTTCTTTCTTTAAATAGATTAGGGAGGACCAGGGGTCACAATTTTAACTCGTATAAGGCCTGATCTAGATTAAATGTCAGGAGATGGTTCTTTTCCCAAGAGAATAGAGGACCTCTGGAACAGGCTGCCAGTTTGCGCAATGGTCCCGAGTCGCTGAATTCCTTCAAGCAAGAGCTGGACCCATTTCTGGCTGGGGCGGAGATCACCTCATACAAAAAGGTGGGTGCTGCAGGGAATTCAGGGCCAGAGTGATCTTCTGGACTAGTTTCAATCGCCTAGATGTCGGAGAGGAATTTCCCAGATTTTTTTCCCCCAAATTGGCCTGTGTTTTTTTAAAATCTGGTTTTCCGCCTCTCCCCAGGAGATCACTTTGCTTTGGGTGGGGTGGGGAGTGTATATATTGTGATACTCAAGGTATCACAATTGTGTGGGACAGGCAGGATGGACCTGTCAATCATTGTTCATATGTTCGTAAGTGGCAAAGGTTATCAGTGATCTTGTTGAGAAAACATCTGTTTAGAAGGTGGTTACATATACAGTTGTTTGCAGTGGTCATGGAGCAGCTGTGTTTTCCAATCGTCAAGTACAGGAAACTCTCTTAACCGGTAAAATGCAGGAGTAGGTTCAGGTAAGTTTTACTATATATTAGTGGCCGTGTAACCGGAGTTCCTGCACCTGTGGCCGTGCAAAAGGGACTCCTGCACAAGTGCCGTGTAACCGGGACTCGTGCACAAGTGCCGTGTAACCGGGGCTCCTGCACCTGTGGCCGTGTACAGGGCTCTCGTACCGTGGTAAGTATACCTCTCTGTAATCCGGACTTTTTGATCAACCAGCACCACACCGGTCCCGTCGGAGCCGGATCAAAAAGTTTCTTGTATTACTTTTGTTTACTTAATTTTTCCCCAAGTTTCATAGAAACATATAGCACAGAAGGAGGCCCATCGTGCCTGTGCCAGCTCTTTGAAAGAGCTTTCCAATTAGTCCCACTCCCTTGCTCTTTCACCATCACCCTGCAAATTTCTCCTTTTCAAGTATTTATCCAATTCTTTTTTGAAAGTTACTATTGAATCTGCTTCCACCACCCTTTCTGGCAGCTCATTCCAGATCATAACTCGCTGAGTAAAAAAAATTCTCATCTTCTCCGTGGCTTTTTAAAAAAAATCTTAAATCTGTGTCCTCTGGTTACCGACCCTCCTGCCAGTGGAAGCAATTTCTCCCCATCTACTCTGTCAAAACCACTCATAATTTTGAGCGCCTCTATCAAATTTTCCCTTACCCTTCTCTGCTCCAAGGAGAACAACCCCAGCTGCTCTAGCCTCTCCCCATAACTGAAGTCCCTCATCCCTAGTACCATTCTAGTAAATCTCCTCTGCACCCTATCCAAGACCGTGACATCCTTCCTGAAGTGCGGTGCCCAGAACTGGACACAATACTCCAGTTGGGGTCTAACCAGGGATTTATAAAGGTACTCTATTAGTAAAACCAAGTATGCTTTTTTAACAGCCTTCTCAACTGGTTTCCAAGTCCCCCTGCACTAAGCAGCAGCCAAGAAGGCAGGCCGGTGACCTGCTTCCAAGACTCTGTCAGAATCATTCTAGAACTGGCAATGTGCTTGTGCCAGTCCGCCTAACTCTACGAGCGGCCGCACCAACGCCCCCCCACCACCCCACCTCTACTAGGGTCCTATGCATTCCATCCTTCCCTGGTCTCCAAAAAGTTGATGTGTTAATCACCTTAGTGCCTGAGTGGCACATTTTCTGACAGAGTAATCCACAACTTGGTCTGTAAGTTCATCACATAGTGCCTGACTGTAGCGGGTCTTCCACAACTCCCGTTCCTGCTTCAGTCTGCAACACACAGAAAACATTCATCAGAGATCACTTTCATACGCTTTACACGTGTCTGGGTTTTTCCCTTCCCAGACTGTAAAACTGAACATTCTGAAAATCCAGATCACAGGTACTGATGTCAACTCCTTTCACACCTGAACACGAATCGCAGGCAACAACTTGTATTTATATAGCACCTTTAACGTAGTAAAACATTTCAAGGAGTTTCATCAAACAAAATTTGACACCGAGCCACATAAGGAGATATTAGGACAGGTGCAGGTAGGTTTTAAGGAGGAGAGAGAGGTAGAGAGGTGCAGAGGTTTAGGGAGGGAATTCCAGAGCTTAGGGCCTAGGCAGTTGAAGGCACGGCCACCAATGGTGGAGCGAAGAAAATCGGGGATGTGTGAGAGGCCAGAATTGGAGTAGCGCAGATATCTCGGAGGGTTGTAGGACTGGAGGAGGTTACAAAGATAGGGGGGGTCACAGATATCTCCAAGGATTGCAGGGCTGGATGAGGTCACAGAGATAGGGAGGGTTGCAGGGCTGGAGGTCAGAGAGAGAGAGAGGGTTGCAGGAGGTCACAGAGATAGGGAGGGTTGCGGGGCTGGAGGTCAGAGAGAGGGAGAGTGTCAGTACCTACCTGGCCTGTTCAATCCTACGCTTTTCGTCTTCAATCCTACGCTTTTCGTCTTCAATCCTACGCTTTTCGTCTTCAATCCTACGCTTTTCGTCTTCAATCCTCTGTCTCTCTGCCTGAAATTCCTCAGATGAAATTTGCTTCAGTATCTCTGTGGTGACTTCTGCAATCAGTTCCTCAGTAAACATGTTTGACAAACTAGCAAAATACAAGAGGTTATCAATGTGGGAAAGTTCAGTGGGCATTTAAAAGCCAATCTTGTTTCAACGACTTTTTTTGTGCTACTCAAAGCAAGTGATGACAATGCTGGAGAATGGAACAATCTCTGTTACACACAGCTATGCCAGCATCAAGCATTCCGAGGTCAGCTATAAAATGATTCAGTGCAGAGTAAAGCTCCCTCTACTGTCTTAGATGAGGACCCCGACAATTTTCCATTTCTCCCACACTGCCACCCTGTAGCCTCTCTGAGTGAGAGTGCCAATTAGAGGAAGTTCTGCACTAACAGCTGCATGCAAGACCGCACAAACTATTTCATGCAGGACCTTTAAAGCCAGGGTAGCATAGTGGTTATGTTACTCGACTAATGATCTGGAGATACAAGTTAAATAAATCTGGAATAAAAAGCTATTATGAGTAATGGTGACCATGTAACTGTCATAAAAACCCATCTGGTTCACTAATGTCCTTTCGGGATGGAAATCTGCCATCCTTATCAAGTCTGGCCATATGTGACTCCAGACCCACAGCAATGTGGTTGACTCTGCCACTCAAATTCAAATTCAAATTCAAATCGCTTTATTGGCATGATAAGTTACATCTTATGTTGCCAAAGCATCAAAATACATTTATGGTTTAGCACATAAACGCAGTTCTATTCATACAGTGTATAAACAGGTATATCCCTGAGTGTATAAATATACATTTGCATTGTTTATATATATTCTTTTCTTAGTTTACTGGTTGTCCCTCTGTTCATGGCAAGCTGTAACATAGTGTGCCGCCAGTGTTATGCAGCTTCTCTCCTCTCCCAGTAGGAATGGGAGTTTTTGGTTGTCATTCAGATTTCTGAAATCAGGGCATATTTGTGAGAATTTTTGGTAGAAATTCTCCCTGATGCCCTGATATTTTCCACAAGCTGTGAGGAAGTGCATCTCTGTCTCCACCACTCCCTGACTGCAGTGAGAGCATATCCTGTCCTCTCTTGGCAGCCTGGTCTGCCTGTGTCTACCTTTTTCGATCGCTAGGCTATGTTCGCTAAGTCTGTACCTTGTCAAGGTTCTTCTCAGTTTGTTATCCTTTATCATGGTCAGGTAATCAGCTATGTTGTATTGTCTGTTTAGGGCCAAGTAGCAATTGAGTTTGCTTTGGGTTTTTGTTGTTTCTGCCCAATATGTCAGATATTTTTCCTTTTGCTTAGCGACGATTGTGTTGGGTCGAATTCTTTGTGTTACCCTGTCACTGTCCTGGGGCTGGTTATTGTTAGTATTGTTAGTAGTTACTTCACTGAGTCCCAGGACTAGTTGACTGAGGGTATTCTTCTTTATGGTCAGCTCTTGGCATTTCAGGGCGTCGTAGTGATAGCATTGGGGATTGCTCATTTGTAGGTGATTCCAAAATTTGGTGGCTCTTTTTTGGATAGTGATTATTAATGGATATTGGCCTAGTTCCGCCCTGCATGCATTGTTTACTGTTTTCCTTTGAGTCCGGAGGATACTTTTACAGAATTCTGCATGTAGGATCTCAATTGGGTGTTTGTCCCATTTTGCAAATTCTTGTTGAGTTAGCGGTCCCCATACCTCACTGCCATAGAGTGCAATTGGTTCAATTACTGATTTGAAAATTTTGAGCCAAATGCTAATTGGGATTTCTATTTGGATTGATTTTTTGATGGCATAGAAAGCCCTTCTTGCTTTCTCTTTCAGTTCATTCACAGCCAGTTTGAAGTTTCCCGTAGAACTGATTTTTAAGCCCAAGTATGTGTAGTTAGTGGTTTGTTCAATTTTGGTTGTTCCTACTGTGAAATTTATTTTGGGTCCCTGATGTTTGGATCTTTGCTGGAACACAAGGACTTTGGTTTTTTGGGGATTTATTGTCAGGGCCCAAGTCTGGCAGTACGACTCCAGCAGGTCCAGGTTTTGCTGTAGCCCCTCTTTAGTAGGTGACAGCAGAACCAGGTCGTCTGCATAGAGGAGGAATTTAACCTTGGATTCATATAGGGTGAGGCCGGGTGCTGTAGATTGTTCAAGTAGTTTTGCCAATCCATTTATGTAAATATTAAAGAGTGTCGGTGAGATTGGCGACCATCACCTTCTCAAAGGCAATTAGGGATGGGCAATAAATGCTGGCTTCGCCTCCATTTTCCTTCCTCGTCCCAGTCTAGATGGATGTGATGTCTCAATCTGCGATATCGCGAACTTACCCTCAACATCTTCCAATGCCAGGTGTCAATGTCTGTGCAGCATACATGCAAAGTCTCTCTCCAATGTGACCTTCTTCCCACTGTCTGGTGTTTATCTACAACAGCATGTTCAAAGTGGGGGAACTGCCAACTCATTTCTTTCCACTTCAAGGCACTACATACTGCTGACCAAATGTTCTATGCCACAAAGCTGACCAAACATTTAAAACATCTTAGTTCATGATATTTGCACATCAATCTAAAAATATTATTCTAATGTTGAAATTCTCAAGCACTACTCACCAGTTCCCATTATTTTTGGAAGACCAGAGAATCTTACTACCTCAAATCCCCCCCAGTGACAACTCCTTGGCCTAAAGCAGCCTTGTACCTGATGGCTTCAGCAGCATAAGCCACCCCTGCTTTCGCCAGTTCTTTACACTCCACACGGAGAACGTCCTTTACCATATCTTTAACCAGGTCTTTGACCACTTCAACTATCATCTGAAAGAAAAGAAAGAAAGCAATACTGAAACAGGGGACAGAGACAGTCATCCAAACATCTAACATCCAAAATACACAAGGGCAGCAGGATTTAGTACTCTTCATCCATTGCTCCTCTCTTTTTAAAATTGACATCTCCTCTCTACTTTCTACAACTTTTTTGTCTCTCATTTTCTTACTCCTTACACCTAGGGAACAGCAATATAAAAAGAGCATCTTATCCACCACTCCACCCAATTATGATAGTGAACTGTTCCACTGCAGAGTTTTGTAGCACTGGATTGCTTTTATTTTTTTCTCCCTCTTTCCACGTTATAATTTACAATCCTAAAACAAACCCACACGACCAAACACAGACACTCATTACAGGAGATACACAGCCACATGCCCAATAATTATTGGCAAGATCGCTCAAAGTACAGGGGCTAAAACCTGGTACATAAATCACACTTCACGAACGTTTTGTATGTACAAATTGTAGTGTCAGATTGGCCCAGTGGAGGCACTCGCACCTCAGAGTCAGATGGTCGTGGCTCAAACCCCACCCGAGGATTTGAGGAGATCCTCTAGGCTAAAATTTTTGTGCAGTCGGGAGGGAAAGCTGCATTGTTGGATGTGCCTCTAACCAGAGGAAAGTAAACGGAGGCCATGTCTGCCTGCTCAAGTGATTTAAAAGATACCACGGCACTATTTGAGGAGCGGGTGGCTCTCCCAGTATCCCGGCCAACTAACCTTCAACTAACAGCAACAAAACAGGTGAAGTACTCATTCATGTTGTTTGAGACCTTGCTGTGTGCAAGTTGACTGTTATGTTTACCTATATAACAACAGTAGCTACATATTCATCGACCATGAATCACTTTGTGATATCCCAAGGATGCAATACAACTTCCTGTAGGAAAGGGACTGATTACCGAATATTACAGTAATTTCTGTTGCACACTCAATAGCAATGGAGAAGCACACTGCAAAAGGTAAGAAACAATTGACAAAAAATAAATTCACTGTCCTGTGCACATACATAATATAAAATTTCAGTCATAAGCACACACATATTAGTCATTAATACCAGACATCTCTTAGTGAGTTATAACAGTGATCTTCTATAGGCATATAAATAGTAAATGGGTAGTAAGACGAGTGGTAGGGCCAATTTGGGACCAAAAAGGAAACCAACGCACGGAGGCAGAGGGCATGGCTGAGGTACTAAATGAGTACTTTGCATCTGTCTTCACCAAGGAAGATGATGCTGTCAGTCATAGGGAAAGAGGGGGTAGTGGAGATACTGGATGAGATAAAAATTGATAAAGAGGTACTAGAAAGACAGTCTGTACTTAAAGTTGATAAGTCACCAGGACCAGATGGGATGCATCCCAGGATGCTGAGGGAAATTAAAGAGGAAATCACGGCGGTACTGGCCATAATCTTCCAATCCTCCTTAGATACGGGGGTGGTGCCAGAGAACTGGAGAATTGCAAATGTTACACCTTTGTTCAAAAAAGGCAGTAAGGATAAACCCAGCAACTACAGGCCAGTCAGTTTGACCTTGGTAGTGGGGAAGCTTTTAGAAACGATAATCAGGGACAAAGTTAACAGTCACTTGGACAAGTGTGGATTAATTAAGGAAAGCCAGCACAGATTTGTTAAAGGCAACTCGTGCTTAACCAACTTGATCACGTTTTTTGATGAGGTAACAGAGAGTGTTGATGAGGGCAATGCGGTTGATGTGGTGTACATGGACTTCTAAAAGGCATTTGATAAAGTGCCACATAATAGGCTTGCTAGCAAAGTTGAAGCCCATGGAATAAAAGGGACAGTGGGAGCATGGATACGAAATTGGCTAAGTGACAGGAAACAGAGAGTAGTGGTGAACGGTTGTTTTTCAGACTGGAGGAATACAGTGGTGTTCCCCAGGGGTTGGTACTAGGACCACTGCTTTTCTTGATATATATTAATGACTTGGACTTAATAGGGCACAATTTCAAAATTTGCAGAGGACACAAAACTTGGAAGTATAGTGAACAGTGAGAAGGATAGTGATAAGACTTCAAGAGGACATAAACAGGCTGGTGGAATGGGCGGACACGTGGCAGATGAAATTTAACGCAGAAAAGTGCCAAGTGATACATTTTGGTAGGAAGAACGAGGAGAGGCAATATAAACTAAAAGGTACAATTCTAAAGGGGGTGCATAAACAGAGAGACCTGGGGGTATATGTGCACAAATTGTTGAAGGTGGCAGGGCAGGCTGAGAAAGTGGTTAAAAAAAAATCATACTGGGCTTCATAAATAGAGGCATAGAGTACAAAAGCAAGGAAGTTATGATGAACCTTTATAAAACACTGGCTCGGCTTCAACTGGAGTATTGTGTCCAATTCTGGGCACTGCGCTTTAGGAAGGATGTGAGGTGTTCAAAATCATGAGGGGTCTAGACAGAGTAGATAGAGAGAACCTGTTCCCATTGGCGGAAGGGGCAAGAACCAGACTAGCTGAAGTGCTCTTGCAGAGACGGCATGGGCTCGACGGGCCGAATGGCCTCCTTCTGTGCTGTAACCATTCTATGAATCTATCTCTAGTGGCTCAGTTGGTAGCACTCTTGCCTGAGTCAGAAGGTTGTGGGTTCAAGTCTCACTAGAGACTTGAGCACAAAATTTAGGCTGACACTCCAGTACAGTGCTGAGGGAGTGCTGCACTGTCGGGGGTGCCGTCTTTCGGATGAGACGTTAAACCAAGGTCCCGTCTGCTCTCTCAGGTGGACGTAAAAGATCTCATGGCACTATATTGAAGAAGCGTAGTTTGTGGGAGCTTACTGTGTGCAATTTGGCTGCCGTGTTTCCTACATTACAACAGTGACTACACTTCAAACGTACTTCATTGGCTGTAAAGCGCTTTGGGATGTTTTGCAGCCATCAAAGGCACTACAGAAATGCAAGTCTGTCTTTCTTCGATGAAACAAAACCACTGAAACTTTGCTATTTTGGATGTCAACTGAACCCCTAAACTAGATTATTTTCCTGAAATTTAGTAAGGGGGAAATCTGGTGTCCATTAGAAAATTAGACAAGTCACACTGGAGCAGTGAAGGTGAAGTAAACTCCGGAAAATAGCATTAGCAATCGCACTTCTGATGTGTCCAGGTTGTACCTTTTCAGAGTAGACTGGCTGAGGCTTTGGAGGTGGTGCACTGGGCACCTGAGGAGCGACGGGCAGTGGAACTGTCGGAGGAGCAGGAAGCTGAAGCAATGGCAGTGGCAGAGAGGGCTGTTCAGCAGGAGGCATTTCTTGAGCTGATGTTTGGTCCTCCAGCAGCACAGCTACAAATACACAGGATAAAACAGTAAACAAACAAAACACAAGTGACAAAAACTACAAACACAAAATACTGCGGATACTGGAAATCTGAAATAAAATCAAAAAATGCTGGAAATACTCAGCAGGTCAGGCAGCATCTGTGGAGAGAGAGAATTAACGGTTCAGGCTGATGACCTTTCATCAAACAAAAACTACAATTGGCCATTTCCATCAGCACAGTGAGCCAAGATTACAATCAACCGAGATTTATATTTGAATCAGCTGGCAATGTCCACTCAGAGAAGATACATTCAGCTATGGCTCAGTTGGTAGTACACTCGCATCCGAGTCAGGAGGTTATGGGTTGAAGACTCACTCCTGGGACTTGAGCACATGAAGCTAGGTTGACTCTCCAGTGCAGTGCTGAGGGAGTGCTGCACAGTTGGAGGTGCCGTCTTTCGGATGAGACGTTAAACCGAGGCCCCGTCTGCGCTCTCAGGTGGACGGAAAAGATCTCATGGCACTATTTCAAAGAAGAGTAGGGGAGCTATCCCCGGTGTCCTGGCCAACATTTATCCCTCAACCAACATCAGCTGTGAGGAGGGATGATATGTTGGAGGGATCATCAAACGAGGCCATATGGGTTGTAATGAAATCTGTTTGTCTTGATCCTGTATTCGTTTTGCACTCATGTATATTACCCTCCCCCACTGTGTATAGTTTCACTTCCTCTTTCCCGACTAACCTGGGAGGTTCCAGGTCTTGGCTCTTGGCTCCGCCCCTGACTTCTCTTACATAAAGATCCCAGGATCTGTATGACTCATTCCTGTGAACCAGTCGGCGTGTTGAGATGTTAGCTCTGATCTTAGTGATTAAAAGCCAACTTGTTTAAGTCTATAACTTCTAGTTTTGTGGTTATTGAAGGCCCATCATGGGTCGAATTGAAAAACAAAAAAGGGGCGATCACACTGCTGGGAATGTACTATAGACCCCCAAACAGTGAGAGGGAGATAGAAGAGCAAATATGTAGACAAATTTCTGAGAAGTGCAAAAACTATTGGGCAGTAATAGTAGGGGATTTCAACTACCCCGATATTAACTGGGATAAAATTAGTGTGAAGGGTATAGGGGTTGCGGATTCCTAAAATGCATCCAGAACATTTTTAGCCAGTATGTAGCAAACCCAACAAGGGAGGGGGCGGTTCTAGACTTAGTTTTAGGGAATGAAGCTGGGCAGGTAGAATCAGCGGGGGAGCATTTTGGTGCTAGTGACCATAATTCAGTTAGATTTAAGGTAATTATGGAAAAGGACAAGGATAGACCAGGAATAAAAATTCTAAATTGGGGAAAAGCAAATTTTGCTAAGCTCAGAGGGGATTTAGCCATAATGGACTGGAAACAGCTACTTGAAGGTAAATCAGTGACAGAGCAGTGGGAGGCATTCAAGGAGGAGATCCAGAGGGTTCAGACCAAATATGTGCCCTTAAAGAAAAAAGGTGGGACTAACAAATCTAGAGCCCCCTGGATGTCTAGGGACATACAGGGTAGGATAAAGAAAAAAAGGGAGGCGTATGAGATACCGAGAGCTAAATACTCCAGAATCTTTAGAGGAGTACAGAAAGTGCAGGGGTGCAATTAAAAAGGTTAAGAAGGCAAAGAGAGAGCATGAAAAATTCTTCGCAAGTAAAATCAAGGATAACCCAAAGATGTTTTATAAATATATTAAGAGTAAGAGGATAACTAAAGGGTAGGGCCTATGAGAGATCATGAGGGTAATGTGTGTGTGGAGGCGGGAGACGTCGGTAGGGTTGTTAATGAATACTTTGCGTCTGTTTTCACAAAGGAGAGGGGCGAAGCAGACATTGCTATCGGGGGAGGAGTGTGAAATATTAGATGAAATAAACATAGTGAGAGAGGGAGTATTAAGGGGTTTAGCAGCTTTAAAAGTGGATAAATTCCCAGGCCCGGATGAAATGTATCCCAGGCTGTTAAGCGAAGCAAAAGAGGAAATAGCAGAGGCCCTGACCGTCATTTTCTAATCCTCTGTGGCTTCAGGTGTGGTGCCGGATTACTGCTAATGTGATACCCTTATTTAAAAAGGGAGAAAAGAATAGACCGAGTAATTACAGACCAGTCAGCCTAACCGCGGTGGTGGGAAAATTATTGGAAAGAATTCTGAAGGACAGGATAAATCTTCATTTTGAAAGACACGGATTAATCAAGGATAGTCAGCACAGATTTGTTAAGGGAAGGTCGTGTCTGACAAACTGGATTGAATTTTTTGAGGAGGTAACAAGGAGGGTAGATGAGGGTAGTGCATTTGATGTAGTTTATATGGACTTTAGCAAGGCTTTTGATAAGGTTCCACATGGCAGACTAGTCACGAAGTTAAAAGCCCATGGGATCCAGGGCAAAGTGTCAAGTTGGATTCAAAACTGGCTCGGAGACAGGAAGCAGAGGATAATGGTTGATGTGTGTTTTTGTGACTGGAAGGCTGTTTCCAGTGGGGTTCCACTGGGCTCAGTAAAAGGTCCCTTGCTTATTGTGGTATATATCAATGATCCAGGGGGTATGATTAAGAAGTTTGCAGATGATACTAAAATCGGCTGTGTGGTTGATATTGAAGAAGGAAACTGTAGACTGCAGGAAGATATCAATAAATTGGTCAGGTGGGCAGAACAGTGGCAAATGGAATTCAATCCGGAGAAGTGTGAGGTAATGCATTGGGGGGGGGGGGGGGGGGGGCTAACAGGGAAAGGGAATACACATTAAATGATAGGACACCGAGTAGCATAGAGGAACAAAGGGACCTTGGAGTGCATGTCCACAGATCCCTGAAGGTAGCAGGCCAGGTAGATAAGGTGGTTAAGAAGGCATACAGAATTCTTGCCTTTATTAGCCGTGGCAAGAGCAGGGGGGGTTATGCTTCAACTGTATAAAACACTAGTTAGGCCTCAGCTAGAGTACTGTGTGCCGTTCTGGTCACCACATTACAGGAAAGATGTGATTGCACTAAAGAGGGTACAAAAGAGATTTACAAGGATGTTGCCGGGAGTAGAGAATCTTAGCTATGAGGAAAAACTGGATAGGCTGGGTCTGTTTTCCTTGGAACAGAGGCGGCTGAGGGGAGACCTTATGGAGGTGTATAAAATTATGAGGGGCCTAGATAAAGTGGATAGAAAGGACCTATTTTCCCTTAGCAGAAGGGTCAAAAACCAGGGGGCATAGATTTAAAGTAATTGATGGAAGAATCAGAGGGGAATTGAGGGGAAATTTCTTCACCCAGAGGATTGTGGGGGTCTGGAACTCACTGCCTGAAAGGGTGGTAGAGGCAGGAACCCTAACCACATTTAAAAAGTACTTGGATGTGCACTTGGGATGCTGTAACCTGCAGGGCTACGGACCAAGAGCAGGAAAGTGGGATTAGGCTGGATAGCTCTTTGTTGGCCGGCACGGACACGATGGGCTGAAATGACCTCCTTCCGTGCTTTAACTTTCTATGATTCTATCACTGAACAGATTATTTGGTCATTATAACATTGCTGTTCGTGGGACCTTGCAAGTGCAAATTGGCTGCCGCGAGTCCCACATTACAGCAGTGACTCCACTTCAAAAGTGCTTCATTGACTGTAAAGCGCTTTGAGACGTCCAGTGGTCGTGAACGGCGTTATATAAATGTAAGTCTTTCTTTCATTCATTCAGCACTATCATCCCTCATTCTTTGAATGGAGTTCCAGTATTGTCACTGAGATTGCAGCTTAAACTGTCGGTGTTGTTCCATCAGAAATTCAGTAAAGCACATGTGAAATGTTCAGGTCTTTCCAAACCTGGGTTGTAGTAGTGGCAGCAATTTAAGATGAAGAATTCAGAGTGTCACACAGGAAGCATATTGATATAATATTGAAACTTATCAGAAACTCACAATTAGCCCATTGGTTCCAACATACTGCATAAAGCTATTGGCAACACAAAGTTGATCCTCTGTGTACAATTGAACAGGTCATTATCCAGATGGAGTAACAAAAGGGCACATTCCCTTCATCACAGTATCCATACAAGCCATGGGGCATGTCTGAGCCCCAACTGCTCGTGAGGTTTCATTCTGAATCAGACCTCAGTGCTTTGACAAAGAAGGCTAGCAGGCAAGGCCAAGTTTGAAGGAATGTTCTGGGGTTTCAAAAGAGAAATAAACAAGTCCCTGGCATCTGAAAGGACTCATGGTTATTACATTTTATGAATGTTATAGAGAAAAGGGGCTAAGCGGATATGCAGGCCAGATGGATCATCTTGTGCCAGATGATACACAGACAAAAGGATAAGCTAAAATCACACCAGGTCAGAGAGACAATAAAACAAAGGCGGCTATAAGGAGAGTGCTCTGTATGTGGAATTTAACCTACATCCAAAGAAAGAGGACAACCACACTGATGGGAAGGCAATTTTATACTCCTCCTTATTTGTTCAAACCTCCACATACAGTACATAGAAAATTAGGAGCAGGAGTCGGCCATTCGAGCCTGCTCCGCCATTCCGTATGATCATGGCTGATCCTCTATCTCAATACCATATTCCCGCTCTCTCCCCATACCCCTTGATGCCTTTTGTGTCTAGAAATCTATCTCCTTCTTAAATATATTCAGTGACTTAGCCTCCACAGCCTTCTGTGGTAGAGAATTCCACAGGTTCACCACCCTCTGAGTGAAGAAATTTCTCCTCATCTCAGTCCTAAATGTCCTACCCCGTATCCTGCGACTGTGACCCCTCGTTCTAGACCCCCCAGCCAGGGGAAACATCCTCCCTACATCCAGTCTGTCTAGCCGTCAGAATTTTATACGTTTCAATGAGATCCCCTCTCATTCTCCTAAACGCTAGTGAATACAGGCCTAGTCGACCCAATCTCTCCTCATACGACAGTCCTGCCATCCCAGGAATCAGTCTGGTGAACCTTCGCTGCACTCCCTCTATAGCAAGTATATCCTTTCTTAGGTAAGGAGACCAAAACTGCACACTGTACTCCAGGTGTGGTCTCACCAAGGCCCTGTATAACTAGTAAAACATCCTTGCTCCTGTACTCAAATCCTCTTGCAATGAAGGCCTACATGCCATTTGCCTTCCTAACTGCTTGCTGCACCTGCATGTTTGCTTTCAGTGACTGGTGTACAAGGACACCCAGGTCCCTTTGTACATCAGCATTTCCCAATCTATCACCATTTAAATAATACTCTGCCTTTCTGTTTTTCCTACCAAAGTGGATAACTTCACATTTATCCACGTTATACTGCAACTGCCATGTATTTGCCCACTCACTCAACGTGCCTAAATCGCCTTGAAGCCTCTTTGCCTCCTCCTCACAACTCACAGTCCCACCAAGTTTCGTGTCGGCAGCAAACTTGGAAATATTACATTTGGTTCCCTCATCCAAATCATTGATAAATATTGTGAATAGCTGGGGCCCAAGCACTGATCCCTACGGTACCCCACTAGTCACCGCCTGCCACCTCGAAAAGGACCCATTTATTCCTACTCTCTGTTTCCTGTCTGTTAACCAATTTTCAATCCATGACAGTATATTACCCCCAATCCCATGTGCTTTAATTTTGCACACTAACTTCTTATGTGGGACTTTATCAAAGGCCTTCTGAAAATCCAAATACACCACATCCACTGGTTCTCCCTTAACTATTCTACCAGTTACATCCTCAAAAAACTCCAGTCGGTTTGTCAAACATGATTTCCCTTTCATAAATCCATGCTGACTTTGTCTAATTCTGTTGATATTTTCTAAGTGTCCTGTTATCACATCTTTTATAATAGACTCTAGCATTTTCCCTACTACTGATGTTAGGCTAACCGGTCTGTAGTTCCCTGTTTTCTCTCTCCCTACTTTAAGTAGTGGGGTTACATTTGCCACCCTGCAGGAACTGTTCCATAATCTATAGAATTTTGGAAGATGACAACCAATGCATCCACTATTTCCATGGCTACCTCTTTTAGTACTCTGGGATGCAGATTATCAGGCCCTGGGGATTTATTGGCTTTCAGTCCCATTAATTTCTCCAGCACTATTTTTTTTACTAGTACTAATTTCCTTTAATTCCTCCTTCTCACTAGACCCTTGGTTCCCTAGCATTTCTGGGTTAAATTAATTATTTCTGGGTAACACAGCTAACAGTGATAAGATTCTTACAACCTAGCGGAGGCCAGCTGGGAACATAGCAGCACCAAATCACTCGTGCCTTAATCTATCAGATCAAAATAATAATGTTTCAGGGGCTAGATGGTGCAGTGGATTACACTGGCCTTTCACCTGGGGGTCCTGGGTTCGGATCCAGGCCGGACAGATGAAGTGTCTGCTGGATAAAAGAAAGACCACAAGGTAGCTGGTATGGAAAATGCCACACAAGGATGGTGGGGAACATCCATCTGAGGTTGGAGCTGAGGGTACATCATTTGGGCTGTATTGAAAGGGCGTTACTCTGCACCTAATCATGCCGTTCCTGACCTGGGATGGGCACAAAGTATTGCATTCCTCACCTTGATGAACACAAATATTTCATACCAAAATATTACGAGAGCATGTATATACCTTTGCATTATTACCACACAGAATGAATCAAGAGAAACTCTTTACTTACTGCTCCAGGATGTAATAGGATGAGTTTCAACTTTTCTCGCTGCCTCATGACTACCTAAAGTCAAAACAAAATACACGCAATGTTACTTTGCAATGGGTCTACCGCAGATTTCCTACTAAACAAGCAAGTGGTGTAGTAGCTTAAACCATTGTTCTTTCACCTCCATTGGGTTCAGCCCAGATTGATGAAATGAAAATCCTCTCTGTCTTTTGGCTGTGAGAGTGCAGCATGACATGATTTAGAAATCTCAATTCAGTTCCAAGCAGGCGTGGGCCTACAGCACAAAATCCATTCTGAACTGGAAGAAAGACAAAGAAACAAAAGAAAGAGCAAGAAAGAAAGGAGATCGAAAAGAAAAAGACAAGCGAAGAAAAAGAGAGAAAAGTAGAGGAGAGAGAAAGAGAAAGAGAAAAAGGAGAAAGAAAAAGGAAAAGAAAATTTATACAGCGCCTTTCATGACCACCGGACATCCCAAACCGCTTTACAGCCTATAAAGTACTTTTGAAGTGTAGTCACTGTTGTAATGTAGGGAAACATGGCAGCCAATTTGCGCACAGCAAGATCCCACAAACAGCAATGTGATAATGACCAGATAATCTGTTTTTGTTATGTTGATTGAGAGATAAATATTGGCCAGGACACCGGGGAGAACTCCCCTGCTCTTCTTCGAAATAGTGCCATGGGATCTTTTACATCCACCTGAGAGCGCAGACGGGATGTAGGAACAGGGGGGGGGCCATTCAGTCCCTCGAGCCTGTTCCGCCATTCAATTAGATCATCATGGCTGATATGTATCTTAACTCCAACTATCACCTTGGTTCTGTAACCCTAATGCCCTTGCCTAATATAAAATCTATCAATCTCAGTTTGAAATTTTCAATTGACCCTCTCTTTCCCTCCACCACCACTCGCCGCCCCCCCCCCCCCGCCCCTGCACCCCTACCCAATGCCTTAACAGCTTTTTGGGGAGAGCTCCAGATTTCCACCACCCTGGGGAGAACTGCCCTGCTCTTCTTTGAATAGTATCATGGCATCTTTGACGTCCACCTGAGAGGGCAGACATAGCCTCGGTTTAACGTCTCATCTGAAAGACAGAGGTCACAGGATGGCTGGTATGTCGCGTATGGTAACATAGTAGTTATGTTACTGGACTAAATCCCACCACAGGAGCTGGAGAATTTAAATTCAGTTCATTAAATAAATCTGGAAATTAAAAAAGCCAGTATCAGTAATGGTGACCATGATACTACTGGTCGTAAAAACCCATTTGGTTCACGAATGTCCTTTAGGGAAAGAAATCTGCTGTCCTTACCCGTTCTGGCCTACATGCGACTGACCGAGCTGGCTCTGTCCTAAAGGACATAGCTGCCAGACTGGGCCTGCGGCAGGTGGTGAGCGAACCAAAACGAGGGAAAAACCTACTTGACTTCGTCCTCACCAATCTGCCCACAGATGCATCTGTCCATGACAGTATTGGTCGCAGTGACCACTGCACAGTCCTTGTGGAGACGAAGTCCTAGCTTCACACTGAGAACACCCTACCACCGTGCTAAATGAGATAGATTCAGAACAGATCTAGCAGCTGAAAACTGGGCATCCATGAGGTGCTGTGGGTCATCAGCTGCAGCAGAATTGTATTCCACCACAATCTGTAGCCTCATGGCCTGGCATATCCCTCACTCTACCATTACCATCAAGCCAGGGGACCAACCCTGGTTCAATGAGAAGTGTAGAAGAGCATGCCAGGAGCAGCACCAGGCGTACCTAAAAATGAGGTGCCAACCTGATGAAGCCACAACATAGGACTACATGCATGCTAAACAGAAGAAACATGCTATAGAGCTAAGCAACCTCACAACCAACGGATCAGGTCAAAGCTCTGCAGTCCTGCTGCATCCAGTCGTGAATGATGGTGGACAATTAAACAACTAAGAGGAGGAGGAGGCGCCACGAGTATTCCCATCCTCAATGATGGCAGAGCCAAATACATGAGTGGCTGCAGTGTGTACCATCTACAAGATGCACTGCAGCAACTCACCAAGGCTTCTGCGACAGCACCTCCCAAACCCGCCACCTCTACCACCTAGGACAAGGGCCGCAGGCACATGGGAACACCTCAGAGTTGCCCTCCAAGGCACACACCATCCTGACTTAGAAGTATATCGCCGTTCCTTCATTGTTGCTGGGTAAAATCCTGGAACTCTCTACCTAACAGCACTGTGGGAGTACCTTCACCACACGGACTGCAGTGGTTCAAGGCGGCGGCTCACCATCACCTTCTCATGAGCAATAAATGCTAGCCTTGCCAGCGACACCCACATCTCATGAATGAATAAAAAAAAGTCACATTGCTGCAGCAGGAGGCACTCGGAGGTTGGGCTGTAGACACGTTGTTCGGTAGAGTACGTGAGGCTTTACTCTGTACCTAACGAGTGCTGCAACTGACCCGTGGGTTCTTGACAGCAACGCTGGGTGCTGGAATTGAAAAGTGTTCACTTCCCCATCACTGATATCTATCACCTTGACAAGCCCAAAACTCTCGGTCTAGAACACTGGCGGTGGTGAATCTTTCTACTCCATGATTTCCGAAGAAAGGTTTTCGGAGAAAATTTTTGATAACATTTTTTACCAAGCTCTCATGAGCAGAATCAAAATGGGTCTGTCCATCAATAAGTAAGGATTTGGACATTTCAGTGCTGGTTCTCCACTGCTCGTTTTCGAATTTTTGGTCTGTAAGAAAGCAATTTGCTTGAATTGCTGAATGTTATATTTTTTAAATGTGGTCAAGAACAGGCAGTGGTGACAGATTGATAGGTAGCAAGAACTTGGATTTTAACACTTGAATTAACTTCACTCAAAGATCTTTACTTGATCAGACAAAATTAATCTTGTGTATCCAAAAGTAATAAAGTGATGATTTATACACACCTTCCACACTCAGGATCAGTTTCTGGCTGGCACTACTTGGCTCACGGCTCTCTCCAACGTATCGCCCTTGACTGTCAAAGCTCAAAACAGGGACATGTGGTGTGAACAGTGGTAGAGGCCCTCCATTCACTACCTCCCCGATCAGCACAGTGCGTTTCTGATCAATAAACAGTGACTTCTTGGGCAACAGTGCACAATCTGGATCGGTTAACGTTGATCGATTTAATTCAACATACCTACAACATATTAAATATTGTATCAATTATAAATTCAGAAGAGTAGATCGCTTATTAGCCAGAGAGTCTCCTTTGTTCTTTGAATGAAGTTGAACCTCCTTATATAATTACAAACTACCATCATCCTACTGCAGGGCACAGGGGCAGAGAAACAGGAACCAAAGTAATAAATTGTAAACAAGCAGATATTAAGAGGATGAGAATGGAACTAGGGAAAATAAACTGGAAAAATTTACTGACAAAGAATTAGAATAGCAATGGGAAACATTTAAAACAGTGATCAAGAGTCCAGGAGAAATGTATCCCACTCAAAAGCAAGAACAAATTAGCCAGTCGTGGCACACCATGGATGAAGAAAGAAGGACAACATTGAAAAGAAAGAAAAAGACATACACCAAGTACACAGACAATAAAGGAGGGGATGACAAAAGGGAATACGAAAGGTTAGGGAAGTCAATAAAACAATTAGGAAGGCAAAGAGAAACTACAAAATTGAATTATCAAGGAATATAAAAAGAAATAGTAAAGTATTCTACAGACACGTAAATAACAGAAGATAAATCAGGATAGGGATGAGGCCACTAAGGGATACACACGATAAACTCACAGGTAATGGCAGCGAAGTGGCAGAAATATTAAATAATTAGTCTGGGAGACTAACATGGTGGACATGACATTATATCCTTGCTGATCTCTTCTTCTAAAGACATTTAAGATAGAAAGGGGGGAGATAATTGATAAACTAATCAAACATAGAGAGGATAAAAGAACTGGTCAGGATGGATTGCGTCGGTGCATATTAAAAGAAGTTAGGGAAGAGATAGCAGGGGCACTATTACAGATATATAAATTTATGAAAAGGGAATAGTGCCAGAGGACTGGTGGACAGCTAATGTGATTCCTATATATAAAACGGGAGATAGAACAATCCTAGGGAACTATAGACCGAAACAGCTTAATGTCAGTGGTATCCTTAATCAAAGATGTAATAGACAAACATTTAGAAACTGAAAATATAATAAAGAGTAGTCAGCACAGATTCCAAACTTTATTGACTTCTTTGAAGAAAGGGTAGTTAAGGGCAATGTAGTAGACATAATATATTTGGATTTTTCCAAAAGGCTTCAATAAGTTATCACAGTAGACTCATGACTACGGTCAGAATATCGACAAGTAGCAGAATGGAGAGCAAGCTGGCTACAAAACAGAAAAGAGAGAGTAGGGGTTAAAGGTAGTTACTCAGACTGGCTAATGGTGGGAAGTGGTGTTCCACAAGGATCGGTGCTGGAACCACTGTTGTTCACTATTTACATAAACTATTTGGACTCGGGAATCGGAAGTACAATTTCAAAATTGAATGAGGACAACAAATTGGTGGTGGTGGGGGGGGGGGGTGCGGGGTGTAGTTAATACAGAGGAGGACTACAACAAATATAGGAAGACATTAATAAACTTGCAGAATGGTTGTGTAATTGGCAAATGAATTTCAATATAGATACGTGCGAGGTATTACATTTTGGTAGGAAGAATAAGGAGGCCACATACTCCTTGGAAAATAAGTGTCTAAAGAGGGTAGAGGAGCAGAGGGATCTGGGGTACAGATACACAGATCACTAAAAGTAGCGAAGCAGGTTAATAAAAAAAAGCAAACAAAGCACTGGGGTGCTAGAGGGATAGAATTAAAAAGCAGAGAAGTTATGTTAAACTTGTATAGAACTTGGGTTAGACCATAGAGTCCTGTGAACAGTTCTAATCTCCATATTATAAAAAAGGATATCGAGGCACTGGAGAAGGTGCAAAAAAGATTTACGAGACTACCACCATAACCGAGAGGTTATAACTATCAGGAAAGATTGAACAGGCTGGGGCTCTCTTCTCGAAAAGAGAAGGCTGATGGGCAACCCAAATTAGGTCTTCAAGGTTATGAAAAGGTTTGATAGGGTAGACGCAGAGAAGATGCTTCCACTTGCGGGCGAGACCAGAACTAGGACCATAAATATAAGATAGTCACTAATAAATCAAATAGGAAATTGAGGAGAAATGTCATCACCTGGAGAGTGGTGAGAATGTGGAACTCGCTAGCTCAGGGATTAGTTGAGGCAAATAGCATAGATGCATTCAAGAGGAAAGCTAGATAAGCACTGAGGGAGAAAGGAATAGAAAGATATGTTGATGGAGTTAGAGGAAGAGGGGTGGGAGAGGGCTCGTGTGGAGCATAAACACCGGCATGGACCTATTGGGCCGAATGGCCTGTTTCTGTGCTGTTCATACTTTGTAACACCCAAGGACACAGGCCCCTTAAATCAGGGATCTCCAACCTTTTAGAGCTGGGGACAGAAACGTGTTGAAAACCCTGCGAGCGGCCCAGGTATAACACACACATAAAAAGCCGGACAACCCTCCGAGATATCTGCGCGACTCCAATTTTGGCCTCCTGTGCATCCCTGATTTCTATCGGCCTACCATTGGCGGCCGTGGCTTCAGCTGCCCAGGCCCTAAGCTCTGGCATTCCCGCCCTAAACCTCTCCGCCTCTACCCCTCTCTCCTCCTTTAAGACCCTCCTTAAAACCTACCTCTTTGACCAAGCTTTTGGTCACCAGTCCCAATAATTCCTTATATGGTTCAGTGTCAAATTTTGTTTGATAACGCTCCATGATAAAGGCGCTATATAAATGCAAGCTGTTGTTGTATTATGGTCACAATCTGAAGCAGGTCTTTTATGGAACTGCCAAGAACCAGTCAGGACAGGACATATCATGAAAACAATGTGGGGAGAATACGTAGAGAGCAGGAATTCAAATCTACTCCAGACTTCCACCAACAGGCAGGTCGTACTGAACAGTATATTTATTAATGGATTTTAAAATGCTGAAAATATCCCCAATAATCCCCGAAAACCAGACAACTCAATCCTGCCTGTGCTCATCTTTCTTACTCTCTAGTTTGTTCTGCTTGAATTTTGTGAGCCTGGGGGTTTGAAAAGGGTTGTCCCAACACTGTTGCCCTATTGATGGATAAATTCTAAATCAAAACACCATATGACATGACAATATTCAGAGCTCGAGATAAATTCATTCTAATGGGAACAATTATCTAAACTTTATACATAGTCCCTGGGGCGCCACAATATGCCCAATGACAGAGATTGGACACTCCTTCACAATATGAGGGTCAACTCAAAGGGTTTTTTGAAAGACAAAGGAGCAAGTAGACATGGCATGAAATGGAAGAAGGGCCCACGGTAAAAGACACCCACTGGGAGACGCCAGGAGGAAAATAGGGGCAACAGCGGAGGCCTAAAGCTATTGAATTAAATGTTCAGAGCGGAGGGATAATGAATGCCCAGTAGGAGGAGAGGGTGCTCCTAAAGCTTGCATCGAGCTTAGCTGGAGTAATGTAGGACGTCAAAGATGGAAAGGTCAGATAGAGCTGAAGTGATGGGCCATTGGGAAATCAAGGATCATTCGGATGTTCAGCAGTTATCCAATCTCTGTGACTTCCCCAATATAAAAGGAGATCACATGGTCAGCAGACAACAGAGTAGAATAGATTACGGAAAGTGCAGGAAGCAACAAAGGGACAGGTGTTGCAAATGCTGCAGTTGCAGAACATGCCTCGAGAAGAGCAGCTAGTAAGGAAGATGGTTAAAAACAGTTTAAACACCCCACCTCTTTCTGACACTTACCAATCACTCAAACTCAACCCGTAGTCCCTGGCAAATTCAGCTACCTCTTCACAGTCTTTAAACAGCAACATTCGAACAAGAGTGTCCATTGGGAACATTGTGGATCGCTGAGAACTCACAGTGAGAGCAAAATTCAAAGCCTTCAGAGCTTCACGACGTACCTGAAAGAAACCAACAAAACATTGCCTATCTGGAATAGTAACTTACACCTACCTGACCCAGATCGTTCAGTAATACACAGCAGGTGATGAGAGAGGATAGGACCCAGTGCTTCGTCAAAAGTTAGCCAACAAGTGAAATCAGCTGCACAATTCACTGGGCCCTACGTATACCTTCCTCATGCTACATGTTCATGGAACGTGGGAACAGGAAGAAGCCATTCAGCACCTCAAGCCTGTTCCGCCATTCAATGAGATCATGGCTGAGCTGTATCTTAACTCCATCTACCCTCTTTCGTTCCGTAACTTTTAATACCCTTGCCTAACAAAAATATATCAATTTCAGTTTTGAAACACTGAATCTACATTCTTGAGCTTGGCCTTGTTCAGATTAAGTTGATGGGTGTCAATGCCGGGGAACGGAATACTTTTCGACCTTTGGTACCCAGTATTAGCATCAAGCACTCCCAAATC
Organism: Somniosus microcephalus; assembly: GCF_052327205.1. Classification (NCBI taxonomy): domain Eukaryota; kingdom Metazoa; phylum Chordata; class Chondrichthyes; order Squaliformes; family Somniosidae; genus Somniosus; species Somniosus microcephalus. Next base: position 154,063,677 of record NC_140990.1, on the reverse strand, counting down.
AGAGAGACCACGCCGAGGCGAAAGGAACATCCCACTACAGCTGTAGTGTCAGTGTGCAGTGCTGCAGGTAGAATGTAAATGCAGCCTGAATCCAGAGTTGGGATCTAACTTGACACTGGAGTGAAGTGGAATGAGACACAGTCAGTTTGGGCCAAGACATTTGGTTAATGCTACATAAATTTAGTGTCTGTGTAAAGCTGAAACTGCTTCACACTAAATTGTAGTACAAGTGCCTCTTAAGATTCAATTTACTGTACCTCAACGGTATGTTTTTATCTCATTCTAGGGAGAGTGCCACCTTCTGTATTAGTGTGAATTTATCTATTTCAACTCCAGCCATCCTTATTGCTCGAAGACTTATAATTGAGTGCAGTGAGCAGATTTATGAATGTACTGATACTAATTAGGAACCAAGTTGAGGCTGCCTCAAACCCCATTCTCTTAGGACCCTTACAGCCAGCAGAGGGAAGCAGTTTTATCTCATCACTCTGGACAAGAATTTAGGTCTGAAGATCTGAACAGACAGGATCCTAACCCATACGTGTTCTTGTTGAAAATTCAACAGAACAGAAATTATTCTGCAGCGATTTACGGCACTACGTACGATGCACTGTGCTAATGTGGCAGGCGATGACATCAGTGCAGAGGCTGGAGTGGTTATTATGGAGTAGCAGAAAGAAAACAGCATCTTCACTTTAATAACAGGAAAAACCTTGCCGAAAAACATGAAAGGTTATTGCTAAACTGATGGGAGGCAATCAATTTGTCATATAAATAGCCAAAGTTCACCAAAAGGCAGCAGAACATTCAGAAAGGTAATCACTCTAGCTTCTGCAATGGTCCAGCTGTTTAAGCCATTCGGCTGCTGAATCAGATAGCTCAGGAAGGGCTGCCAATCTGTGCCAAGGGCAGTGATAGGGGATACCATAATTGTCCTCTGTGCTCCTTTTGGTTAGGGAGGGCTCCCGCTCCTGATCATTATCCAGTTGGAAAGTGTGGATGTTGGGGGAGGACAGGAGCAGGCTCAAACGCGAGGCCCTTGTGACTGAATAGCCTGGCAACAATCACCATCTAGACTCTCACATTAAACAAGTGGCAGCAGCATCAGACACATGTTGACATCTGTGGAACCCAAATATGAGTCAGCACCTTCAGAAGAGGGGAGAAAATGTGAGGAGAGAAAAAAATTGGAAGGTAGAATAATGGTGGTGGGTAAAATCAAAGTTTTGTCCCAAAGTTTAAAGTAAAATTAAGTGAAAAAAAAAGGAAAAAAATCCATAAAATCATAGCCAGCCACAAGACTAGCAACTCATAAAAAGGTACCTGCAATCCCCTGCCTTCACACTCAAAGAATGCTCACCAGTACATAGTAATTCAGAAGTTAAGACACAGCTTGCCAGGTGATTGGCCATACCTGTTTGAAGTAGCGATGCAATATGCAGGCACTGAGGTAGGAGGCTGCCCTGACCAGCTTGAAAAACCTGACAAAGTTGTTGCTGTTTAGAGCAGCGAAGGCCTGGACCGCCAACTTCACCTCCGGGGAGTTCCGGACGACTGGGCGTAACTGCTGGACTTCCCTAGAAGAGCACAGAACGTGAAACAGTAAGTCATCCATTGTAAACCACAACTACCCTGAGCCAGCAGAGCTGCCTCTAATGAGGAGAAGGAGGCTGCCTGTCTGCCCTCTTGGCGAGTTGATGATGCCCAACAGAAGAAACAATAAATCTCTATTTTCTCCAATTCAGTGCTTATTGTTTTTTTAATGAGCATGGTTGTGAATGAAGGATCATCTCTGCATATTTTATGGAACAATTTTAAAAGGGGTGCAGGAAGAGAGAGATCTGGGGTTCACATACACACATTTTTGAAGGTGGCAGGACAAGTTAATAAATCTGTTATTTGTCATATTTGACAGCAAGATGAGCTTCTGACCACATATCCACTCCGTCACCAAGACCGCCTACTTCCGCCTCCGTAACATCGCCCGACTCCGTCCCTGCCTCAACTCATCTGCTGCTGAAACCCTCATCCTTGCCTTTGTTACCTTCCAAACTTGATTATTCCAATGCTGTCCTCCCACCTTGCACCCTCTGTAAACTTGAGCTCATCCAAAACTCTGCTAGCCGTATCTTAAGTCTCACCAAGTCCCATTCACCCATCACCCCTGTGCTCACTGACCTGCATTGTCTCCCGGTCCGGCAACACCTCCGTTTTAAAATTCTCATCCTTGTATTCAAATCCCTGCTTGGCCTCGCCTCTCCCTATCTCTGTAACCTCCATCAGCCGTACAAGCCTTTGAGATATCTGCACTCCTCCAATTCTGGCAGCTTGCAGATTCCAGATTTTCATCGCTCCTCCACTAGGGGCCGTGCCTTCAGCTGCCTAGGCCCCAAGCTCTGGAATTCCCTTCCTAAACCTCTCCACCTCACTTTCCTCCTTTAAGATGCTCCTTAAAACCTAGCTCTTTCACCAAGGTTTTGGTCATCTATCCTGGTATCTCCTGTGGCTTGGTGTCAAATTTTGATTAACGACGATCTTGTGAAGCGCATTGGAGCATTTTGCCATGTTAAGGGTGTTAAATAAATCAAGTTGTGGTTGTTGTTAAAAAGGCACACGGGATCCTTGCGTTTATAAATAGAGGCATAGAGTACAAAAGCAAGGAAGTTATGGTAAATCTTTATAAATCACTGGTTCGACCTCAGCTGGAAGATTGCATTCCATTCTGGGCACCACACTTTAGGAAGGATGTCTAAGCCTTTGAGAAAGTGCAAAGGAGATTTACTAGAATGGTACCAGGGATGAGGGACTTCAGTTATAAGGAGAGACTATCGAGGCTGGGGTTGTTCTCCTTTGAGCAGAGAAAGGGGAGATTTAATAGAGGTGTTCAAAATTGAGGGTCTTTGATTAGAGCAGAGAGAATTTATTTCCACAGATGTACGATAAATGGCAAGAAAAAGCCGGGCTGTTGGGTGGGGGGGGGGCGGGTAAATGTGATTTTTTTTTTTTTTAAAGCACACCCAAAAGGGTGGTGGAAGCAGATTCAATAGTATTGTTCAAAAGGGAATTGGATAAATTTATAGGAAAAATTTGCAGGGCTATTGGGAAAGAGCATGGGAGTGGGACTAATGAATAGCTCTTTCAATGAGCGGACATGATGGGCCGAAAGGCCCCCTTCTGTGCTGTATGATTCTATGATATAGGTTGCGTGAAATCAATGGTCCAAATAACTGGAAAATGTTGGACTGGAGCAGTAACTTCATAACCCATTCACTGAGCTGGGTTACTGCTTCAGGTCTAAATAGCAAATGAATAACAAATAGCATAAAGAAAGCACAGATGAAGGCGGCCATTTGCCCCATCTAGCTCGTTCTTCCACTAGACCCATCACATACCCGACCCCCGCCAGTCACAGCAACCTTCTCAGTCATCGATCTCAGAATTTATATCTCCATGACCCTACCAAGTACTATTCCAGGCTTTTTGTGAAGTCCATAACTTGCAAATACCAGTTAGCATTTACGCCCCCGATCAGGATTTAACTTGAAATAGTACTACAGATTAACTTTTTCAATTCCAATGATCATATCTCTTCAAGGTTACCTCCCATCTGTCACCTTTCAAGTTGAAGTGTGCAAGTGCAATAACTTACAAATTCTATGCACTGACTGCCTTGCCCAGCGCTGGCACAATCCTACCTGCAGATTGGAGTAGAATGTGCTGGAGAGAATCTACAATTTTGCTACTTTAACTTTCAGCTTTAGCTCAGTGAATCCACTTGAACCAGAAGGCTGTGGTTTATACCCCACCTCCAGAAGCTTGAGAACAATTCTATTCAGTACTGCAGGAGTGCTGCATTTTCGGAGGTGCTGTCTTTCGGATCAGACATTAAACCGAGGCTGCTGTGTTTTCTTACAACAGTGACTGCACTGCCACAGTACTTCATTGGTTGTACAGCACTTTGGGATGGCCTATGGTTCTTCACTTTGGGCAGTACCCCTCCGAATTTTCCTCCATTATTCCTCCGAACATGCAAACACCCCATCCTACCCACACTTCCTCTTACATGCATCTTCACCATCCTGAAATCAAGGCTCTTTACACCAAAGCTCATCTGGTGACAGGAAAACGGAACCTGGTGCAGCAAATACAGAGCATTGAAAACTAACATCTACCGCTCACCGGAGAATATCTCCCTCATTGAGATTGAGAAGAACGTGGTAGCCCCGAAACTCCGCCTCATTCTCACAGTAGGTATTCTTGGTGGCCAAGTCCTGGTACATCTCTTTCAGGCTTTGCAAGCACTTGGTCAGGTTTTCATCATTTATCTTGGCATCATAAGAGGACATTGGCTCCTCGCAGAGATGGTGACTGCAGTGGATGTGGAATCGGGTGCACTTCTCAATAAGCACCACTGTCAGCTGATTACACAGGTGCTGCTGTGTAATATCCTGACAGAAGGGAAGGAAAACAGTGTGTCAATAGGAAGCTACAGCCCACTTTATATATGAATCAACCTAAATATACATTATATATATACATTTCTGAGGCAGTGAGGTGACTGGGATTTCAGTACAGTGTAACAGAAGGTATATGAATCTTTCATACTGTGTCCACTTGAACTGTGAAAAACAGGTTGCGATCAAAGTCCAGTTTCTGCTCTCTAACCTTGGGTTATGTCTGGCATCTTGTAATATAGAGTACTAGCATGGGAGTACAGGTGGGTGCAGGTCTGTCATTGTATAACACTGGGGTACAGTACTGGTGGGTACAGGTCTGTCACTGTATAACACTGGGGTACAGTACTGGTGGGTACAGGCCTGTCACTGTATAACACTGGGGTACAGTACTGGTGGGTACAGGCCTGTCACTGTATAACACTGGGGTACAGTACTGGTGGGTACAGGCCTGTCACTGTATAACACTGGGGTACAGTACTGGTGGGTACAGGCCTGTCACTGTATAACACTGGGGTACAGTACTGGTGGGTACAGGCCTGTCACTGTATAACACTGGGGTACAGTACTGGTGGGTACAGGTCTGTCACTGTATAACACTGGGGTACAGTACTGGTGGGTACAGGTCTGTCACTGTATAACACTGGGGTACAGTACTGGTGGGTACAGGTCTGTCACTGTATAACACTGGGGTACAGTACTGGTGGGTACAGGCCTGTCACTGTATAACACTGGGGTACAGTACTGGTGGGTACAGGTCTGTCACTGTATAACACGGGTACAGTACTGGTGGGTACAGGTCTGTCACTGTATAACACTGGGGTACAGTACTGGTGGGTACAGGCCTGTCACTGTATAACACTGGGGTACAGTACTGGTGGGTACAGGCCTGTCACTGTATAACACTGGGGTACAGTACTGGTGGGTACAGGCCTGTCACTGTATAACACTGGGGTACAGTACTGGTGGGTACAGGTCTGTCACTGTATAACACTGGGGTACAGTACTGGTGGGTACAGGTCTGTCACTGTATAACACTGGGGTACAGTACTGGTGGGTACAGCTCTGTCACTGTATAACACTGGGGTACAGTACTGGTGGGTACAGGTCTGTCACTGTATAACACTGGGGTACAGTACTGGTGGGTACAGGTCTGTCACTGTATAACACTGGGGTACAGTACTGGTGGGTACAGGTCTGTCACTGTATAACACTGGGGTACAGTACTGGGGGGTACAGGTCTGTCACTGTATAACACGGGTACAGTACTGGTGGGTACAGGTCTGTCACTGTATAACACTGGGGTACAGTACTGGTGGGTACAGGTCTGTCACTGTATAACACTGGGGTACAGTACTGGGGGGTACAGGTCTGTCATTGTATAACACTGTAAAAGGACTTGAGCACATAATCGAGACTGACACATCAGCTAGTAACAAAGGATCTTTTGGATGAACTGCTAAACTGAGGCCCAGCTGCCCCCTCAGGTAGATGTAAAAGATCCCATGGCACTATCCAAAGAAAAGCAGGGAGCTTTCCTGATCAAAATTTATTCCTCAACCAACACCACCAAAAACAGCTAACTGCTGATTTAGTAATTTGCTGTTTGTAGTCGCAAATAGACTACATCACAACAGTAACTGCACTTCAACCGTTGGGCTGACTCAAGGACCTGATAAAGCGTTAAAGAAATACAAGTTCTTGCATTTCCTTCTTTAAACTCACCCTGTCATCACAGACAACTTAGTAACCTGCATGGTTCAGGGTATCACTTTGTTAAGCATCGCACATACTGTATATGTATTCAGTCACTATTTTTCCTGCTCATTAAAATGAGAATGTTAGCGCTGGGGAATGATACACTTGTCATTTCAGGCATCCGGTGCTAATATTAGATTTTGAGTAATGCTCCTTCTACACTGTCCCAACAACATACTTCATCCTCAACCTCAGAAGAGGGCCCCCAAAATACTCATCTGATGGTTTCCATTTCTCACACCAGTCATCCTGTGGCCTCTCGGAGTCAGAATGCATATTTAGTGTCAAATTAGGGACAGTTGTGTGTTGTGGACCAATGATCACTGGAACTAGATTGAGACGGCCAAACTCTAAGTGTTCCAAATCGGTCTTTTTTTTGGGCCGATTCACAGGTCAACGAGCCCTGGGACTCAAACAAGCAACCACAGGGTTACAAAGAAATTATTTTGATCTTCTACATTATTGAGCCTGCAAGCCTTTTTACACAGCCTGGACTGTCCGATGAAAGGTGCTAATGCAAAACATATCAATTTGTGCTTTTATCTTTTTCATTGGCTCCTGTCTCACTCAACCTCCTACATCTAAAAGGACGAGGGTGCCATAGGCTTCTTCAGGACCTCAACCCCAATACATCCATTATTCAAATTCCAAAATACCAGAAGTTGCATCAGTGAGTTGCGGTGATCTGTGGTAACCCCTCTTGGCACTGGTAAGCTTGGATAGGAGTACCACTTCATCTGTACATACCTGTTGCTGATATAAACAACTTTTCCAATGGATAATCTGCTTGGAGAGATATGTCAATATGTGCATAAAATATTAACTGGGCCTCATTAATTCACCTTTCTCACTCCACGAGTTCTGTTCCATACAAAGTCATACCAATCCCGGGAATTGCCTTCACCCAGATCCATGATCTTTGTCACGAGATAATCCATGCTCATTTTCAGGACTGTGGCAGGTCGAAGTTCATGGGGTAAAGGTTCTTCCTGGTCCGCAGATGACCTGCTATATTCTTTGATTGTAGCTTCATGGTTAACCTGTGGTGTGGCAAACATATCAATTAGTGCTAGTTTAAGACAAATACAATACTGAGTCTTTAGAACTTCAGCAACACTGGAAGTCTGAGGGTTTTACAAGACAGCGAGTTGGGGCAGGCTAATTCTGCAGTATACTGTAACAAGTCACGATGACACATGTAGCCAGGAAAATTGCTGTGCTAAAGCAACAAATAATGAGTGCTTAGAGCAAAGGTACCTGGGACACAGGCTAAATAATTACTCGTAACTATGTACAGATCTTTATCCAACACCAGCCGTTGAAATGCCAGGGAACAGTGACTTTTCCAACTAGCAATGAACCAGAAGGGTAAGACACCAGATAATCACAAAAAGGAGACCAACCAATGACTCCAGCAGGAAGGGTTGGGACTCGCACAGTGATTCCAGCAGGAAGGATTGGGACTCGCAGTGACTCCAGCAGGAAGGGTTGGGATTCACACTGTGACTCCAGCAGGAAGGGTTGGGATTCACATCGTGAGTCCAGCAGGAAGGGTTGTGACTCGCACAGTGACTCCAGTGGGAAGGATTGGGATTCACAGTGACACCAGCAGGAAGGGTTGGGATTCACAGTGACTCTAACAGGAAGGGTTGGGATTTGCACAGTGAGTCCGGCAGGAAGGGTTGGGATTCACAGTGACTCCAGCAGGAAGGGTTGGGATTCAGTGACTCCAGCAGGAAGGGTTGGGATTCAGTGACTCCAGCAGGAAGGGTTGGGATTCAGAGTGACTCCAGCAGGAAGGGTTGGGATTCAGAGTGACTCCAGCAGGAAGGGTTGGGATTCAGTAACTCCAGCAGGAAAGGTTGGGAGTCACAGTGACTCCAGCAGGAAGGGTTGGGATTCAGTGACTCCAGCAGGAAGGGTTGGGATTCACAATGACTCCAGCAGGAAACGTTGGGAGTCACAGTGACTCCAGCAGGAAAGGTTGGGAATATAGAAACATAGAAGATAGGAGGAGTAGGCCATTCGGCCCCTCGAGCCCGCTCCGCCATTCAATGAGATCATGGCTGATCACCCAAATTCAGTACCCTGTCCCTGCTTTCTCCCCCTATCCCTTGATCCCTTTAGCCTTAAGAAATATATCCAACTCCTTCTTGAATATATTTAATGAATTGGCCTCTACTGCCTTCTGTGGTAGAGAATTCCACAGGTTCACCACTCTCTGGGTGAAGAAATTCCTCCTCATCTCTGTCCTAAATGGCTTACCCCTTATCCTTAGACTGTGACCCCTGGTTCTGGACTCCCCGACCATCGGGAACATCCTTCCTGCATCTAGTCTGTCCAGTCCTGTCAGAATTTTATAAGTTTCAATGAGATCCCCTCTCATTCTTCTAAACTCCGAGTATAAATAAGCCCAGTCGACCCAATCTCTCCTCATACGTCATTCCTGCCGTCCCAGGTATCAGCCTGGTGAATCTTCGCTGCACTCCTTCCATGGCAAGAACATCCTTCCTCAGATAAGGCGACCAAAACTGCACACAATACTCAAGATGTAGTCTCACTAAAGCCCTATACAACTGCAGCAAGACATCCTTGTTCCTGTACTCAATCCCGCTCGCTACGAAGGCCAACATACCATTTGCCTTCTTAACCGCCTGCTGCACCTGCATGCTTACCTTCAGCGACTGCTGCACAAGGACACCCAGGTCTCACTGCACTTCCCCTTCTCCCAATCTATTGCCATTAAGATAATAATCTGCCTTCCTGTTTTTGACACCAAAGTGGATAACCTTGCATTTATCCACGTTATATTGCATCTGCCATGCTTCTGCCCAATCACGCAACCTGTCCAAATCGTACTGCAGTTTCTCGGCATCCTCCTCACAGCACACACGTCCACCCAGCTTTGTGTCGTCTGCAAACTTGGAGATATTATATCTAGTTCCCTCGTCTAGATCATTAATATATATGGTGAATAGCTGGGGTCCTAGGACCGATACCTGCGGTACCCCACTAGTCACTGCCTGCCACTCGGAAAAAGACCCATTTATTCCAACTCTTTGCTTTCTGTATGCCAACCAGTTCTCTATCCAAGTCAATACCTTGCCCCCAATCCCATGTGCCTTAACATTACACGCTAATCTCTTATGCGGGACCTTATCGAAAGCCTTTTGAAAGTCCAAATACACCACATCCACTGGTTCTCCCTTATCTATTTTACCAGTTACATCCTCAAAAAATTCCAGATTAGTCAAGCACGATTTACCTTTTGTAAATCCATGTTGACTTTGTCTGATCCTGTCACTGTTTTCCAAGTGCTCTGCTATTACATCTTTTACAATGGACTCTAGCATTTTCCCCACTACCGATGTCAGGCTTACCGATCTGTAATTCCCCATTTTCTCTTTACTACCTTTTTTGAATTGTGGGGTAACATTAGCTACCCTCCAATCCATGGGTACTGTTCCAGATTCTATCGGATGTTGGAAGATGATCAGCAATGCATCTACTATTTCTAGGGCCACTTCCTTAAATACCCTAGGATGTAGATTATCAGGCCCTGGGGATTTATCGGCCTTCAATCCCGTCAATTTCCCTAATGTGGCAGAGCCACTGAGGGACTTTGAGCAACTGTACATAATTCCCTTTAACGAGGTTTTAGTCCAACCTAAGCCTGTACCAGTCTGTTAGTGATTTCTGTGTTTGTTCATACTGTTTGCATGCACGGGGCGCGGTCCCTTTAAGACTGCGGCAAAGCGCGGGTAAACACGATGACGTCATGCCGCTAATCACGTGACCACCCAAGCGCGGGAGAAACGTGATGACATCATGACGCCATCCACGGAACCGCCCTGGCAGTCCTCGTGGAGCCTCCGACCAGCAAAGACCTGTTTTCGTGGTTCTCCTGTACAAACTGTTTAAACTTGTTAGTTCTGCATTACAACTTGTTTGTTTGAATGCCTGAGTTGAACTCGGTTCTTAGATAGGAATTAGAGACAATTCCTACACTAACACCATTTCCCTACAAATACTGATTTCTTTCAGTTCCTCCCTTTCATCAGACCCTATGTTCCCCGACATCTCTGGGAGGTTATTTGTGTCCTCCTTTGTGAAGACAGAACCAAAATATGTATTTAATTGGTCTGCCATTTCTTTGTTCCCCATGATAAATTCCCCTGATTCTGACTGCAAGGGATCTACGCTTGACTTCACCAATCTTTTTCTCTTCACATATCTATAAAAGCTTTTACAGTCAGTTTTTATGTTTCCTGCAAGCTTACTCTCATACTCTATTTTCCCCTTCTTAATTAATTCCTTTGTCCTCCTTTGTTGAATCCTAAACTGCTCCCAATCCTCAGGTTTACTGCTTTTTCTGGCCAATTTATATGTCCTCTCCTTGGATCTTATGCTATCCCTAATTTCCCTCGTTAGCCACGGTTGAGTCACCTTAGTCACCTTTTTTGTTTTATTTTTATGCCAAACTGGGATGAACAAATTCTGTAGTTCATCCATGCGGTCTTTGAATATTTGCCATTGCCTATCCACCATCAACCCTTTGAGTGACATTCCCCAATAAATCCTACCCAACTCGCGCCTCATACCATCGTAGTTTCCTTTATTTAAATTCAGGACCCTAATCTCTGAGTCAACTACTTCACTCTCCATCTTAATGAGGAATTCTATCATATTATGATCGCTCTGACCCAAGGGGCCTCGTACAACAAGATTGCTAATTAATCCTTTCACATTACATAATACTCAGTCTAAGATGGCCTGATCTCTAGTTAGTTCCTTGACATATTGGTCCAGGAAACCATCCTGTATACACTCCAGGAATTCCTCCGCCACAGTATTGTTACTAATTTGGTTAGCCCAATCTATATGTAGATTAAAGTCACCCATGATAACTGCTGTGCTCTTATTGCACGCTTCTCTAATTTCCCTTTTAATGCCATCCCCAACCTCCGCATTACTGTTCGGAGGTCTATATACCACTCCCACTAACGTTTTCTGCCCCTTGGTATTTCTCAGTTCTACCCATACAGATTCCACATCATCAGAGCTAATATCCTTCCTTACAATTGTGTTAATCCCCTCTTTAACCAGCAACGCTACCCCACCTCCTTTTCCTTTTTGCCTATCTTTCCTGAATATTGAATACCCCTGGATGTTGAGTTCCCAGCCATGGCCACGTTTCCGTAATCCCAATCAAATCATATTCGTTTACCTCTATTTGCGCAACTAATTCATCCACCTTATTACGAATGCTCCTCGCATTAAGCCACAAAGCCTTCAGGCTTGTTTTTTTAACGCTCTTAGACCTTTAAAAATTATTTACTGTGGCCATGTTTGATTTAAACCGTTGCTTTCTCTGACTGCCACTTTTGTTTTTCTTATTCCTATCTTTTGCTTTTATCCTTGTTTCCCTTTCCTCTGTCTTCCTGCTCAGGTTCCCAACCCCCTGCCATTTTAGTTTAAACCCTCCCCCAGAGCACGAGCAAACACTCCCCCTAGGACATCGGTCCGAGCCCTGCCCAGGTGCAAACCGTCCGTTTTGTACTGGTCCCACCTCCCCCAGAACCGGTTCCAATGTCCCAGGAATTTGAATCCCTCCCCCTTGGACCATTCCTCTAGCCACGTATTCATCTGAAATATCCTTCTATTTCTACTCTGACTAGCACGTGGCACTGGTAGTAATCCTGAGATTACTACCTTTGAGGTCCTATTTTTTTAATTTACCTCCTAACTCCCTATATTCAGCTTTTAGGACCTCATCCCGTTTTTTTTACCTATATCGTTGGTACCTATATGCACCACGACAACTGGCTGTTCACCCTCCCCTTCCAAAATGTTCTGCAGCTGCACAGTGACTCCAGCAGGAAGGGTTGGGATTCGCACAGTGACTCCAGCAGGAAGGATTGGGATTCACACAGTGACTCCAGCAAGGGTTGGGATTCACAGTGCCTCCAGCAGGAAGGGTTGGGATTCACAGTGACTCCAGCAGGAAGGGTTGGGATTCACAGTGAGTTCAGCAGGAAGGGTTGGGATTCACACACTGACTCCAGCAAGAAGGGTTGGGATTCACAGTGCCTCCAGCAGGAAGGGTTGGGATTCACAGTGACTCCAGCAGGAAGGGTTGGGATTCGCACAGTGAGTCCAGCAGGAAGGGTTGGGATTCGCAGTGACTCCAGCAGGAAGGATTGGGATTCAGTGACTCCAGCAGGAAGGGTTGGGATTCACAGTGACACCAGCAGGAAGGGTTGAGATTCACACTGTGACACCAGCAGGAAGGGTTGGGATTCACAGCGAGTTCAGCAGGAAGAGTTGGGATTCTCAGTGACTCCAACTGGAAGGGTTGGGATTCACAGTGACTCCAGCAGGAAGGGTTGGGATTCGCACAGAGTCCAGCAGGAAGGGTTGGGATTCGTACAGTGAGTCCAGCAGGAAGGGTTGGGATTCGCAGTGACTCCAGCAGGAAGGGTTGGGATTCACAGTGACTCCAGCAGGAAGGGTTGGGATTCACAGTGACTCCAGCAGGAAGGGTTGGGATTCACAGTGACTCCAGCAGGAAGGGTTGGGATTCACAGTGACTCCAGCAGGAAGGGTTGGGATTCACAGTGACTCCAGCAGGAAGGGTTGGGGTTCACAGTGACTCCAGCAGGAAGGGTTGGGAATCACACTGACTCCAGCAGGAAGGGTTAGGATACGCACAGTGACTCCAGCAGGAAGGGTTAGGATTCGCACAGTGACTGCAGCAGGAAGGGTTGGGATTCGCGGTGACTCCAGCAGGAAGGGTTGGGTTTCACAGTGCCTCCAGCAGGAAGGGTTGGGATTCACAGTGCCTCCAGCGGGCTGGTTTCAGCTTGGCGGTGAGCAGGAGCAAGATGCTTCCTCCATGAAAGGGAGTCTAACTGGCATCACGCACCTCCCAACAGAGGGTTGTAACAGCACTGGCACAAACCCACCCCAGGCACGACTCAGTTAGAGAGTATAGGGGAAGGGAAGAACGAAAGGGAACGGGTTGGATAATGTGTTCTTATTTATAATTTACTCCTCAAATCAATAAGGTTCCCAAACATTGAATATCACATATCATGGATTTATTAACCATATACAGTACATGCAATAGTACTTTAAGATACACTTAAAAGACAGTACCTATAACTGAACCTTGCTAGTTTAGTCGTGGGACTCAAAACGCTTCACAGTTCCAAGCTCAGTATACAGGTTGATCAGACCTTATTGAATCCTAGGTGTTTGTGGTTAGCACTGTTGCCTCACAGCACCAGAGACCCGGGTTCGAATCTGGCCTCGGGCGACTGTCTGTGTGGAGTTTGCACATTCTCCCCGTGTTTGCGTGGGTTTTCTCCGGGTGCTCCGGTTTCCTCCCACAGTCCAAAGATGTGCGGGTTAGGTTGATTGGCTATGATAAATTGACCCTTAGTGTTAGGGGGATTAAATAGGTGGGGTTACAGGGATAGGGTGGGATATGTGTTGGGGTTACGGGGATCGGGTGGGATATGTGTCGGTGCAGGCTCGATGGGCCGAAATGGCCTCTATCTGCACTGTGGGGTTTCTGTGATTCTGTGAATCTCCCACTTTTTTTCTTACCCCCTCTATGTGACAATCCATGTTTCTCTGCATTATATATGATTGTACAAAAGTTAAACTACAACCCCATACAGTGAATTTTAATAAGCTTGTCCCTCATCAATAATTTTACTTTTCCTTATTTAACGAATTATTTTTCCATGCACCAGTACAACTCCCCTACTTTGTTACCTTAGCGATAGTTTCACTCGTGTTACATATAATTGCTATTTCACCCAGTGTAGCATTTAATTATAAGTCTGTCTTTGATTCAGTATCATTTCGTACCAGCCAATCGCCCGCTTCTACAGAAACCCCAATTTAAAAGGATGATGTATACCCAGATCTTTTCCTCTGCAGAACTAACTGCTTTTCCTGCACTTGTTATCAATTGATTGAGTCAGTATGCACTGGCAAGTCTTTAAATTAGGTTTACTGAAGTGACTTAAACTGGCCATTGCTTTAAGGTTGGTCTTCGTTCAACAGTTTCATGGTCAGTGCATCTAAACTGACCCACTTAACAGGCAAAGGCTAATGGTTACTATTACTACAATACAAGGGAAATCAACTGCAGTATAACATTAGCAGACTTCAGGACAGTCTGATTAACCCTTTCCTTACAAAAGGAAAAGAAACAGCAACTGCGAAACAAGGCTTCTGTCGCTCTGAACCCCAGTGAAGGGGAAGGGCGAGATGGAAGTCACGCTCATTTCCAGGCAGTTTACCCAAGAACACACCATCATTAAACCAAATAATTAGATTTCAAATAAAGTTGGACAAAAATGGTAGCCAGTTGGGATTAGACTTGTAAAAATGGAAACCAAAGCTGCCCGAATGAATGAATACAATTTATATCATAAACAAACTTTTAGAATGATCTTCTTCATGGAATAAGTAACTGGGGAATTGGAAACTGACCTTGTCAGTGCCAGGTATGATCTCAAAAGAACTGAGCTGGTATCTTGTCTCCCTCATGTAACGCTCCTTCTCTGGGCACATGTCCGGACAGGTCCCCACCACAGCTTTAGCCTTCTCCAGCTCTGTTCTTTTCACTTGGTCTGTGAGCACATAAGGAGAATCAGACACGTGCAATATTTTTGTTTTGCAAGTATGAAAATCTCAGCAATCACCCAATATTGTATCATGCCCAACTCCAGCACTGGGAAATCACTCCACCTCTGTCCTTAAATGTTCATCACTCTCTGTCAGATTTGTTATAACATTTAATTCAATGATCACATTTCAACTCTTTCATTCACCCCTCTGATGCTCTTTTCATCCCCATCTGATGCAAAGCTCAATAGTCCGATTATGGTGTTACTTTATTCTATTTGGAAAAGGTGCCAGCAAAACATCTCCTGAAAACCTCTCTCCAGCCTGGTAGACATGGAGAAATTATTTGGAACATTCTTCACTTATTTTCCTATAAACTAGACTTGAATAACAATGAATCAAATAAAAGGCCAGCCCCAGACTACGTTTTCACTCACTGGTATTTGTCACAGCAGCTCCCAAATACTCGACTAGCACTCAGGACAGTAGGTCCAGGGAACCTGCCCCCCTTCCCCCAGCTACAAATGCAACCAACCCCTGCTGCCACCCAGCCTGAGGCCCAATCACAATCTCTCCTCCCACCCAGGAAGCATTTCTTCCTTTGTACCCAGAAAGAGGCATGGTCACTTACGCAGCTATTTCGGTCCCGAGTCTAGCATGAGGTGAAGGTGAGAAGAGAGAGAGAGAGAGACTGCGAGAGTGAGCCAGAGATAGAAAAAAGAGAATGTGTCAGAGGCATAAGGACTAGGAGAAATATAGAAGGATGAAAAAAAGGATTATAAAAAGGATATAGAGACACTGGAGAGGGTGCAGAGAAGATTTACAAGGATGATACCAGAAATGCGAGGGTATACCTTTTGGGAAAGGATGAACAGGCTGGGTCTCTTTTTGCTTGAAAAAAGGCTGAGGGGGTGGCCTAATAGAGGTCTTTACAATTATGAAAGGTTTTGATAGAGTGGATACAGAGAGAGTGTTTCCACTTGTGGGGAAGAGCATAACTAGAGGCCATCAATATAAGATAGTCACCAAGAAATCCAATAGGGAATTCAGAAGAAACTTCTTTACCCAAAGAGTGGTGAGAATGTGGAACTCGCTACCACAGGGAGTGGTTGAGGAAAATAGCATAGATGCATTTAAGGGGAGGCTGGACAAGCATATGAGGGAGAAGGGAATAGAGGGTTATGCTGATAGATTTAGATGAGGAAAGACAGGCGGAGGCTCGAGTGGAGCATAAACACCGGCATGGACTGGTTGGGCCGAATGGCCTGTTTCTGTGCTGTATATCCCATGTAATCCTATGTGTACAAAAGATAAAGACAGAAAGGAGGAGAGATCGTGAAAGAAGGAATGAGAAAGTGTGCAAAAATGTTGGAAACAAATTGAGCTACTGAGGCAATGAGAAAAATTGTATGAGAGAAGAACAGAAGACAGAAAAACAGAGGGAGGAGGAGGAGGAGAGGGAATTAAAGAATGGTAAAAAGCAGAAGGACAACTGGACAATTCACTGTCAACAGATGGAAAATCTAGCTCTTGGACAAATCATTTCTGTAAATCCATAAGTCATTGAGTATATTTGCGACAGAGAGTGATAGATTTTTAGATACGAAGGGAATCAAGGGATATGGGGATAGTGCGGGAAGGCGGAGATGAGGTAGAAGATCTGCAATGATCTTATTGAATGGCGGAGCAGGCTCGAGGGGCCAATTGGCCTACTCCTGCTCAACAGTCCCACTAAGCTGCACGACCATGCAGTGGCCTGGAGGTCCCGGGAAGGCCGCTCACCGGCTGTTAAATGGAAGATACTGCACATGTGCGAAAATTTTAATGGACCGTGCAGCCAGTTAAAGGGACTGCACAGGAAAAAAAATTAGAGGGAACATTGCTCCTGCTCTTATTTATTATGTTTCTGTTCAATGCTGTTGGAGGTCAATTACTATCTTAAAAATAGCGAGTTTCACCAACAAGTGGTGATGAATCGTTACCTTGTCTCATTAGCTTGTCCCGCTGGTCAAGTACCCTGTATTTCTCCTCAGGATCAACGGCAACTGTGCCAATCAGATGACCGAGAGAAGAAGGTAGAGTCCCTGCGCGCTCAGGTACGGATGCCTGATCTTCCATCCCTGGTGATTCCTGGGATTCATTCTCAGACTGCAGGCTCTTTGAAGAAGATGCCTTCTTAACTGGTGACCTGCGAGGAAATCCAGTTAACAAACATCTGATTCTGTTTTAAACTCCAATTCTTCCCATATTTCTTCCCTCACTTAGCCCCTCACATTCACTTTGACTGTAAAAGAGAGAGCGTTGGATCATGCAGCTTGCGAACATCTTCCTGCAGTGCATCACTTATGGATGAAGCCACCACTGCCCTAGACTGATAAACTCACCCAGTGTTAGCCGGGATCAATCCCTGGGGAAACTCACGCAGTGTTAGCCGGGATCAATCCCTGGGGAAACTCGCCCAGTGTTAGCCGGGGTCAATCCCTGGGGAAACTCGCCCAGTGTTAGCCGGGATCAATCCCTGGGGAAACTCACGCAGTGTTAGCCGGGATCAATCCCTGGGGAAACTCGCCCAGTGTTAGCCGGGGTCAATCCCTGGGGAAACTCGCCCAGTGTTAGCCGGGATCAATCCCTGGGGAAACTCGCCCAGTGTTAGCCGGGGTCAATCCCTGGGGAAACTCGCCCAGTGTTAGCCGGGATCAATCCCTGGGGAAACTCGCCCAGTGTTAGCCGGGATCAATCCCTGGGGAAACTCGCCCAGTGTTAGCCGGGATCAATCCCTGGGGAAACACACCCAGTGTTAGCCGGGATCAATCCCTGGGGAAACTCACCCAGTGTTAGCCGGGATCAATCCCTGGGGAAACTCACCCAGTGTTAGCCGGGATCAATCCCTGGGGAAACACACCCAGTGTTAGCCAGGATCAATCCCTGGGGAAACTCACCCAGTGTTAGCCGGGATCAATCCCTGGGGAAACTCGCCCAGTGTTAGCCGGGATCAAACCCTGGGGAAACTCGCCCAGTGTTAGCCGGGATCAATCTCTGGGGAAACTCACCCAGTGTTAGCCGGGATCAATCCCTGGGGAAACTCACCCAGTGTTAGCCGGGATCAATCCCTGGGGAAACTCACCCAGTGTTAGCCGGGATCAATCCCTGGGGAAACTCACCCAGTGTTAGCCGGGATCAATCCCTGGGGAAACTCACCCAGTGTTAACCGGGATCAATCCCTGGGGAAACTCACCCAGTGTTAGCCGGGATCAATCCCTGGGGAAACTCGCCCAGTGTTAGCCGGGATCAATCCCTGGGGAAACTCACCCAGTGTTAGCCGGGATCAATCCCTGGGGAAACTCGCCCAGTGTTAGCCGGGATCAATCCCTGGGGAAACTCGCCCAGTGTTAGCCGGGATCAATCCCTGGGGAAACTCACCCAGTGTTAGCCGGGATCAATCCCTGGGGAAACTCACCCAGTGTTAGCCGGGATCAATCCCTGGGGAAACTCACCCAGTGTTAGCCGGGATCCACCCCTGGGGAAACTCACCCAGTGTTAGCCGGGATCAATCCCTGGGGAAACTCACCCAGTGTTAGCCGGGATCCACCCCTGGGGAAACTCACCCAGTGTTAGCCGGGATCCACCCCTGGGGAAACTCGCCCAGTGTTAGCCGGGATCCACCCCTGGGGAAACTCGCCCAGTGTTAGCCGGGATCCACCCCTGGGGAAACTCACCCAGTGTTAGCCGGGATCAATCCCTGGGGAAACTCACCCAGTGTTAGCCGGGATCAATCCCTGGGGAAACTCACCCAGTGTTAGCCGGGATCAATCCCTGGGGAAACTCACCCAGTGTTAGCCGGGATCAATCCCTGGGGAAACTCACCCAGTGTTAGCCGGGATCCACCCCTGGGGAAACTCACCCAGTGTTAGCCGGGATCAATCCCTGGGGAAACTCACCCAGTGTTAACCGGGATCAATCCCTGGGGAAACTCACCCAGTGTTAGCCGGGATCCACCCCTGGGGAAACTCACCCAGTGTTAGCCGGGATCCACCCCTGGGGAAACTCGCCCAGTGTTAGCCGGGATCCACCCCTGGGGAAACTCGCCCAGTGTTAGCCGGGATCCACCCCTGGGGAAACTCACCCAGTGTTAGCCGGGATCAATCCCTGGGGAAACTCACCCAGTGTTAGCCGGGATCAATCCCTGGGGAAACTCGCCCAGTGTTAGCCGGGATCAATCCCTGGGGAAACTCGCCCAGTGTTAGCCGGGTTCAATCTCTGGGGAAGCTCGCCCAGTGTTAGCCGGGATCCACCCCTGGGGAAACTCACCCAGTGTTAACCGGGATCAATCCCTGGGGAAACTCACCCAGTGTTAGCCGGGATCAATCCCTGGGGAAACTCACCCAGTGTTAGCCGGGATCAATCCCTGGGGAAACTCACCCAGTGTTAGCCGGGATCAAGCCCTGGGGAAACTCGCCCAGTGTTAGCCGGGATCAAGCCCTGGGGAAACTCACCCAGTGTTAGCCGGGATCAATCCCTGGGGAAACGCACCCAGTGTTAGCCGGGATCAATCCCTGGGGAAACTCGCCCAGTGTTAGCCGGGATCAATCCCTGGGGAAACTCGCCCAGTGTTAGCCGGGATCAAACCCTGGGGAAACTCACCCAGTGCTAGCCGGGATCAATCCCTGGGGAAACTCGCCCAGTGTTAGCCGGGATCAATCCCTGGGGCAACTCACCCAGTTATAGCCGGGATCAATCCCTGGGGAAACTCACCCAGTGTTAGCCAGGATCAATCCCTGGGGAAACTCACCCAGTGTTAGCCGGGATCAATCCCTGGGGAAACTCACCCAGTGTTAGCCGGGATCAAACCCTGGGGAAACTCACCCAGTGTTAGCCGGGATCAATCCCTGGGGAAACTCACCCAGTGTTAGCCGGGATCAATCCCTGGGGAAACTCGCCCAGTGTTAGCCGGGATCAATCCCTGGGGAACTCACCCAGTGTTAGCTGGGATCAATCCCTGGGGAAACTCGCCCAGTGTTAGCCGGGATCAATCCCTGGGGAAACTCGCCCAGTGTTAGCCGGGATCAATCCCTGGGGAAACTCACCCAGTGTTAGCCGGGATCAATCCCTGGGGAAACTCGCCCAGTGACAGAGTCCACCCCTGGGGAAAGTCGCCCAGTGACAGAGTCCACCCCTGGGGAAACGCGCCCAGTGACAGAGTCCACCCCTGGGGAAACTCGCCCAGTGACAGAGTCCACCCCTGGGGAAACTCGCCCAGTGACAGAGTCCACCCCTGGGGAAACTCGCCCAGTGACAGAGTCCACCCCACTGAAGCACATCTTAATAACAGAGGCAATGTATTTTGTGAATTGAGATGAGAACTTCACCGAGCACGAGGAATGATAACAATAAGGCTGTGGGACAACGAACAGTTGGGACAATTGCATATTGTTTCTTGTACCCAACAGTATTGAAAAACAATTGGCTGTGGCCTTCAAAGCAGAGGTTAATACACACAATTTCCTTGCACAAACCAGTACAGAAGGTTGTCTTAATGTTCTAACGGAGATTGGACAAAGTAGTTCTTTCACCTCTGGGACCCAAGTCTTGGAACATTTTGTCGCCTCCCAAATCTGTGTTTGTCTTTCCCACAACTCCATGTTTGAACATCTCCATCAGGTTTCTGCCCTCCCACAGCACCAAAGTGACCCTAACCAAAGTCACAAATTACATCCTATGTGACTGTAATAAACTATCCAACCGCATCCTTTGACAATGTCCAGGACACAATCCTCCTCCTTGGCTGTCTAGCCAAGTCCGACTGCCTTGGTTCCATACTTATCTACACGTAGCCAGAGCATCTCCAGCAATGGCTTTTCTCCCATCTCATTCCCATCCCATTGCCTCCAGAGAACCCCAAGGATCGAGATGTTGTCCCTTGGCAGCAGCAATTTCCACTTGTCTGATGATAACACCCAACTCTACCTCTCCACCATCTCCCTCAGCCCCTCCACTGTGTGGTCAACTCTACCTCTCCCCCATCTCCCTCAGCCCCTCCACTGTGTGGTCAACTCTACCTCTCCCCCATCTCCCTCAGCCCCTCCACTGTGTGGCCAACTCTACCTCTCCCCCATCTCCCTCAGCCCCTCCACTGTGTGGCCAACTCTACCTCTCCCCCATCTCCCTCAGCCCCTCCACTGTGTGGTCAACTCTACCTCTCCCCCATCTCCCTCAGCCCCTCCACTGTGTGGCCAACTCTACCTCTCCCCCATCTCCCTCAGCCCCTCCACTGTGTGGCCAACTCTACCTCTCCACCATCTCCCTCAGCCCCTCCACTGTGTGGCCAACTCTACCTCTCCCCCATCTCCCTCAGCCCCTCCACTGTGTGGTCTACCTCTCCCCCATCTCCCTCAGCCCCTCCACTGTGTGGTCAACTCTACCTCTCCCCCATCTCCCTCAGCCCCTCCACTGTGTGGCCAACTCTACCTCTCCCCCATCTCCCTCAGCCCCTCCACTGTGTGGCCAACTCTACCTCTCCACCATCTCCCTCAGCCCCTCCACTGTGTGGCCAACTCTACCTCTCCCCCATCTCCCTCAGCCCCTCCACTGTGTGGCCAACTCTACCTCTCCCCCATCTCCCTCAGCCCCTCCACTGTGTGGCCAACTCTACCTCTCCCCCATCTCCCTCAGCCCCTCCACTGTGTGGCCAACTCTACCTCTCCACCATCTCCCTCAGCCCCTCCACTGTGTGGCCAACTCTACCTCTCCCCCATCTCCCTCAGCCCCTCCACTGTGTGGTCTACCTCTCCCCCATCTCCCTCAGCCCCTCCACTGTGTGGCCAACTCTACCTCTCCCCCATCTCCCTCAGCCCCTCCACTGTGTGGCCAACTCTACCTCTCCCCCATCTCCCTCAGCCCCTCCACTGTGTGGCCAACTCTACCTCTCCACCATCTCCCTCAGCCCCTCCACTGTGTGGCCAACTCTACCTCTCCCCCATCTCCCTCAGCCCCTCCACTGTGTGGCCAACTCTACCTCTCCCCCATCTCCCTCAGCCCCTCCACTGTGTGGCCAACTCTACCTCTCCCCCATCTCCCTCAGCCCCTCCACTGTGTGGTCAACTCTACCTCTCCCCCATCTCCCTCAGCCCCTCCACTGTGTGGCCAACTCTACCTCTCCACCATCTCCCTCAGCCCCTCCACTGTGTGGTCTACCTCTCCACCATCTCCCTCAGCCCCTCCACTGTGTGGTCTACCTCTCCCCCATCTCCCTCAGCCCCTCCACTGTGTGGCCAACTCTACCTCTCCCCCATCTCCCTCAGCCCCGCCACTGTGTGGCCAACTCTACCTCTCCCCCATCTCCCTCAGCCCCTCCACTGTGTGGCCAACTCTACCTCTCCCCCATCTCCCTCAGCCCCTCCACTGTGTGGTCTACCTCTCCCCCATCTCCCTCAGCCCCGCCACTGTGTGGTCAACTCTACCTCTCCCCCATCTCCCTCAGCCCCTCCACTGTGTGGTCTACCTCTCCACCATCTCCCTCAGCCCCGCCACTGTGTGGTCAACTCTACCTCTCCGCCATCTCCCTCAGCCCCTCCACTGTGTGGCCAACTCTACCTCTCCCCCATCTCCCTCAGCCCCTCCACTGTGGTCTACCTCTCCCCCATCTCCCTCAGCCCCGCCACTGTGTGGTCAACTCTACCTCTCCCCCATCTCCCTCAGCCCCTCCACTGTGTGGTCTACCTCTCCACCATCTCCCTCAGCCCCGCCACTGTGTGGTCAACTCTACCTCTCCGCCATCTCCCTCAGCCCCTCCACTGTGTGGTCAACCTCTCCCCCATCTCCCTCAGCCCCTCCACTGTGTGGTCAACTCTACCTCTCCCCCCATCTCCCTCAGCCCCTCCACTGTGTGGTCAACCTCTCCCCCATCTCCCTCAGCCCCTCCACTGTGTGGTCAACTCTACCTCTCCCCCATCTCCCTCAGCCCCTCCACTGTATGGTCAACCTCTCCCCCATCTCCCTCAGCCCCTCCACTGTGTGGTCAACCTCTCCCCCATCTCCCTCAGCCCCTCCACTGTGTGGTCAACTCTACCTCTCCACCATCTCCCTCAGCCCCTCCACTGTGTGGTCAACTCTACCTCTCCACCATCTCCCTCAGCCCCTCCACTGTGTGGTCAACTCTACCTCTCCCCCATCTCCCTCAGCCCCTCCACTGTGTTGTCAACCTCTCCCCCATCTCCCTCAGCCCCTCCACTGTGTGGTCAACCTCTCCCCCATCTCCCTCAGCCCCTCCACTGTGTGGTCAACCTCTCCTCCATCTCCCTCAGCCCCTCCACTGTGTGGTCAACCTCTCTGCCATCTCCCTCAGCCCCTCCACTGTGTGGTCAACCTCTCCCCCATCTCCCTCAGCCCCGCCACTGTGTGGTCAACCTGCTTGTCCGACATCAACTCTACCTCTCCGCCATCTCCCTCAGCCCCTCCACTGTGTGGTCAACCTGCTTGTCCGACAGCAACTCTACCTCTCCACCATCTCCCTCAGCCCTCCACTGTGTGGTCAACCTGCTTGTCCAACATCCAAGTCTTGGAGGAGCTGCAGATTCTTCCAGTTTACACTGGGAAGACTGAAGCCATCATTTTCAGCCCCTGGCATAAACTCTGCACCCTTGCCACTGATTCCTCACAAAGACCACTTACTTTCACCTCTGTATCCTCATCTGTTTCAGTCCATCTGCTGCTGAAACCCTTACCTGTGCCTCTGTCACCTCCAGACCAGATTATTCCAACACTCTCCTGGCCAGCCTCACATCCTCCATAAACCTCAGCACATCCGAAACTCTGCTACCCACATCCTATTCCACACCAAGTCCCACTCACCCATCACCCAGTGTTCGCTGACCGACACTGGCTTCCGGTCCCCCAACAGTTTTAAAATTTTGCATCCGCTTATTTAAATCCCTTCATGGTCTCGCCCCATCCCATCTCTGAAACCTCCTCTAGCCCCAAAACCCTCACCTCCCCTAATTCTGACCTTTTTTCCTGAATCTGCCTCTGTGAAGCACCTTAGGATGTTTTTCTACATTAAAGGTGCTATATAAATGCCAATAGTTGAAGACAAACAATTGATTGCTGGAAGCTAGCCTTCTGTTGCCTTTCGGAACTTTGTGATATTAATCTGAACGGGGAGAACTAACACGTCCATGGTCAGGTTTTATCCCTAGTCTGTGCCAGGTTAGCCTATCTTAACCAGGGTGGGCGTTGGAGCCCAACAATTGGCCCCAGCAGATCGGTACTAGAGAGGAGAAAGATCATCCAGAGCTCCTGCTCCAAATCTCTACCCAGTTGAAAGTGTGCGTGTAGACACAGGCGAGGACCAGATCGGACTCAGCTGCGATACCTCCTCAGTCGAATGCCCTAACACTCATCATCTAGGTTGACACATGAAGAATAGATATGGCAGCTAGAATGACTGGCATCCATGGAACCATAACCTAGAAAGGAGTCAACGGATTCATGATAGGTTAGGAGATAAAAATTGGTGACAAAGGAGGAAGTAAAAAGTGACCTACATATTAAATTTGCTATCTGCACACTTTATTTTGGATCACCATTCTGTCATACCTCTAAATGGTATCTCAATAGGATTTTCTCCATTATACACTGATCTGCCATACAGTCAGGCCTGCAGCTACACGTCTGCCCCTAGATGAAGCTGCATAAGCTCCAGATCTCCATACCTACACCACCAGCATCACTAATACACCGAGGGAAGTTCCCTTTCGCCTGAGCTTCTATGGGCAACACCATGGGAGATCCATGAGATGTGTGTAAAATGGCGTCACCTGTTCGCAGTATTTCCTACAGCAGGAGATCTTGCGGTTGGATTACGCAGAGGCGATTGCTCAAAGTTAGCTTTGTCCATGCAACGCTTCCCTTCATCTCCTTTGGGTATGTCCATTGCTTCCCGACAAGACTTCTTCCCAGGACCTGAAGGTACGGGGGCAGGAGGATGGAAAATAGGATGTTATTACTTCATAACTACGAGATATCAGTAGTCATTATCCAGGCTTTATTTTGTTAATCCCATCCTACAGGCTCATAAGAACCAAGCATCGGGAAAACTGCAGTCTTGCCACATTCTTGCAGTCAAACAATAACCACCCTGACTGCAGCAGAGAGCTTGTCCCAGGGAACCTCCATGGAGCTCATTAAAACAGACAATCCAGCTGGTTCAGTAGCAGCTGCAGTTCCGACACTCCACACTGAGGTAAAATGACTGAGCTCCCAGTATTAGCCAGGCCAGCAAGGAGGGAAGTCATAGTCAGAGAGTTATACAGCACAGAAAGAGGCCCTTCGGCCCATCACGTCCGCGCCGGCCATCAAGCCCTGTCTAATCTAATCCCATTTTCCAGCATTTGGTCCGTAGCCTTGTATGCTATGGCGATTCAAGTGCTCATCCAAATGCTTCTTGAATGTTGTGAGGGTTCCTGCCTCTACCACCCTTTCAGGCAGTGAGTTCCAGATTCCAATCACCCTCTGGGTGAAAAAGTTTTTCCTCAAATCCCCTCTAAACCTCCTGCCCCTTACCTTGAATCTATGCCTCCTTGTTATTGACCCCCCCACTAAGGGAAAAGTTCCTTTCTATCTACCCTATCTATGCCCCTCATAATTTTGTACACCTCAATCAGGTCCCCCCTCAGCCTTCTCTGCTCCAAGGAAAACAACCCCAGCCTGTCCAGTCTTTCTTCATAGCTGAAGCGCTCCAGCCCAGGTAACATCCTGGTGAATCTCCTCTGCACCCTCTCTAATGCAATCACATCCTTCCTATAGTGTGGCGACCAGAACTGCACACAGTATTCCAGCTGTGGCCCAACCAGCATTTTGTACAGCTCCATCATAACCTCCCTGCTCTTATATTCTATGCCTCGGCTAATGAAGGCAAGTATCCCATATGCCTTTTTAACCACCTTATCCACCTATTCTGCTGCCTTCAGGGATCTATGTACATGCACACCAAGGTCCCTCTGATCCTCTGTCGTTCCTAGGGTCTTACCATTCATTAGGAGTGGGCCTTTGGCGTAGCGGTAGCATCCCCGCCGCTGGGCCAGAAGGCGTAGGGTTTCGAACCCTGCTCCAGACAGTCCCGGAAAGTGGAGTTGGAGCTCCGGCTCTAAATTCTGGGTTGACATCCAGCGGGATACTTGCGTCCATGGGTGTGGGTGGCCCCCCCGCTCGTATGGGTTGTGGGAGCCCGTAAAATCCTCCCGCCATAGGACTAACCACCCTAATGGCTGGTATGAAGATGGTTACGGTCACGGAAGGAGCGTTAATCACGGCCAGAAATCCTTCCACCACTTCATACAGTTCCCCAAAGGGAACAGTGTGAAGACACGCACGACGACGATTCATTGTGTATTCCCTTGCCTTGTTAGTCCCTCCAAAATGCATCACCTCACACTTTTCAGGGTTAAATTCCATTTGCCACTGTTCCGCTCATCTGACCAACCCATCTATATCGTCCTGCAGACTGAGGCTACCCTCCTCGCTATTTACCACCCCACCAATTTTCGTGTCACCTGCGAAGTCAATCAATACCAGTATCGGAAAAGAAATGTTGATGTACAAAGGGACCTGGGTGTCCTTGTACACCAGTCACTGAAAGCAAACATGCAGGTGCAGAAAGCAGTTAGGAAGACAAATGGTATGTTGGCCTTCATTGCAAGAGGATTTGAATACAGGAGCAAGGATGTCTTAATACAGTTATACAGGGCCTTGGTGAGACCACACCTGGAGTACTGTGTGCAGTTTCGGTCTCCTTACCCAAGAAAGGATATACTTGCCATAGAGGGAGTGCAGCGAAGGTTCACCAGACTGATTCCTGGGATGGCAGGACTGTCGTATGAGGAGAGATTGGGTCGACTAGGCCTGTATTTACCAGAGTTTAGAAGAATGAGAGGGGATCTCATTGAAACGTATAAAATTCTGACAGGGCTAGACAGACTGAATGCAGGGAGGATGTTTCCCCTGGCTGGGGGGTCTAGAACAAGGGGTCACAGTCTCATGATAGGACATTTAGGACTGAGATGAGGAGAAATTTCTTCACTCAAGAGGGTGGTGAACCTGGGGAATTCTCTACCACAGAAGGCTGTGGAGGCCAAGTCACTGAATATATTTAAGAAGGAGATAGATAGATTTCTAGACACAAAAGGCATCAAGGGGTATGGGTTGAGAGCGGGAATATGGTATTGAGATAGAGAATCAGCTATGATCATATTGAATGGCAGAGCAGGCTCGAAGGGCTGAATGGCCTACTCCTGCTCCTATTTCTCTATGTTTCTAGACCCTGGACCAGACCACTTCTTGGTCAGAGAGTGGTGCTGAGGGGAGGAAAATGAAGGAAACAATAGTGTGTATTTTTGCAAAATGCGGTGCCTGCAAAATATTTAATGTACGTGAAGTAACAGTATGCTCCAGTGTATTGCTGAATTAAACATTTGTTGCACCTTCCTTCTTCCTACAATTTACAGCGTTTTAAAAGCCAAACTTGGCATCACCTAATCGCTACGTGCAAGTTTCAGCTTGGCTTAGTGGTAGCACCCTTGGCTCAGCTAGGAGGAGAAAGGTTCAGGCCCCATTCCAGAATTTATGTATACAGAATCATAAAAATGAACAGCACAGAAGGAGGCCATTCGACCCATCGTGTCTGTGCCGGCCGAAAAAGAGCTATCCAGCCTAATCCCACTTTCCAGCTCTTGGTCCGCAGCCTTGTAGGTTACAGCACTTCAGGTGCATATCAAAGTACTTTTTAAATGTGATGAGGGTTTCTGCCTCTACCACCCTTTCAGGCAGTGAATTCTAGACCCCCACCACCCTCTGGGTGAAAAAGAAGCTCTTCAACTCCCCTCTAATCCTTCTACCAATTACTTTAAATCTATGTCCCCTGGTTATTGGCCGCTCTGCTAAGGGAAATAGGTCCTTCCTATCCACTCTAACTAGGCCCCTCATAATTTTATACACCTCAATTATATAGTGCAGTACTGAGGGAGTGCAGCATTGTCAGCGGTGCTGTCTTTCAGATGAGCCGCTAAACCGAGACCCAGTCCACTTATTCAGGTTGATGTGAAAGATCCAATAGCACTACACAAAGAAGAACAAAGAATCCTCAGTGTTCTGGCTAATATTATCGCTCAACCAACACCAAAGCTCTTCATGACCAGCTCTCAAGCTGCTTTCACACTGCCAAATACCAATGCCAGCTCTGAACATATGGGTCTCACACAACCTGCACATCACCAAAATAGGGTCACTTTTGCATGAAAAATACCACAAAAAATGTCATTCTAATTCATAATAAACACTCAAAAATTTAGAACTGCCATCGTTTATTAAAAAAAGGAACAGAAATGCCACCACATGATATTAAATGGGTTAATGATGCCCCGTGAGGAGTAAGTTGTATGTACCAAGGACAGCAGCTGGGAAGATCTGGCAAATTTACTTTGGGGTTACCATGAGCTATGCAAGGCCTGTATGTGGCATAAACACAGCCCAGTATCGAAGTGGCTTCAGACGGAGAAGAGTACAAACTGCAAGGGCACAGGGGTAGGGAGAATAGAACATAAACTTTTCCTGTAACTCACTGCTTTTCTTCCGTTGCCAAAATATTTCAATCTGATGCTTGCGTAGAGACTTCCCTTTTTTCTTTGCACTGGATGCAGATGCCTTTAAAAGAAACATATTCATTGCAACACTCTCCTCATCCACTAACACACATGCAAATGTTGAAACTTTTGTTGGGTTTTGGGTTATAGGGTTGGTCTGTCAAGTTGCTATCAGGTTTGAAAAACTTCTCCTTTTCCCTCCCAAAAAATGTGAGTGTTCAGCTCATGGTGCCTGTGCTGGCTCTTTGAAAGAGCTGTCCAATTAGTCCCACCTTTGTGCTCGTTCCCTGTAGCTCGATAATGGTTTCCTTTTCAAGTATTTTTCCAATTCACTTTCGAAAGTTAATACTGAATCTGCTTCCACCATCCTTTCAGGCAGTGCATTCCAGATTATAACAACTCACTGCATAAAAAAAAAGTCCTCATCTCCCCTCTAGTTCTTTTGCCAATTATAATAAATCTGTGCCCTCTGGTTACCAACCCTCCCGCCAGAGGAACAGCTTCTCCTTATCTACTCTGTCAAAGTCTTTCAAACAGAAGAAATACAGCTAAACATACCCTCTTAATACTCCCATGCTCATCTTTGCTTTAAATTTATCAGATACGTCATGTTATTTTGCTTTTACAGTTCTATATCTGGCTGTGCGGGTTGCACTGTCACAGTGCAACAAGTGTCAACTGGACAGGGGCTGAAGGAACAGCAAAACTGACAGCAACCAAATCAAACAAACCCAGAAAACTGATCGATATATCTGCCTGGTGCAAATAGTCCCCCTTTTTAAAAAAAAAAAGGCTACTATGCTGATAAGATTTCTACTCTGTGGTCATCTCTCCTCATCCGTTAGTTAATATAATATTAATGCTGATTAATGTTTGGTGATGGAAATTTGAAAGCGCAGCAACGGTGCTCAGGTACTCACGTGATCAGAGAAGTGAACCACTGCCAGGCTCTTATTGGTCTGGCAATACACCCGCTGCACCTTGCCAAACTGCGAGAAGTGCTTCTTGATGATCTCCTTCTTGTTAAGGTCCGTCGGGATGTTTTTGCACTGGATGGCAGTGAGTTCTGATAAAGGAACGCTGGACAGACTGTCTGTGCTGTCACCCCGACGTAGCCGCCGAGAGGAAGGCTTGCCGGCTGAATCTGGGAGGATAAAGGAAAATAAGAGAATTGGAAAATTAATCCAGAACACCACCACACAACCCATCAAAACTGAAGCTGAGACCTTGAAGGCGCCACAATACATTTGCTGTATTTACTAATCATGTCTCCACAGCACAGTCAGGATTACCAAGCATATAGACTATATCAGAAGACAGTTCATACTGAACAGCAGGAACCAATAACTCAGCTGGGAAATTGAAAACCAGCTTCAGCGCCTCTGTGGATTGGAAAAGGGATTGACAGGGTAGATGCTGAGAGGTTGTTTCCCCTGGCTAGAGTGTCTAGAACTAGGGGGCATGGTCTCAGGATAAGGGGTCGGCTATTTATGACTGAGATGAGGAGGAATTTCTTCATCAGAGGGTTGTGAATCTTTGGAATTCTCTATCTGAAAGGGCTATGGATGCTGATCATTGAATATATTCAAGGCTGAGATTGAAAGATTTTTGGACGCTAGGGAAATTGGGGGATATGGAGCTCAGTCGATAAAGTGGCGATGAGGTTGAAGGTATTGAATGGCGGTGCAGGCTCGGGGGCCGTGTGGCCTACTCCTGCTCCTAATTCTTACGTTATTTTCTTATGGAAAAAAAGATGACTGCACAATGTTCAGCGCCATTCACAACTTCTCAGATAATGAAGCAGTCCATGCCTGCATGCAACAAGAACTGGACGACATTCAGGCTTGGGTTGTTAAGTGGCAGTTAACATTCACGCCACAGAAGTGCCAGGCAATGACTATCTCCAACAAGCGAGAGTCTAACCACCTCCCCTTGACATTCAATGGCATTACCATCGCCGAATCCCCCACCATTAATATCCTGGGGGCCACCATTGACTAAAAACTTAACTGGACCAGTCACATAAATACTGTGGCAACAAGAGCAGGTCAGAGGCTAGGTATTCTGCGGAGAGTGTCTCACCTCCTGACTCCCCTTTCTACCATCTACAAGGCACAAGTAAGGAGTGTGATGGAATACTCTCCACTTGCCTGGGTGAGTGCAGCTCCAACAACACTCAAGAAGCTCGACAAAGCTGTCCGCTTGATTGGTACCCCCTCTACCACCTTAAACATCTGGTAAGTCAGACAATACCGTTTTCCAAGTGCAAAATGGGTGGATAGAATATTTCAGACTTTGCATAAACAATCTCCACTCTTTCTAGGAGACAATCACAATCCATTGTGCCACCATCATTGAACAGTGCGGCCCCCCCCCCCTCTTGCTGCTGCTGCCCCCCCCCCCCCCGCTGCTGCTGCCCCGATCCATAAATTCGGCAGGGCCTGCGGGAAACCCGTTCTCCTGGGTTTCCCGACTGCTTTGAAATAGTGCCATGGAATCTTTTACATCCACCTGAGCGCGCAGACGGGGCCTCGGTTTAACGTCTCATCTGAACGACGGCATCTCCGACAGTGCAGCACTGCCAAGGGATATGGGCAAAGGCGGGTGGATGGAGTTAGGTCACAGACCAGCCATGATCTCATTGAATGGCAGATCAGGCTCGGGGGGCTGAACAGTCTACTCCTGTTCCGAGGTTGTCTGTTCACTCCACAGATGCTGCCTGGCCAGCTAAGTGTTTCCAGCACTTTCTGCTTTTGTCTTTTTTATAAATTAAAATCATTTATTGGTTCAAAGTCGGTGTCTCGACTCGATGCTTATTCAGTCCGCCTTCCATAAAGAGAGCGAATTCACGCCGGGGTGGGGGGGGGGGCACTCTCCTGGTTAATTAGATACTGGGCAGCAACAGGGCAAGCCAGATCATAGGAAGGTGCAAGTTCCACTTACAGGAGAGATGGGTGACACTGAACTCAAGGAATAAACTGTGACACCGACAACTGAACAAACTCCTGCTGAGAATGAGAGTCTGCAGATTATTATTGGTTAAAACCAAACAACTGCAGAAACATTTAAATGTGGTAAAATACAGAATAGAAGGCGGGATTACTGAAGAAATATACCAACTATTACTTTTTGGGAATATTTCAATGGTGTTCATTTTCAGAACCACAGCCTCATGTGCTTTTCTCACTCAGAAGGGTCCTTTGTCCTGCTCGGCTTTTTGTGCAGGACCGTGTAGCATGCAGTGTTTAAATAAACCATTCACCACAATCTTTTAACACAGATCATGAAAAACAACAGTATTGACTAGCACAAACGTAGAGAAGTTTATTTCATAACCAAAACTTGAACTCTTAAAGTAGACTGACACCACAATGTAATCCTGATGCTGTGCTGCACAGTAGAGTTACCATACTTCAAATGAGACATTTAAGCAAGGTCCTGTCCAGCTGAACCTTTCGGTTTGTGGGGTGAGGGTTAGAATGCTCTTTGGGGGGGAAGGAGACAATCAGTTCACAATTTATCACAACCGAACTCCACGCCCTGCCAATTTGAATTTTGTTCCAGCTAATGAAGGTCCAAGCCAGTGGGTCCAAGTATTCTTAAAAAATTGCTACAACATTGAAGACAGGAAGGAATCTTATAATCACAACAAAAGTTGGTGTACAAGGAAATTCCTTTATCCCAAGTTTAACCCTCCACCCACATTACATATCTACTTAGCTAGATATATAATCCTACTCACCGTCTCTCACTTTCTTCTTCGTTTCTTCTTTTCTCACTCGAGCAGACCACTCCACTGGAATGCTTAACTGAGACAACAGCTTCAATTTTTCAATTGTTGCATCTTCTGAAGATGTGCTGTCTCTTTTAGACTCCCTCCTATTGCCCTTCAAGACATCTCGAAGAGTGCGACGAAAGACCATTGATGGATTCATTTTCATTGGCCGTTTCACGGGAGACTGGCTGCTCTTAGGCCCTGTTGCTTGTTCTTGAGCAACACTGTATTCAAATTGGTGCGGTGACCTGTCTCGCTTGTCTTTTCTTTTCACCCCCTTCTTGGGCGTCAACTGTTCCTCCACCACTTCATGCTTGGGCGCATACCCACTCTTTGCTGGTGCTCCAGTGGCTCCCATTGCACTGCGTCTCCCATCATATGCCAACGCAGGGCTGGCATCAATCACTCCAAAGACTGGCTTCTGACCTGCTTTTTCTTCGCCAGCTACTTTTTTGTTTGATGCAGGGGAAGCTAATAAGCCGGCTGAACTTGGTTGAGAAAAGGTGAATGGGGCTGAAGTGCTGCTGGGGACCGGCTGGACAAAACGGAAGCCTCCGGCAGAACTGCTCATAGCCGTCGGCTGAGAGAAGCTAAAACCGTCCGGCAAACTGGCTGTGGCCGTTGGCCGAGTTAACCTGAAGAGGCTGGAGGAAGCGCCGCTGCTTGTTGGTTGGGAGAAACTGAAAGATGGGCCGCTCAGAGTGGCAGCCTTGCTGTGTGAAGCCGTGAAAATCCCCGCCTCGCCTCCACTGCTCAGAGGCTGGGAGAAGTTAAATGCCGGCCGTGGATTTGACGATTTGTTCGCGTCCAAACTGCCGGCGTAGGATCTCTGGAGGTCGGCATTCCCGGGCGCTTTGAAGTTTGGCTCATGGTGCCCGAAACCTCCAACCGCTGTTGCAACAAAGTTCACAGGACTGGAGAACGCGCCAAGAGGCTTAAAACTGATGGGCTGGCTGAGGCCAGGAGCGGGGCCAGGGTTGTAAGTGGCGGCGGCCGCCGCGCCCGGTGCACCGGCCGGCTGTCCAAACGCAACAGGCGACTCTCCGACTTCGCTAGCTTGCCCGAAGGAAGCAGCCGCCTGCGGGACTGCGAAGAGTGGCAAGGGGCTGTCTCCTGTCTGAAAGAGCGCGGGGGGCGGCAGCCTGCCCGGGGGATCCATCAACCTACACCAGGGGGCCTCAGCCTCGGCCTGTCGCCGGACACCGCAATCAGCGAGCAGCTATGGCAACCGGGGTCCCTTCACACCTACACCCTGAAATCTTCTCGTCTGACAACTTTTCCCCAGTCAATCCCTCCCTCACTGCACCGCCGAGCGTAAACACTGCCCGCCTCACGCGTCCGTCCGCAGCACTCTTCCCTTCCGGTCAGCACGGAACAGAAAGGCCGGTGTACCCACTTCCGCTTCCCTCCACCCGGTGCCGGGGGTTGACAACGCACATCTGTGCCGGGCCGAGCCGCCTCGGCATGGCGCTGCTGATCAGGAACCTGCAGCGAGCGGTGCCGCTCCGCAGGGCCCGGCTGCGGCGGGACTGCCAGGCCCTGCGCCAGATCCTGGGCCTCGCACGCTTCGACCTGGGCCTGATCTGCGTGGATAACCAGCGAATACGGGCCTTGAACAGGCGCTACAGGCGGCAGGAGACGGCCACGGATGTGCTGTCCTTCCCTTTCCACCAGGTAACGGTGCCGGGGCTCCGGGAGTAGTCGCTATAAACTTAAGCCTGTGCCTTTACCCTCGGAACTCACCCTTCCTCTGACCTAACATAACATAGCGTCATAAGGCACAGAAGGAGGCCATTCGGCCCATCGAGTCCGTGCCTGCTCTCCATAGAGCAATCCAGTCAGTCCCATTCCCCCGCTCTTTCCCTGTAGCCCTGCAAGTTTATTCCCCTCAAGTGCCTATCCAGTCACCCCTTGAAAACATTGAGTGTCTCCGCTTCCACCACTTCCAGTGAGTTCCAGGTCCTCACCACTCGCTGCGTAAAATGTTTTTCCTCACATCCCCCCCGTATCTCTTGCCCAAAACCTTAAATCTGTGTCCCCTAGTCCTTGTACCATCAACTAGTGGGAACAGTCTTTCCCTGTCTAGCCTCTTTTGGTATCATATGTAATACAGAGAACTATTTTAAAATGTTACTTTTATTAATACAGCTTTATGGTGGTATACTTAAAAATACTTTGAAGTTTCATTTGTTATTAGAATTTAATAATCGAAATTATATTATATTAATAATAATAATTCAACTTTATTGTCATTGTGCAATGCACAAGTACATGAACAACGAAATGTGATCTTGCAAGCTCCCATGAGTCCAGTACAAATAACATTAACATTAAACGTAAATAGCACCGTCCTGGGAGAAGCAAAGCCGCTGCGTCTGTGCGCGCCGCCATTCCATTTCCACCATTCCTCCTGTCCGACAATCTTCAGCCCAACGCCCGGGCCTGCTCACCAGCCGCCCCTCCCGGGGCTCCTTCTGTGACCTTCTCACCAACCGCCCCTCCTCGGGGCTCCTTCCATGACCTTCTGCACCTGGTCTTCCCTGATGGTCACCCCTCCAGGTACTAACCAGGCCTGGCTCTGCTTAGCTTCCAAGCCTTGCCAGTGACCCTGTCCCGAGTCCCAGGAACAGGGCTTATTAAAACCTAACAGTAACAAATTTTGTATTGCATAGGATATACGGCACAGAAACAGTCCATTCAGCCCAACCAGTCCATGCCGGCGTTTATGCTCCACACGAGCCTCCTCCTGTCTTTCCTCATCTAAATCTATCAGCATATCCCTCTGTTCCCTTCTCCTTCATATGCTTGTCTAGCCTCCCCTTAAATGCATCTATACTATTGGCTTCAACTACTCCCCATGGTAGCGCGTTCCACATTCTCACCACTCTTTTGGGTAAAGAAGTTTCTTCTAAATTCCCTATTTGATTTCTTGGTGACTATATCTTATATTGATGGCCTCTAGTTATGCTCTTCCCCACAAGTGGAAACACTCTCTCAGCACCTTTCATAATTTTAAAGACCTCAATTAGGTCACCCTGAGCTGCCGTTTTTCAAGCGAAAAGAGACCAGCCTATTCAACCTTAACTGATAGGTATCCCCTCGCATTTCTGGTATCGTCCTTGTAAATCTTCTCTGCACCCTCTCCAGTGCCTCTATATCCTTTTTATAATATGGCGACCAGAATTGTACGCAGTACTCCATGTCTAATCAAGGTTTGATACAAGTTTAGCATAACTTCACTACTTTTCAATTCTATCCCTCTAGAAATAAACCCTAGTGCCTGGTTTGCTTTTTTATGGCCTTGTTAACCTGTGTCGCTACTTTTAGGGATTTGTGCACTTGTATTCCAAGATCCCTTTGCTCCTCTACCCCACCCAGACTAGCACCCTGAAAGTAATGTGACCTCCCTATTCTTCCTACCAAAATGTAATACCTCACATTTATCTGTGTTGAATTTCATTTGCCATTTATATGCCCATTCTGCAAGTTTATTAAAGTCTTCCTGTAATTTGTTGCCGTCCTCCTCGGTATTAACTATCCCCCTAATTTGGTGTCATCTGCAAATTTAGAAATTGTGTTTTTTATTCCAAGGTCTAAATCCTTAATATAAATTGTGAACAACAATGGTCCTAGCACTGATCCTTGTGGAACACCACTTCCCACCTTCTGCCACTGTGATTAGCTACTCTTTACCCCATCATCTGTTTTTTGTCTTGAAGCCAACTGGCTATCCATTCTCTGACCTTATTCATTAGTCTATTATGTGGTACCTTATTGAAGGCCTTTTGAAAATATAGATAAATTACATCTACTGCATTACCCTTGCCTATTCTCTCTGTTACCTCTTCAAAAAATTCAGTGAGGTTGGCCAAGCAAGATTTTCCCTTTTGAAATCCATGCTGACTATTTATTATATTTTTGGCTTCTAGATGTTCCTCTATTTTCTCCTTTAGTAGGGATTCCATTATTTTTCCTACCACCGATGTTAAGCTGACTCTATAGCTGGTCTATAGTTCCCTGGACATGTTCTATCTCCCTTCTTAAATATCGGTATTACGTTAACTATCTGCCGGTCCTCTGGCATGACACCTTTTTCTAATGAATTATTAAATATGTGTAGTAATGCCTCTGCTATCTCTTCCCTCGATTCTTTTAAAATGCATGGATGCAATCCATCCGGACCAGGGAGTTTTCCCTCTGAGTTTGATTAGTTTATTTAATATATATCCTCTTTTTATTTCAAGTGCAGTTATTTAATTACTAATCTCATGATCCAATATCATGTCCACCTGTTCTATCTCCTTGGTAAATACTGAGGCAAAGTAATTATTTAATATTTCTACCATCTCTCTCTCACTGCCTGTGGTATTATCCTGTCCATAATGGCCCTATTCCCATTCTGACCTTCCTTTTTTCATTGATGTGCCTGTAAAATATTTTACTATTGTTTTATGTTCCTTGATAATTTAATTTCATAGTTCCTCTTTACCTTCCTAATTTTTTTTGACTTCTCTCCTAATCCCTTCGTATTCACAGAATCACACAGAATCACAGAATCTACAGTGCAGATAGAGGCCATTTCGGCCCATCGAGCCTGCATCGACACATATCCCACCCTATCCCCGTAACCCCACGTATTTAACCCCCTAACACTAAGGGTCAATTTATCATAGCCAAATCAACCTAACCTGCACATCTTTGGACTGTGGGAGGAAACCGGAGCACCCGGAGAAAACCCACGCAGACACAGGGAGAATGTGCAAACTCCACACAGACAGTCGCCCGAGGCCAGATTTGAACCCGGGTCCCTGGCGCTGTGAGGCAACAGTGCTAACCACTATGCCACTGTGCCCCCACTGTATTCTCCCTTATCATGCTCTCCCCTGCTGTCCATGTACTTAATGTATGCCTCTTTCCTTACCCTCAATTTTTCCCTCATGGCTTTATTCATCCATGGTGTCTCATTATTGTTTAGCTTGTTCTTGTTTTTTAGCAGAATATATTTTTCCTGGACTCTGTTGAACATGTTTCCCATTGCTGTTCTACATCATTGTTTGCCAATATTGTTGTCCATTTTATTCTCCCAAGTTCTATTCTCAGCCCCCCAAATCAGCTTTACTCTAATCTATTACCCTGGTCTACATCATACTTATGTCCTTCTCAATTATTATTTGAAAGCATAATTATATTGTGTGTGGGGGACTACGGTCTCCCGCGTAAAGAAATAGGCAACACAGCGAGCTACAAGAAATAGGTCTTTACTCCAACTCTCACAATACAGTACTGAATTCGTGAAGCCCGCGAACCTGTGATGACTCACGGATTGGTCACCTGCTGGAACCTGATTGGTTCTCCTTCTCTCAGCAGCAGGCAAGTCTGAACGTGCCTTATTCCTCTCAGCTTGCAACTGTCTTGCGGTGGGAGGGGAATACAGCAGTTAAAAGGGGATTATACAGGTTTATCTACATACACACAGTGTTTCCCCAATGTGGCAACGCCACATACGCCCCCCCAGAATCCTCATTAACTGTAAAAGTCAGTCTCTGCGGAGGTTTGACCAAGCGGCTGTAGTAGCCATCTGGCGTGTGAGGAGGGCTGTCTGGGAGGTCGGCCGGTTGGTTCGTCAGCTGGTCTGCCGGTGGGCTGGCTGGACGGGCTGCCGGCGAAGGTGGGGCGGCGGCCGGGAAGTAAGGTTCTGGCGTGTCTTGGTCCTCTTGTGGGGCCGCCGCCAACGCGGGAGGTCTGCCCCGCCGTGGGGGAAGAGCCGGCCGAAACGGGACGCTGAGGTCCAGGTGCGCCGGTTTGACGCAGTCTACTGAAATAAGGTCCGGCTTCCCGCCGACGTCGATAAGAAAAGCTTTGTCCCCCGTCTCCAATACTGGGAAGGGGCCGGTGTATGGTGCCTGCAGCGGGCCTCTGTGCGCGTCCCGGCGCACGAAGACGAACTCTGCATGTCGTAAGTCTCGAGGCACGTAGGACGGCTGCGGGCTGTGTTGCAAAGTGGGCACTGGACGGAATTGCTGGGCCGCGTCCTGATGCAGGGAAAGCTGTCTGGCGGCCGACCACGGCTCCGTTGTCAGGGGGAGGAAGTCGCCTGGTACTCCGAGCGGTTGGCCGTAGACCATCTCGGCTGCGGAGGCGCGGAGGTCCTCTTTGGGCGCGGTGCGCAATCCCAGGAGAACCCAGGGTAGTTTGTCGATCCAGCTGGTGTCGGCCAGGCTGGCGCGGAGGGAGGCTTTCAAAGAACGATGAAAGCGCTCGCAGAGCCCGTTGGCCTGCGGGTGGTAGGCTGTTGTCCTGTGCAACTTGGTGCCGAGGCCGGCGGTGATGGCATTCCACAAGTGGGAGGTGAACTGGGGGCCTCTGTCCGAGGATATGTCGGTCAGCACGCCGAACCGGGCCACCCATGTCGAGACGAATGCTCGCGCGACTTCGGTCGTGGTGGTGGAGGCGAGGGGAACCACCTCGGGCCATCTGGTGGTGCGGTTGACGATCGTGAGCAGGTGTGTAAAACCGTGCGACGGCGGCAAGGGGCCTACCAGATCGACGTGGACGTGGTCGAAACGCCTCTCGGGCACCGGGAAACACTCCAATGGCGCCTTGGTGTGCTGCTGGACCTTAGCGTGCTGACACGCCACGCATGTGTTGGTCCAGTCTCTCACATCCTTGTGGAGTCCAGGCCAGACGAACTTGGCGGACATAAGTTTCTGAGACGCACGCATCCCTGGATGTGAGAGGCCGTGGATGATGTCGAAAACTCGCTTGCGCCAGGCGGATGGGACGACCGGCCTAGGCGAGGGGACTGAGACGTCGCACAGGAGGGTTGTGCCGGCTGCGTGGAAGTGGATGTCGGCCAGGGTGAGGCTGGTAGTTGACGTCCTGAGGGCCTGGATCTCCGCGTCGGCGGCCTGGTCTCTCGCCATGCTGGCGTAGCCGACGCCCAGGTGCACTGCGTGGAGCGAGGGTCTTGAGAGGCAGTCGGCCACCAAATTGTCCTTGCCGGCGACGTGGCGGATGTCCGTGGTGAACTCCGAGATGAAGTTGAGTTGGCGCTGTTGGCGCGCGGACCAGGGTTCGGTTACTTTGGCCATGGCGAAAGTGAGCGGCTTGTGGTCCACGAATGCGGTGAATGGCCGGCCTTCCAGGAGGAAACGGAAGTGCCGGATTGCCAGGAACAGGGCCAGGAGCTCTCTGTCGAACGTGCTGTAGGCCTGCTCGTTCTTGCGCAGCTGTCGGCTGAAAAATGCCAGTGGCTGCCAGCGCCTTCGACCCACTGTTGCTGGACGGCGCCGATGGCATAATCCGAGGCATCCGTGGTGAGGGTGGTCTTGGCGCCCGGGATGGGGTGGGCCAGTAGTGTGGCGTTGGCCAAGGCGCTTTTGGTCTGGTGGAAGGCTGTCGCCATCTCGCTGAACCAGGTGAGTTGCTCTTTACCCGTTTTGCCCCTGGTGGCTTCGTAGAGGGGGCGCATGAGTGCGGCGGCCTTGGGCACGAACCGGTGATAGAAATTGACCATCCCCAAAAATTCCTGCAGCGCCTTGACTGAGGTGGGCTGGGGAAAGTCCGCCACCGCCTGCACCTTGGAAGGTAGGGGAATGGCTCCCCTTGGCGAGATTCTGTGGCCGAGAAAGTCAATTTGGGCTGCTCCGAACTGGCATTTGGCCAGGTTGACGATTAGCCCGTGTTGGCTGAGGCGCTGGAAAGGGGAGCGCAAATGCGCGATGTGCTCGGCCTTGCTGGTGCTGGCCACGAGGATATCGTCCAGATAGACGAACAGGAAGCTCAGGTCCCGTAGGACGGAGTCCATGAGCCGTTGGAAGGCCTGTGCGGCGTCCTTAAGCCTGAAGGGCATGCGCAGGAACTCGAACAGTCCGAAGGGGGTGATGACCGCCGTCTTCTGGACGTCTGCGTGGTGGACGGGGACCTGATGGTGGACGGGGACCTGATGGTAGCCGCGAATCAGGTCGACCTTGGAAAAGACGGACTTTCCTGCTAGGTGTGCCGAAAAGTCTTGGATGTGCGGAATGGGGTATCTATTGGGTGTGGTGGTGTCGTTGAGCCGTCTGTAGTCGCCGCAGGGTCGCCAGCCACCGCCCGGCTTGGGCACAATATGGAGGGGAGACGACCAAGGGCTGTTCGAGCGGCGGATGATGCCCAGTTTTTCCATCGTGGCGAATTCTTCCTTGGCCACCGCCATCTTGGCTGGGTCCAGGCGTCTGGCTCGAGCGAACACTGGTGGTCCCGTAGTGGCGATGTGGTGCTCGACCCCATGCTTGGCTGCCGCGGCTGAGAAAGTCGGTTGTGTGAGCCTCGGGAAATCTGCGAGTAGGCGGGCGTAGTCGTCAGGCGCCGGGGCGGAGCAGGACCCGACGAGGGCCGGGCTGTTGCTCTGCTGGCAGGCCAGTGAAGCGAAAGTTGCTGCATCGATAAGGCGCCTGTCGCGGACGTCGACCAGGAGTCCGTGGGCGCAAAGAAAATCGGCGCCCAGCAAGGGATGTGCCACCGAGGCCATCACGAAATCCCACGTAAATCGCTGGCCGTTGAAACAAACCTCGGCCCGTCGCTTTCTGAAAGTAGCGATGGCTGCGCCATTTGCCGCCACGAAGGGTGGGCCGCTGCGGCCTGCCTGGATGTCGAGCTGGGAGGCAGGAATTATGCTGCATTGGGCTCCGGTGTCGCAAAGGAATCTGCGCCCTGAAAGAGAGTCGGTTATGTACAGCAGTTTACCTGCGGTGCCGATGGCCATCGTGGCGGCAGGGGTGCGGTCGAGCGGGCCTAGGTGGCGGCGCGGGGCTGGTGCGTTGGTCCGGGCGGCCATCTTGGTTTGATCGAAAGAGCAGGGTGCTCTGCAGCGTTGGGCCTTGTGGCCGAAACGCGCGTGGTAGTAGCATAGTTCTGCGGCCTGCCGTGGCGGCACGCGCTCGGTGGTGTCGGGGAGCCTCGCGGCTGCACAGCCGAGTTGGGCGACGGCGAAGACTTTGTCCGCGGCGGCTGCCAGTTGTACGCAGTCCGTGATCGGGGACCCCGCGAGGGCAGTCTGTACCTGCTGAGGAAGCAGGCTGAGGAAAAGGGCCCGAAACAAGAAGCACTGCGGTTCAGAGCCCAGGAGCGCAAGCATCCGGCTCATCAACTGGGTCGGGGTAGAATCGCCGAGGCCTGGTAGTGAGAGAAGCCTGCGGGCCCTCTCCTCCCCGGACAGGCCGTAAGCCTGCAGCAAGCGGCCCTTAATGGTTGAGTACTTGCCGGTCTGTGGTGGGTTCCCCAGCAGGTCGAGAACTTCAGCGGCGGTAGAGCTTGCTAATGCTGAGACTATGTGGAGGTACCTTTCTTCATCGTCTTGAACCCTGCGAAGGGTGAATTGGGCCTCCGAGTGCGCGAACCAAGCTGGTGCTTGGTGTTCCCAGAAGGTGGGGAGCTTCAAGGA
Organism: Somniosus microcephalus; assembly: GCF_052327205.1. Classification (NCBI taxonomy): domain Eukaryota; kingdom Metazoa; phylum Chordata; class Chondrichthyes; order Squaliformes; family Somniosidae; genus Somniosus; species Somniosus microcephalus. The sequence continues at coordinate 154,021,992 of NC_140990.1, read as the reverse complement.
CGCGGCGCCGGCCGACATCAGGCTGCTGCTGGTTGCCATCGGGTCGTTGCTGGCCTCTGTAGGGCTGCGTGAGTTGGGGGCTTTGGCCGCCGACATTCGGGGTCACCAATGTGGGGGACTACAGTCTCCCACGTAAAGAAATAGGCAACACAGCGAGCTACAAGAAATAGGTCTTTACTCCAACTCTCACAATACAGTACTGAATTCGTGAAGCCCGCGAGCCTGTGATGACTCACGGATTGGTCACCTGCTGGAACCTGATTGGTTCTCCTTCTCTCAGCAGCAGGCAAGTCTGAACGTGCCTTATTCCTCTCAGCTTGCAACTGTCTTGCGGGGGGAGGGGAATACAGCAGTTAAAAGGGGATTATACAGGTTTATCTACATACACACAGTGTTTCCCCAATGTGGCAATGCCACATGTGGTCATTATTGTCTATATGTTCCCCTACTTTTACTTCTTTTATCTGCTCTGGTTCATTCACCATTACTAGATCCAATAACGAATCCTCCCTTAGGCTTTTTATATATTGAGTTAGAAAGGAGTCCTCTACACATTGTAAGAACTCCATTCCCTTATCCCCATTACCTACCTCTTCTGTCCAATTAATATCAGGGTATTTGAAATCCCCCATGATTATTCTATTTTTTTTACTAATTTCCCTAATTTGTCTGTATATTTCTTCCTCCACCGCCCTTCCACTATTAGGTGGTCTGTAGACTACCCCTATTAATGTGATTGATCATTTATTATCTTTTATCTCTATCCACATGGATTCTATTTCTGTCTTGCTGATAGCTGCGTCACTTTTTTCTACTGCCATTATGTTATCTCTAATAAGTACAGCTACTCCACCTCCCCTTTTCCCCCCTCTATCTTTTCTAAATATGTTATACCCTGCAGTGTTTAATTCCCAGTCCTCATTTTTCTGTAGCCATGTCTCGGTACTATGTCTGGTTCCTCGCAACACATGATTGCCTCCAGCTGCCTTGTTTTATTACAGACACTGTGCATTGCTGTACAGACAGTTTACCTCATTTTTAATAGCAGTTCCTTTCACTTTATTTTTAACCATCTTTTTACACTCCTGTTCGATAACTCCATTTACTCCCTGGCCATCAATATCTTCCCTTACTTTACTCTTTCCTATGCTCTCCTTTCCTGTTTTGTTTATATTTAGGCTAGTTTAATTTCTTGTAGATCCCTCCCCCCACCTTACTAGTTTAAAGCCTTTGCCACCTCCCTATTTATGCTTTCCACTCAGACACAGGTCCTTCCTGTCCCAGTACTGGTGCCAGTGTCCCATAAAAAGGAACCACTCTTCCCCCACAGCAGCCCTTTAGCCACATGTTAATTCTCCTGATCTGTCTACTTCTATGCTAATTTGCACGTGGCTCGAGCAATAATCCAGAGATTATTACCCTCGAGGCCCTGCTTTTTAATTTAGCTCCTAACTCCTGATACTGCTTCAGCAGGACCTCCTCCCTGTTCCTTCCTATGTCATTTGTTCCGACATGGACAACAACAACTGGATTTACTCCCTCCCTTTCCAAATTCCTCTCCAGCCGCCTCAAGTTATCCCTTAACCTGGCACCGGGTAGGCAACGCACCCTTTGGGATTCTCGTTCTTGGCTGCAGAGGACGCTACCTATCCCTCTAATTATAGAATCGTCTATCACTACCACATTTCTATTCTGCTCTTCCCCCTTGGACAGCCTTCTGAGCCACGGTGCCTTGGTCTACATTGTGGCTGTCCTCCCCGCAGTCTTTCTCCTTGTCCTCACAGGTAGCGAGTACATCGTACCTGTTGGACAGGACCAGTGTCTGCGGGACTTCCTTCTCAACCTCTCCTAAGTCCCCGCTACCCGTCTCCCTAGCAGTCACACCCTCCCTTTCCTGAAGCTGTGCTTTCCTCTGGGATGTGACTGTATTCTGGGTAAAACTGTCCAGAAATTCCTCCCCCTCCCTTATGTTTTGGAGTGTGTCTAACTCGCACTCCAGCTCAATGACTCTGAGCCAGAGTGACTGAAGGCAGAGACATTTCCTGCAGTTGTGGGAATCCGGGACAGTCTCACTGTCCACAAACTCCCACATACTACAGTCCCGGCACATGGCCTGCCATCTCTAAAGTTAGTTATTTATATGCTTATTTAAATTAGTTAAAGTTTTTAAGCAAGTGATTATTTAGAGTTATATTGATTAATTAGTTTATCTAGTTATTGATTTAATCAAATATTAGTGATTGTTCCCCAGCTCTTAGATTAATACCTGCATTAGCTTAGAGACAATAAAAATGCACTAATACTCACCAACCTATTGCCTACCTGCTGTCCTGTGATGTCACTCCTTGATTTTTTTTTTTCTCCCTCTCTGCTTCGGTCCCCAGTTAGGTCCACTCCTCCTCCGCTGCTCACGGTGAGTCTGGGCCTCTCTGACTGCGCTCTTTATTTCCTGCCTCTGCTCTGGTCCCCGGAGCATAATGCACAAAGATCCTGTGGGATGCTCTCGGGCCATCTTCTTCATCATTATAGTCTGGCTAAAACTACTATTTGTTTACAAATGAGATAACACATAATAACAGAAAAAAACTACTGGCAGAATACTTGAGGAACAATACATTGTCGCCTGAACTCCTGTGACTGTCCTCTGCACCGCTTTAAAAGGCAGGGACCTGGGGTTGCCTTGTTTTTTAATTAGCTGTCTGCCAGAATTGGGAAGGAACTTCATGCAAATACCCACTGCAATTATAACAACTTACTGGGAGGCCCATGTGCTCCTCAGTAAAACCTGGCGGGCAAGAGGACCAAGGTAAATTATCTTTACTGGCCAGGAGGAGCAAGAGTGGTCCCCCATGACGCACAAGCATAATGTGGGTTGCTTCCACCCTAGGCACCCAATCTACCTATCTGCAGGCTGGGATGACCTGCAGGTTGATCGATGTCGTGCCAGTTCAGAACAGGCGAGCTGCAGTGGGACACCCATTTGGGACATGCAGTTCACTGGCTGTGTTTTCATGAGACCAGGCCCTCGCAATTTGCTGGACCACCCAGATTGGGTGGCTGGATCATCTGCTAGTTAAAATCCCCCCTGCCATTTCCACTGACTAGCTGAACAAAGCTGTGAGCAATTCACTAGTTGTGTTACTGATGCGCTATCAATTACTCATAAAAGATGGAGAGTTAGGAGAGTAACTAAAAGGCTTTTATTAACAAAGAACAGAGCATGCCTCTCGTGGTTGACTGGTTTCCAAGAAGGCAGGGGGGCTGCAGAGCAGTCACCTTTATACCTGGGCCTGTGGGTGGAGCCAGGGGCGGAGCCAGCTGAGGCATGCATAGATACAACAGTGTGCAACAACAACAACAACGGTGAACAACAATAACAGTGGTTTACCACATTCACCCCTTGTTTAAAATTGAGTCCGGCGGGGTGAAGTGTACTAAAGGTTCGTGTAAGTAAGTCTATCAGGTGGCCTTGTATGCTGTCCTGATCGTCGTGGTGGCGGCGGTGATGGTGCAGCATCCAACGTTGAATCTGGCGTCTCATTGAGTGGTTGGGTGGTCAATGACGGGTCCTGGGGCTGCGGCATGCCGTCTACAGGGGTTGGGTTGTGGGTAGTGGTGGATGGCAATGGTAGTGTTTCAGGGGCACCCGAAGGTGCGAGGTCTCGTATGGAGACTGTGTCCTCCCGCCCGTCCGGGTATGCCACGTAAGCATACTGGGGGTTGGCGTGGAGGAGGCTCACCCTCTCGACCAGGGGGTCCGTTTTATGGGACCTCGCGTGCTTCCGCAGTAGGACGGGTCCTGGAGACGTCAGCCATGTCGGTAGCGAGGTCCCCGATGTGGGCTTCCTGGGGAAAGTGAACATTTTTTCATGGGGGGTGGCATTGGTGGCCGTACAAAGCAGTGACCGAATGGAGTGGAGCGCCGCAGGGAGGACCTCCTGCCAGCGAGAGGTCGGAAGGCCCTTAGATTTTAAGTTTACATAGAAACATAGAAGATAGGAGCAGGAGTAGGCCATTCGGCCCTTCGAGCCTGCTCCGCCATTCAACGAGATCATGGCTGATCATCCAAACCCTTCCAAACCGTCGCGTTCTCTCTTTCCACCTGGCCGTTCCCCCGGGGGCTGTAGCTGGTAGTTCTGCTTGTAGCAATACCTCTCGTGAGCAGGTACTGACGGAGTTCGTCGCTCATAAAGGATGAGCCCCGGTCGCTATGGATATAGCTAGGGAAGGCGAAAAGGTCGTTCAGACCTTTAATGACCGTGGTACTGGTCATGTCTGGGCAAGGGATGGCAAACGGGAAACGGGAGTACTCATCAATTATGTTGAGGAAGTACACGTTGCGGTCAGAGGAGGGGAGGGGCCCTTTAAAATCGACGCTCAGGCGCTCGAAGGGGCGAGTGGCCTTGATCAGGCTTGCTCTGTCTGGCCTATAAAAATGCGGTTTGCACTCGGCACAGATTTGGCAGTTCCTGGTCATGGTCCTGACCTCCTCGATGGAGTAGGGCAGGTTACGGGATTTGATGAAATGGAAGAACCTGGTGACCCCCGGGTGGCAGAGGTCATTGTGGAGGGTCTGCAGTCTATCAACCTGCGCGTTGGCGCATGTACCACGTGATAGGGCATCTGGGGGCTCATTGAGTTTCCCAGGCCGGTACAAGATATCGTAATTGTAGGTGGAGAGTTCAATTCTCCACCTCAAGATCTTGTCGTTCTTGATTTTGCCCCTCTGCTTATTGTTAAACATAAAAGCTACTGAACGCTGGTCAGTGAGCAGGGTAAATCGTTTTCCGGCCAGGTAATGCCTCCAATGTCGCACCGCTTCCACAATGGCCTGGGCCTCCTTTTCGACAGAGGAATGTCGAATCTCGGGGCCCTGGAGGGTCCTTGAGAAAAAGGCCACGGGTCTCCCCGCCTGGTTAAGGGTTGCAGCTAGGGCGAAGTCGGATGCGTCGCTCTCCACTTGGAAAGCGATGGACTCATCCACTGCGTGCATCGTGGCCTTCGCAATATCTCTTTTTATGAGAGTGAAGGCTGCACATGCCTCTGCTGTCAGGGGGAAGGAGGTGGACTTGATGAGGGGTCTGGCTTTGTCCGCATAGTTGGGCACCCACTGAGCATAGTAAGAGAAAAACCCTAGGCATCTCTTCAGAGCTTTTTGGCAGTGGGGTAAGGGGGCGCATTCTGTAGGGGTCGGGGCCGATGACTCCGTTCTCCACTACGCAGCCAAGAATGGCGAGGCACGTGGTGCGAAACATACATTTGTCCTTGTTGTATGTTAGATTCAGCCGCTGGGCCGTACGGAGGAATTTCTCTAGGTTAACGTCATGGTCCTGCTGGTCGTGGCCGCAGATGGTGATGTTGTCTAGATAGGGGAAGGTGGCCTGCAGCGCGTTCTGGTCAACCATTCGGTCCATCTCCCTTTGGAAGACCGAAACCCCGTTGGTGACGCCGAAGGGGACTCGGAGGAAGTGGTAGAGACGACCGTCAGCTTCAAAAGCTGTGTACTGGCGGTCCTCAGCCCTGATGGGGAGCTGGTGGTATGCCGACTTCCGATCAATCGTCGAGAACACCCGGTATTGTGCTATCTGATTGACCATGTCAGATATGTGGGGGAGTGGGTACGCATCTAACTGGGTGTAGCGATTGATCGTCTGGCTGTAGTCAATAACTAGGCGCTGTTTTTCGCCAGTCTTCACTACCACCACTTGTGCTCGCCATGGGCTAGTGCTACCCTCAATAATCCCTTCCTTCAGGAGTCTCGCTACTTCGGATTTAATGAAGCTCCTATCCCCGGCACTACACCGCCTGCTTTTGGTAGCGATGGGCTTACAGTCGCGGGTGAGGTTAGCGGGCGGGTGGGGGGGGGGGGGAGACTTTAAGCGTGGAGAGGCTGCAAATGGTGCGCGGCGGGCGATTTAAAAGCTGCTGGCTGCAGACTGTGAGTGGGGGGGAGGGGTCCGCCGTACGCTAATGTGACACTTTTAAGGTGGCACTGAAAATCCAACCCCAGTAGAACGGCAGCGCAGAGATGGGGCAGGACAAGAAGTTTAAAATTTTTGTATTCTGTGCCCCTTACTGAGAGGGTCACTACACAGTAGCCACCGACGTCTGCTGAATGGGATTTGGAAGCCATAGAGATCCAATGGCGCGTTGGCAGGACCGGGAGAGAGTAACTGCGCACCGTGTCAGGGTGGATAAAGCTCTCCGTGCTCCCGCTGTCAAAAAGGCAGGTAGTGGCGCGGCCGTTTGCCGTAATGTCCATCATGGACCTGGACAGTTGGTGAGGGCGAGATTGGTCCAGCGTCACGGAGGCCAGCGTATGGTCGAGCGAGTCGCTGTGGTCGTCAGACGAGGCGGTGGTTGAGTCCGGGTCACCCGCGATTGGAGTTGGAGGCGTCCAAGATGGCGGACAAAATGGCTGCGCCCATGATCCCGATCCCCACGCGGCTGGAGGTGTCCAAGATGGCGGACAAGATGGCTGCCCCCACGGTTCACACGCGGCGCTGCTGGCGTTAGCGGTTTTACCTTTGCAGGCGCTGACGTAGTGTCCTTTCTTCCCGCAGCCAGAGCAGGTAGCGTTTTTCGCCGGGCAGCGTGCTCTGGGGCGTTTTGCCTGGCCTCAAAAGTAACATTTCGGGCCCTTGGACATCGCTGCAGCAGTTGGTGCCGGGGGTGGCGGTCCCATGACCCAAGGTTGCGGCGTCCACGGTGCGGAGCGGTTAGGGGAGAATGCGTCCATATTCCGGTGGGCCGCGTCTAGCGAGAGCGCGAGGGACACTGCCTTCTTCAGGTCGATTTCGCCCTTCTCCAGCAGTCTCTGCCGGGAGTAGTCGGACTTGAGGCCCGCAACGAAAGCATCTCGGATAAGTCCCTCCGTGTGTGTCGCGGCCGATACCTCTTTACAATCGCAGGCTCGGCCGAGTATCTGTAGTGCCCGTAGGAATGCCTCCACCGATTCCCCGGACTGCTGTTTGCGGGATCTCAGGAGGTGTCTGGCATAAACCGTATTTACCGGGCGTGTGTATTGTCCTTTTAGCAGATCGATAGCCGCCGCGTAGGTAGTCGCGTCCTGGATGAGCGTGTAGACTTGGTGGCCCACCTTGGAGGCCAGGATTTTTAGTTTGTTTCCATCTAGTGTCACGGCTGAGGCTTCCAGGTAAGCTTCGAAGCAACGCAGCCATTGTGCGAACTTGGTAGACGAACCCGCCTCTTGAGGGTCTAGGTCCAGGCATGTTGGTCTGAGGGCATGCAGCAGCGCCTGCTGCTCAGCGTTTGGTGCCGTCATTTGCTGCAGCGCCTGCTGCTCAGCGTTTGGTGCCGACATTTTGTTTTTGTTAATAAAATTGATGCGCTATCAATTACTCATAAAAGACAGAGAGTTAGGAGAGTAACTAAAAGGCTTTTATTAACAAAGAACAGAGCATGCCTCTTGTGGTTGACTGGTTTCCAAGAAGGCAGGGGGGGCTGCAGAGCAGTCACCTTTATACCTGGGCCTGTGGGTGGAGCCAGGGGCGGAGCCAGCTGAGGCATGCATAGATACAACAGTGTGCAACAACAACGGTGAACAACAATAACAGTGGTTTACCACAGTTACCTTTTGGCCTGTGTAGTATAATAGTCTACAATCGGGTTCATTTATACAGAAAAAAGCAAATTATCCAGTAGTTCAAAAGGCGTTTGATAAAGTGCCACACAATAGGCTTGCCAGCAAAGTTAAAGCCCGTGGAATAAAAGGGACAATGCCGCATGGATACTAAATTGGCTAAGTGACAGGAAACAGAGAGTAGTGGTGAATGGTTGTTTTTCGGACTGGAGGAAGATATACAGTGGTGTTCCCCAGGGGTTGATACTCGGACCGCTGCTTTTCTTGATATATACTAATGACTTGGACCAGGTTCAAAATTGGAGATGACAAAACTTGGAAGTATAGTGAACAGTGAGGAGGATAGTGATAGACTTCAAGAGGACATAGACAGGCTGGTGGAATGGGCGGACACGTGGCAGATGAAATTTAATGCAGAAAAGTGCAAAGTGATGCATTTTGGTAGGAAGAACGAGGAGAGGCAATATAAACTAAAGAGTACAATTCTAAAGGTGTATGAACAGAGATACCTGGGGATATATGTGCGCAAATCCTCAAATGTGGCAGGACAGGTTAAGAAAGCAGTTAAAAAAACATACGGGATCCTGTGCTTCATAAATAGAGGCATAGAGTACAAAAGCAAGGAAGTTATGATGGACCTTTATAAAACACTGGTTCAGTCTCAACTGGAGTATTGTGTCCAATTCTGGACACCGCACTTTAGGAAGGATGTGAAGGCCTTAGAGAGAGTGCAGAAAAGATTTATGAGAATGTCCTTCATCTCTGGAATCATTCAGTTATGTGGATAGATTGGAGAAGCTGGGGTTGTTCTCCTTAGAGCAGAGAATGTTGAGGGGAGATTTGATGGAGGTGTTCAAAATCATGAGGGGTCTGGACAGAGTAGATAGAGAAACTGTTCCCATTGGCAGAAGGGTCGAGAAACAAAGGACACAGATTTAAGGTGATTGGTAAAAGAACCAAAGTCGACATGAGGAAAAACTTTTTTACGATCTGGAATGCACTGCCTGAAAGGGTGGTGGAGGCAGATTCAATCGTGGCTTTCAAAAGGGAATTGGATAAGTACCTGAAGGAAATAAAATTGCAGGACTACGGGGAAAGGGCAGGGGAGTGTGACTAGCTGAAGGGCTCTTGCAGAGAGGGGAATGGCTGTTCCCACTAGTTGATGGTACAAGGACTAGGGGACACAAATTTAAGGTTTTGGGCAAGAGATACAGGGGGGATGTGAGGAAAAACTTTTTTACGCAGCGAGTGGTGAGGACCTGGAACTCACTGCCGCTGGAAGTGGTGGAAGCGGACACACTCAATGTTTTCAAGGGGAGACTGGATAGGCACTTGAGGGAAATAAACTTGCAGATCTACGGGGAAAGAGTGGGGGAATAGTAAGGAGTCTATTCCATTCTCCCAGTTTCTCCATCTCCGCCGTATCTCTCCGACGATGCCACCTTCCACACCAGTGCTTCCGACATGTCTTCCTTTTTCCTCAACCGAGGATTCCCTTCTACCGTGGTTGACACGGCCCTCGACCGTGTCCGTTCTATCTCACGCACTTCTGCCCTCACCCCTGCCCCTCCCTCCCGGAACCACGATAGGGTTCCCCTTGTCCTCACCTTTCACCCCACCAGCCTCCACATTCAACGGATCATCCTCCGCCATTTCTGCCACCAAATGCATCTTCCCCTCCCCTCCCCTTTCAGCATTCTGTAGGGACCGCTCCCTCCGAGACACCTAGTCCACTCCTCTATCACCCCCAGCACCCCTTCCCCTTCGCCTGGCACCTTCCCGTGCAAGCGCAGGAGATGCAACACCTGCCCTTATACCTCCCCCCTTCCCACTGTCCAGGGCCCCAAACACCCCTTCCAGGTGAAACAGCGATTTACTTGTACTTCTTGCAATCTAGTATACTGTATTCGCTGCTCGCGATGTGGTCTCCTCTACATTGGGTAGAGGGGAATTCTCTCATTCTGCCAGCGCATTTCACACCTATTCTAGAGCTGTCTCCACTAGTCCTATCATCATCTCGTCTCCTTTTGAATCCCTCTTAATGTCTCTTCACTTCTCTTTTGTTCTTTCATCCCCATTTCCCAGCCCCCAAACTGGCCTTTTAATCTGTTTCATTTCCTGTGTTTTTTCAGTCCTGACGAAGGGTTTCGACCTGAAACGTTGACTCTATTTCTCTCTCCACAGATGTTGCCTGGCCTGCTGAGTTTTTCCAGCATTTTCTGTTGTTATTTTGGGGAATAGTACTAACTGGATTGCTCTACAGAGAGCCGGCACGGACTCAATGGGCCGAATGGCCTCCTTCTGTGCTGTTGTGACTCTATGACTATGGGTGGTTATGATCTGGAATGCGCAGCCTGAAAGGGTGGTGGAGGCAGATTCAATCGTGGCTTTCAAACAAATAAGTACCTGAAGGAAAAAAATTTGCAGGGCTCCAGGGAAAGGGCGGGAGAGCGGGACAAGCTGAAGGGCTCTAGCAGAGAGCTGGCACGGGCTCGACGGGCCAAATGGCCTCCTGTTCTGTAAACATAAGTGTTTTTTGCACAATTTCAATCTGATTTAACAGATAATTTGAATTGACAAGCAGACTACTGCACCAAGAACTTGCAGTGGGCAGTTAATTGCAACCATTCAGTTATAGGGGGCGATTTTGTTAATGGGGGCGCGTTGGAGGCAGGACTGCTGCTTGGCGGGTCGATGTCCCGCCTCCATTGATTTGTGGCTAACCCACGCTATTTTCCCACGATTGACCTTGTTAAGCCCACCCAGTGGGCTTAGCAGGCCAATTAAGGGAAAGCCGGTTGCAGAGAACGTCAACATATGACGTATTTTTGACAGATGAATTGTCATCGTTTGACAGCTCTGTGAAGCTGTCTAACAGTGACATTCTCTGTAGTTTGATAAGGTCTTGAATTCAAGACCTCATCAAACTTCTTTCTTTTACAGAAATGAGATGGTTGTTGCATATGAGAATGCAACGGCCATCTCTCATCTGTAACACGGAAGTCCAAGACTCTCCGCATACACACCGACTGAAGCCTGCAGGGACAAATAAAGGTAAGTACTCTTTTACTAACACTTTGCACTTACCTCAGATACTCACCTCTCCATTCTTGCACCCATCACTTACCTTCACACCACACTTTTGGCCCCCGCAGACCCAGTACTCGCCTCGCTGGGCTGGCGGGTTTTGGAGCCTTCGGGAAGCCTGCACTTGTGAGGGCAAACAGGCAGTTAATAGGCTTTAATCCCTTCCTGCCTCCAAGGAGACGGGACCCGGTGCAGGATGGCTACCCGCCTCCTGGCAAGATGGCATGGGGGCGGGTGCCATTTTCCCGGCTGCCCCGCCTCCATACCTGCCTCCCCAGGGCTGGCAAAATCACCCCCATAGATTGAGTTTTCTAATTTTTATAAATATTTCTTCACGGGTGTTGCTGGCAAGGCCAGCAATTATTATCCATCCCTAATTGCCCTTGAGAAGGTGGAGGTGAGCCGCCTTCTTGAACCGCTGCAGTCCGTGTGGTGAAGGTACTCCCACAGTGCTGTTAGGGAGGGCGTTCCAGGATTTTGACCCAGCGACGATGAAGGAATGGCCGATATATTTCCAAATCAGGGTGATGTGTGTTTTGGAAGTGTTGGTGTTCCCATGCACCTGCCCTTTTCTTTCTAGGTGGGAGGTTCTACTGAAGAAGCCGAGTTACTTAAGTGCATCCTGGAAATAGTACACACTGCAACCACGGAACGTGGATGTTGGAGGGAGTGGATGTTTAAGCCAGTGGATGAAGTGCCGATCAAGTAGACTGTTTTGTCCTGGATGAGTGCTATTGGAGTTGTACCCATCCAGGCATGTGGGGAGTATTCCATCACACTCCTGACTTGTGCCTCGTAGATGGTGGAAAGGCTTTGATGAGACACTCACTGCAGAATACTCAGTCTCTGACCTGCTCTTGTAGCCACAGTATTTATGTGGCTGGTCCAGTTAAGTTTCTGGTCAATGGTGACACCCCAGGATATTGATGGTGGGGGATTTGTCGATGGTAATGCTGTTGAATGTCAAGAAGCGGTGGTTAAACTCTCTCTTGTTGGAGATGGTCATTGCCTGATACTTGTGTGGCGCAAATGTTACTTGCCACTTATCAGCCCAAGCCTGAATGTCACCCAGGTCATACTGCAAGCGGGAAAGGACTACTTCATTATCTGAGGAGTTGTGAATAGAGTTGAATGCTGTGCAATCATCACATTATGATGGAGGGAAGGTCATTAATGAAGCAGCTGAAGATAATTGATCATGCAAACAGTTGGATAAACCATTCTTTCTATCTTCCAGGATCTGAGAGCAGGGGATGTTCCCAAACCCCTACACCAGGATGAGTATAACCTTGGAGATATCTTCCTAGGAGTGGAATATATCTACAGACAAAGCCAAGCACATGGGCAAGACTTCTACAGTGTACTAACAGTACGTATTAATGAGGGATTTCCAGCTGTCCTCAACCTGTAGGAATAAATAGGGAAATTTACTTGTCCTCAGAAATGGAAAACAAAAGAATTACATATAGTAGCTTCTGGGAGAGAGACTGAACCAATTTACAGTTTGTAGTCATTGTAAAACATTAGTGGTTATGTGAAACAGGATGGGAGTGAAATTGGTCTTCAGCGAAAGCGCAAAATGGGCGATAGCGAATCGGCAGCCCGCACCAATGGAAAAGAAAATCGGACGTGGTGTAAAATTGGCACCCGATTCGCTATCGCCCCTTGCACACTTTCACCGAAGACCAATTTCACCCCCAATATGTTCATGGTCCGTTGGAGTGTATCCAGACATCAGCAAATCTGCAGCTTTTAAGTGTGAGGCCTGCTGCAGAAGTGGCCCTGTGCGTTAACGAGATACATCACTTAGCACGGTTTAACTATTGTGTTCTGTGATTTTCTTTTACTTTAATGTGTGAATTTTTTCTTTTCATTTCAGACACCAAGTCACAACATCACCCACTCAGCAAAGTCAACTGCAGAGTAAAGCTTTCTCTGCTCTATCCCAATAATGTGACTCAAGTCCAAACTTGAGAGAGAGTGCCCCCTTCCCCCAAGTGACATTATTCCATTTCCTATACATGTCATCCTATGGCCTCTTTCTGTCAGTGTAGCCAGTATCATCACATTGGGCTGGGCTGAATTTCAACCCAGGTGCCAGATTTGAAAACCCACAACGCCACCTAATCCCATTTAGAAAAGTATCTCAATTGTAAGAAGTTTGCTTGGATCTCTGAGTACACCTTGCATGTGTCATCTCCTATCCAGGCTCTTACTGACCTGATGTCAATTGATTGTTTTGGTTGAGGATCAAATATGAAGACTGAAGGCTTCCAAGGACCCATTGATATTTCTGGATCATTGAATTGGTCTCACTAAAAGAAAGTTTGGGGAGATTTGGGTAAAACTGTTGGCTCTAACCAGACTGACTAATTTTAGGGAACCCTTTGTTGCCTTGGATGTCCAAGTTATCCCTTTCTTGAAGGATTTGGATTTTCATTATTTATTCTGGTCTTTACTTGTGCCTTTGCCAAATGCGCAGACCTGCTACCAAGCTACCCTACTGCCGTGTTGGGAAGTAGAGTGAGAGGCGTGCATTATGGAGAGAATGTCAACATTTGGTGCAGTCTCCCCCTATAGAGACCACAATGTAACAGGTTCGGTTCCCAATGTGTGTAGCATAGCAGACCTCAGCCAGGACAGCAGGCGGTCTCCGCAACCCTGGGCTAGGAAGAGGAAAAATCTGCCAGAGTTATTGTTCCTGGACACTCTCCAGCAACCCCAATTAGAAAGTGGTTATGTTGACGTCAGGTGATGGGAGTCACCATGATGACCCTGCGGGTCGAATAGCTTGCAGAAACACAGTGTCTAGGTAGCTCATGAACATGAAGAATAGCCACCTGGGATGAGGTACCGAAGGATTGCCAGTGAAACCCATATTGCAAGCAAGAGTTAGCGTCTGGAGGTGAAGAAAGAATTGGCAAAACTATTTCTGCAGTTGAAGAAATTGCCTCTTTTTTCTTAGAAATACACAATTTACAGCACTGAAACAGGCCATTCAGCACAACCAGTTGGTGTTGGCATTTACCCTCCACATGAATAAATAGTTCTAATCACAATTACCCACCCTGTTCCCATATCCCTTCAACCTTTTTCCTTCATCCACCTATCCAAACGAACGAAACTACCACATTGTCGTTAAAAACCCATCTGGTTCACTAATGTCCTCCATGGAAGGAAATCTGGCATCCTTACCCGGTCTGGCCTATATGTGACTCCAGACCCACAGCAATGTGGTTGACTCTTAGCTGCCCTCTGAAATGGCCTAGCAAGCCACTCAGTTGTAACAAAACGCAACAAGAAACAATAATAATAAAATCGGGCGGACACCCGGCATCGACCTAGGCACCGGATTCGGGTACAACAAAGGCACACCCAGCCCAGTCAACCATGCAAAGTCCTCCTTACTAACATCTGGGAACTTGTGCAACAATTGGGAGAGCTGTCCCACAGACTAGTCAAGCAACAGCCTGACATAGTCATACTCACAGAATCATACCTTTCAACCAACATCCCAGACTCCTCCATCACCATCCTTGGGTATGTCCTGTCCCACCAGCAGGACAGACCCACCAGAGGTGGCGGCACAGTAGTATACAGTCGGGAGGGAGTGGCCCTGGGAGTCCTCAATATTGACTATGGACCCTATGAAGTTTCCTGATATCAGGTCTAACATGGGCAAGGAAACCTCCTGCTGATTACCACCTACTGCCCTCCCTCAGCTGATGAATCAGTAATCCTCCATGTTGAACACCACTTGGAAGAAGCACTGAGGGTAACGAGGGCACAGAATGTACTCTGGGTGGGGGACTTCAATGTTCATCACAAAGAATGGCTCAGTAGCACCACTACTGACCGAGCTGGCCGAGTCCTGAAGGACATGGCTGCCGGACTGGGCCCACGGCAGGTGGTGAGCGAACCAATTGGAGGGAAATATCTATTTGACCTCGTCCTTGCCAATCTACCTGTCACAGATGCATCCGTCCATCATAGTATTGGTAGGAGTGACCATTGCACAGTCTTTGTGGAGACAAAATCCTGTCTTCAAACTGTCCATTGTGTTCTGTGGCGCTACCACCGTGCTAAATGGGATATATTTAGAACAGATCTAGCAGCTGAAAACTGGGCATCCATGAGGTGCTTTGGGCCATCAGCAGCAGCAGAATTATATTCCACCACAATCTGTAAGCTCATGGCCCAGCATATCCCTCACTCTACCATTACCATCAAGCCAAGGGACCAACCCTGGTTCAATAAGGAGTGTAGAAGAGCATGCCAGGAGCAGCACCAGGTGTACCTAAAAATGGGGTGCAACCTGAGGAAGCTGCAACACAGGACTACATGCATGCTAAACAGCGGAAACAGCATGCTATTGACTGAGTTGCCACATCCAGTCGTATATGGTGATGGACAATTAAACAACTAACAGGAGGAGGAGGCTCCATGAACATCCCCGTTAGCAATGATGGCAGAGCGTTCGCAATCATCTTCAGCCAGAAGTGTCGAGTGGATGATCCACCCCGGCCTCCTCCTGAGGACCCCACCATCACAGAAGCCAGTCTTCAGCCAACTCCACGTAATATCAAGAAACTGCTGAGCGCACTGGATACAGCAAAGGCTCTGGGCCTCGACAACATCCCGGCTGCAGTGCTGAAGACTTGTGCTCCAGAACTAGCCGTGCCTCTAGCCAAGCTGTTCGAGTACAGCTGCAACACTGGCATCTACCTGACAATGTGGAAAACCGCCCAGGTGTGTCCTGTCCACAAAAAGCAGGACAACCCAATCCGGCCAATTACTGCCCCATCAGTCTACTCTCAATCATCAGCAAAGTGATGGAAGGGGTTGTCGACAGTGCTATCAAGCGGCACATACTCGCCAATAACCTGCTCACCGATGCTCAGTTTGGGTTCCAACAGGCCCACTCGACTCCAGACCTCATTACAGCCTTGGTCCAAACGTGGACAAAAGAGCTTAATTCCAGAGGTGAGGTGAGAGTGCGTGCCCTTGACACCAAGGAGCCCTAATAAAATTGAAGTCAATGGGACTCGGGGAAAACTCTCCACTGGCTGGATTCATACCTAGCACAAAGGAAGATGGACTTGGTTGGAGGACATTCATCTCAGCCCCAGGACATCGCTGCAGGAGTTTCTCAGGGTTTTGTCCTAGGCCCAACCATCTTCAGCTGCTTCATCAATGACCTTCCCTCCATCATAAGGTCAGAAGTAGGGATGTTTGCTGATGATTGCAGTGTTTTACATTTACAACTCCTCAGATAATGAAGCAGTCCGTGCCCACATGCAGCCAGACCTGGACAACATTCAGGATTGAGCTAAGTGGCAAGTAACATTTGCGCCACACAAATGCCAGGCAATGACCATCTCCAAAAATAGAGAGTCTAACTACCTCCCCATGATATTCAATGGCATTACCATTGACAAATCCCCCACCATCAACATTCTGGGGGTCACCATTGACCAGAAACTTAACTGGACCAGCCACATAAAGACTGTGGCTACAAGAGCAGGTCAGAGGCTGGGTATTCTGTGGCGACTGACTCACCTCCTGACTCCCTAAAGCCTTTCCACCATCTACAAGGCACAAGTAAGGACTGTTATGGAATACTCTCCACTTGCCTGGATGGTTGCAGCTCCAACAACACTCAAGAAGCTCAACGCCGCCCAGGACAAAGCAGCCCACTTGATTGGCACCCCATCCACCACATTAAACATTCACTACCTCCACCACCGACATACCGTGTCTGCAGTGTGTACCATCTACAAGATGCACTGCAGCAACTCACCAAGGCTTTTTCGACAGCCCCTCCCAAACCCGCAACCTCTGCCACCGAGAAGGACAAAGACAGCAGGTGCATGGGAACACCTTCACCACCAAGTCACACATCATCCTGACTTGGAAATATATCGCCGTGCCTTCATCGTCGGTGGGTCAAAATCCTGGAACTCCCTCCCTAACAGCTCTGTGGGAGTACCTTCACCTCATGGACTGTAGCAGTTCAAGAAGGCGGCTCACCACCACCTTCTCAAGGACAGTTGGGGATGGGCAATAAATGCTGGACTTGCCAGCGACGCCCACATCTAGTGAATGAATTAAAAAAAAAATTAATCTTGTATGTTGGCACAGTTTCTGTATAACAATTAACCTTGGAAGTGAATTCCACAGCTCGCAACTGTGAAGAAATTTCCCCTGCCATCATCTGCGTTGTTCTAATGGGGGGAAAAACATCCTTCAAATCTTTTTTTGTATGTGTATTTCCCCGTAAAAGCTTCCTAGTGAATCTGTGTTGTACGCCATCAATATCCTTCCTATAGCGTGGAGCCCAATACTACACTGAAGGGATAATTACAGTCCTAGCCCTTTTGGGCTATCCCAGATCAGGTGTATTCCCCAGACGTTCGCCCTCAACTTAAGTTAGAGATCGCCAAATTCCACAAGACGCTTAAATGGGTCTAAAGGTTCAGGCTATCTCTCCCTAAAGGAAAGGAACGACTGAAGATATTACCATCCTCCAGATAGTACTTTTAATAAGTTGAACTAGACTGTAACCTTCCGGATATTATGAGGGTCTGGAATACCCCCCAGAATTCTGCAACTCCTTACAAAAGAGTGTACAGAATTTGGGTTCGCGAGTTTATACAGAATTACTCTGAGACAATTCTAAAAATATTATTTAAGAGCCGACATTCAGTTAACAGCTGTTGAATCAGTCGCAACATTAACAATTTAAAATACAATTCACTTACATTTCTTATTTCTCAGAGATCCTTATTCTCAAATCTTTACTTCGTTATATTTCTTATTTCTTATTTTTAAATCCAGAACATCCACCAAAATCAATCACTTTGACTTCCCGAGACTCATAAAGACTTACAGAGATGCCTCTGAAGAGTTGAGAAACGCTTTGCCTGTTTAGCGAGTTCTGCTTTTCTGTTGAAAAGGTCTATGTTTTATACTCTTTTGGCAGTGGTTTCTTCTTTTTGATGGTCTCTGCTGATGTCAGCTAATTGTCTTTATTGATACCTCTGTTTGAATGTTTTCTATCTTACTATCAATTCAACTATTGCATGCATAATTATTTCTCTACCTTTTTAGGTGTTCCAAAAACCATCATAAAAACAATGACAGCAATGGTTTCTGTTTGATGCCATTCTTATCGAAGATTCTTCATTCAATTCTTAATATTGGCTTAACTGGTTTTTAGCAGACATTGTGACTCCCCTTACTGCTCCAAGTTCAATACAAACACAATGTAATTGCTTGGTGTATCTATTGAAGTCATATTTTCAAAGCCGCCTTGTTGGTATTATATTTACAATATGTAAATCAAAACCACTTTAACTGTGTGTTTACTTGTTTTCTAGCTATCTCAATTGGTTGCATTTTTAATCGTGTTTCCTGTCTTCCAAGTTTAACATAAAACTATTTGACCAGCAGGTGTTTCTTTTACTTGATGTCATGTTTTCAAAGGCACATGCCTCTTTTTAATGTTTTGTGTTTCTGTTTTACGTGTTAACTTATAACACCTTAAACTGGGGGTCTCATTGTGTTCGTTGCATACCATAGACTTTTAGGAAGCGCCAATGGTTTGCTTCAATCTTTCATTGTTTTAGAATTTTTAACTAATTCCCATTTCAAAGCTTGTTTACAACTTTGTTATCTACTGATCTTTATCTCCGAAGCCTGTTCTCTGTTTACAGCCTGTGTCTCTGAGGTTTTAGATTTTTAAACCCAGTATATTCTGTATTAATAATATCAGTATTCTGTTCATGGTATCGTGTATTTCTCTGAATCATGGCTATTCCTTCACAACACACGGTACTGTAATAGGTTGTACTAAGGTTTTATGTAGGCCCATCATTACCTCTTGGCTTTTATATTCTGTACCTCTTGTGATAAAACCTACAATTCTATTAGCATTTTTACAGCCTTATCGACTTAAAGTTCTGAGACGCAAAAAGCCAGAGCGACCCACTTTAGCAACTTGAGTCTGGGCGGGGGGATGGCTTTTTTTTAACATTTTCATGGTATTAAAATATTAGGAAGAAAAAGTCCTGGGTTATAGATTTGAATCCAACTGTCCTCTATGAAAAGGTGATTCTGTGGATTAACTACCCTGCTTTGATTGACTGTTACTTTTGTGCAGGTGACCACATTACATGGAATCTGCCATCTGCTGGGCTATAGGCACAGTACAAAAACTGAGTGGAAGCAGGTATGATTGCACTCTCTTTACTCCAATTCAGTGCCATTCTGATCATCTGCTAGAATTTGCATAGAACAAAAGCCTTGTGCGAGACATTACCTCACTGCACAACCAGATAACACCAGTCTGCTACTATCTAGCCTAGATCAACTTCACAGCCTGAGGAAGGTTAAATTGAATGTTATTTGTACTCTTGAGTCCTGTTCTTAGGGTAATATCGTGCCATACATTTAGGAACAATCCTCTGTTAATTTTCATTAACTACTGGATGGGGGACACATTCCATTCATTGTGGCAGATAATGTAGGTTCCATTGTATTATACATCCATTACAATGATTCCTTTCCTGTAGGTCTGAGGAACATTCATTACTGATATCGGGTGTGTTTGCTTTAAATTAGCAGACCAAATCTCAACATTTCTGCTTTAGTTGGAGATTCCAGAACAAGGGGGCACAATCTTAAAATTAGAGCTAGACCATTTAGGAGTGAAATCGGGAAACACTTTTTCACACAAAGGATAGTGGAAATCTGGAACTCTGCCTGAAAAAGCTGTGGATGCTGGGTCAATTGAAATGTTCAAGACCGAGATTGGTAAGGGTATCGGGGAATATGAAACAAAGGCAGGTAAATGGAGTTGAGATGCAGATCACCTATGATCTAACTGAATCATGGAACAGACTCGAGGGGCTGAATGGTCTACTTCTGTTCCTATGTCCATCATTACGGAGAATTTAGAAGGGTTCTCTCTGTTTTTTGTGTGCTTCTTACTTTGTTCATTACACTTTGAAAGTCAGAAGCTCTTGTGTTCTTGATGCATCCCTAATCCTGGCAGTGTCCCTCAACACTGATCAGAATGGAAATGCCTTGGGATGAGTGACAAAAGCAAAGCCATTGAACATTGGCTCTTTCAGAAGTCAGTCAATGATGGTAAATTGAACGTGGTCTGGTTTGTCTTACTTTTTAACCTGGCTAGTATCATTCAGTTGGGCAAATCTGTTATGAACCACTTAATTGTCCAACTTTGCTCACAGATATTTTTAACTGACACCAGATGGATGGCCTTTGTCCTAATACTGATCAAAATGGGAAGCAGAACGTGGCCACAAAGGATACCTACTGTGAGAATGAGGCTACCACATTCTGTTCAATCTCAATGAGGGAGATATTCTCCAGTGAGCAGGAGATATTTCGTTTTCAATGCTCTGTATTTGCTGCACCAGGTTCCCTTCTCGTGTCACCAGATAAGGTTTAACCTAAATTGGAGTAGAAGATGGTGTGATGAGCCTGATTTCAGGATGGTGAAGATGCATGTAGGAAGAAGTGTGGGTAGGATGGGATGTTAGCAGGAAAATGGAGGATAATTCAGAAGGGGTATGATCTTGTGGCCATTACAGAAACATGGCTGCAGGGTGACAATGCCTGGGAATTAAACATACCAGGTTATTTAACGATCAGGAAGGAAGGGGAGGTGGGGTGGCTATGTTAATAAAGGAAGGAATCACTGTAGTACAGAGAAATGATATTGGGTCAAAAGATCAGGATAATGAAACAGTTTGGGTGGAGGTAAGGAATAATAAGGGGAAAAAAACACTAGTGGGCGTAGTCTATAGGCCTCCGAACAGTGGCAACTCTGTTGGACGGAGTATCAATCAGGAAATAGTTGAGGCTTGTAATAAGGGAACATCTATAATTATGGGGGATTTTAACTATCATATTAATTGGACAAATCAAATTGGGCAGGGCTGCCTTGAGGATGAGTTCATTGAGTGTATTAGGGATGGGTTTCTTGAGCAGTATGTAACTGAACCGACCAGGGGGCAAGCAACCTTAGATCTGGTCCTGTGTAACGAGACAGGATTAATTAAAAATGTCCCAGTAAAGGATCCCCTTGGAATGAGTGACCATAACATGGTTGAATTCCATATTCAATTAGAGGGTGAGAAGGTTGGATCTCAAACAAGCGTGCTAAGCTTGAATAAAGGAGACTATGAAGGTATGAGAGTGGAATTGAGTAGAGTGGATTGGGAAAATAGATTAAAGGGTAAGACGATACATGATCAGTGGTGTACATTTAAGGAGTTATTTCACAACTTCCAAAAAATATATATTCCACTGAGAAGAAAAGGGTGTAAAAGAAAAGACAGCCATCCGTGGCTAAGTAAAGAAATTAAGGATAGTATTCGACTAAAAACAAGGGCATATAAGGTAGCCAAATCTAGTGGGAGGATAGAGGATTGGGAAAACTTTAAAAGACAGCAAAAAATAACAAAAAGATTGATTAAGAAAGGGAAGATAGATTATGAAAGTAAATTAGCAAAAAATATAAAAACAGATAGTAAGAGTTTTTATAGTTATATAAAAAGAAAAAGGGTGGCTAAAGTAAATGTTGGTCCCTTGGAGGATGAGACCGGGAAATTAATGGTGGGAAATATGGAGATGGCAAAAACACTGAATGAATATTTTATATCAGTCTTTACAGTAGAGGACACTTAAGAATATCCCAACACTGGACAAACGGGGCTATGGGGGGGGAGGAGCTAAACACGATCAAAATCACTAAGGAAGTGGTACTCGGTAAAATAATGGGACTCAAGGCGGATAAATCACCTGGACCTGATGGCTTACATCCTAGGGTCTTGAGGGAAGTGGCGGTAGGGATTGTGGATGCATTGGTAATTTTCCAAAACTCCCTGGACTCGGCAAAGGTCCCAGCAGACTGGAAAACTGCTAATGTAACACCCTTATTTAAAAAGGGCAGTAGACTGGAAACTATATTCCTATGTTAGCCTAACATCTGTGGTAGGTAAAATTTTGGAGTCCATTATTAAGGAGACAGTAACAGGACATTTGGATAATCATAATTTAATAGGACAAAGTCAGCATGGTTTTATGAAGGGGAAGTCATGTTTGACAAATTTGCTGGAGTTCTTTGAGGAAGTAACGTATAGGGTGGATAAAGGGGAACCAGTGGACGTAGTGTATTTAGACTTCCAAAAGGCATTTGACAAGGTGCCACACAAGATTATTGCTTAAGATAAAAAATCACGGGATTGGGGGTAATATTCTGGCATGGATAGAGGATTGGCTATCTAACAGAAGGCAGAGAGTTGGGATAAATGGTTCATTCTCAGACTGGCAATCAGTAACTAGTGGTGTTCCGCAGGGGTCAGTGCTGGGTCCCCAACTCTTTACAATCTATATTAACGATTTGGAGGAGGGGACCGAGTGTAACATATCAAAGTTTGCAGATGATACTAAGATGGGAGGGAAAGTAGTGAGTGAGGAGGACATAAAAAACCTGCAAGGGGACATAGACAGGCTAAGTAAGTGGGCAGAGATTTGGCAGATGGAATACAATACTGGAAAGTGTGAGGTTATGCACTTTGGCAGGAAAAATCGTAGAGCAAGTTATTATCTTAATGGCAAGAAACTGGAAAGTACAGAAGTACAAAGGGATCTGGGGGTCCTGGTGCATGAAACTCAAAAGGTTAGTATGCAGGTGCAGCAAGTGATTAAGAAGGCCAATGGAATGTTGGCTTTCATTGCTAGGGGGATAGAATATAAAAATAGGGAGGTATTGCTTCAGTTGTACAAGGTATTGGTGAGACTGCACCTGGAATACTGCGTACAGTTTTGGTGTCCATACTTAAGAAAGGACATACTTGCTCTCGAGTCAGTACAAAGAAGGTTCACTCGGTTAATCCCGGGGATGAGGGGATGGACATATGAGGAGAGGTTGAGTAGATTGGGACTCTACTCATTGGAGTTCAGAAGAATGAGAGGCGATCTTATTGAAACATATAAGATTGTGAAGGGGTTGGATCGGGTGGATGCGGGGAGGATAGTGGCATAGTGGTTAGCACTGTTGCCTCACAGCGCCAGGGACCCGGGTTCGAATCCGGCCTCGGGTGACTGTCTGTGTGGAGTTTGCACATTCTCCCCGTGTTTGCGTGGGTTTTCTCCGGGTGCTCCGGTTTCCTCCCACAGTCCAAAGATGTGCGGGTTAGGTTGATTGGCTATGATAAATTGACCCTTAGTGTTAGGGGGATTAAATACGTGGGGTTACGGGGATCGGGTGGGATATGCAGGCTCGATGGGCCGAAATGGCCTCTATCTGCACTGTGGGGTTTCTGTGATTCTGTGATGTTCCCGATGATGGGTGAAACTAGAACTAGGGGGCATAGTCTTAGAATAAGGGGCTGCTCTTTCAAAACTGAGATGAGGAGGAACTACTTCACTCAGAGGGTGGTAAGTCCATGGAATATGCTGCCCCAAAAAGCTGTAGAAGCTACATCATTACATAAATTTAAAACAGAAATAGACAGTTTCCTAGAAGTAAAGGGAATTAAGGGTTACGGGGAGCGGGCAGGAATTTGGACATGAGTCTAGGTTCGGATCGGTCATGGCCCTGTGGGTAGCGGAGCGGGCCCAGGGGCCGTGTAGCCTGATCCTGCTCCTATTTCGTGTGTCTAATTCTGTAAGATTCAGGAGATGGTTCTGTGATAGTGGATTGGCGGTTGGGATCAGATCAGCCATGATCTTATTGAATGGCGGAGCAGGCTCGAGGGGCCGATTGGCCTACTCCTGCTCCTAGTTCTTATGTTAGGTGGTGAGAGTGCTACCACTAAACCACCTAGTGGCTGTGGCAGGTGATAATGAACCCAAGGAGAATATTGAGTGTAAAAACTCAAAAATGTGACCGGTCCAATGGGCGAGATACAAGTAACTGCACCCCAGCAAGTGTCGGCGCCTTCAGGAGATGAGGGGAGAAAATTGTTAAAAAAAAAAGGCAAATAGCAGACTGTACATTATTGATTTAAAATGAACGAATCATCGCTTTTTACCTTTTTTTAAATTTGTTCTTGGAATCTGAGTAATGCTGGCACATTAATTGCCCCATCACTAGTTGCCGTGAGAAAGTAGTGTTTGGCTTTCTGCTCGTACTGTTGCAGTCCACAATGGTGTTAGGTAGGGAATTACAGGCTTTAGATCCAGCAACGATGAAGGAACAGCCATATATATCCAAGTCAGGGTGATATGTGACTTTGAGATGGTGTTCCCATGACATTGCTGCTCTTGTCCTTTTTAGTAGAGGTTGCAGAGCTGGGAGATGCTTTCAAAGTAAGCTTGGTGAGTTGATGTAGTGCATTCTGTGAATAGTATGCACCAGTGGTGGAGGGAGTGGATACTGAGTCCAGTGGCAGGGATACCAATCAAGCAAACTGCTTTGTGCTGGATGATCGTAAGCTTCTAACACATCCTGAGGCAGTGTCGAGTATGTAGTCAGGATCAGAGAATAGTCAAAAATACAGTAGCTTCTGTCTTTCATGGTGCCATGTGAAAAGTAAAACATTACTGCAGTTCATATCCTGCACTTCGCATAAGAAATAAGCCCAGGAAATAGGGAGAATGCCTAATGTGATGCCCCTTTAATGTGCTGTGTACAAACTAAAATTTTTCCAGTGGCTTTGTTTTAAAGTGAAACCTTGGGGCAGGTGTAATATTTTTGGAGTACATTTCTTAAATCGTCAAAGTTTGCAAAGCTTGCAATTTGCAAATGCATTAAAACCCAGCTCAGTGATGCAGATTGATTCCCAGTCATTTTTGTACAGATCTTGGAAAATTGTGCACTTGTTGAGATCCAAAAAACCAATTACCCTCAGTTTTCATAGAATCATAAATTGTCCTAATTTTCTTCCCCCTCCCTCCTCCCTCATTACCTCTCTGCTGAATGTGAGATGTGGAGTCCTGCTCCGCAGATGCTGGCACTCCCCTGGGAGACACCCAAGGGGAGCCGGGCCCATGTCTATTCGACAATGTGGCAGATTACAATAACCAGGACCAATCACATGATGCCAACGCATGCACACTTTCATGCTTCAGATAGGACGCATGATGCTTTTTATTGCCCCTCCATAACCGTTGGATATTGTAAAAAAAGGTTGAAGCTACTTCAGACATCCCCTTTTCTTCTCCCCAATCCTTGATTCCCTTTATCCAAGATCAGCAGACGGGAACGATCCTGAAAATGTCATGATGTATTTTGTCATTAGTGGGGAGCTGTTCTGTCTATTTCCTATATTCTGATGCAGAGATGAGCAAAGGACCCACTTCCAGGCCGTTAATACCATTCTGCAACTGGGAGCTGCAAGAGAGGAACTGGTGATTGACACCCCTTTTTTGATCTGGTGAAGCAATTGGCCCGCACTCAGTGAACTTTCACTGTCCCGTTCCCTGCCCCTCTGCACCCAGACACAGTTGAGCTCAGAACTTGTTGAGTGGGAATTTCTAGATGGAATCTTCCCACTAAGCAAGTGGTGTCTTGTGCTGGGAGGTACCCTGGATCAGTAAGGAATAGTACACTCAAAAACTTAATTGGAATTCTGCTGCCTTGGCACCATTACACTGCAGCAAGAATGATCAGTCATGTGACAATGTCTTTGCCCCATGGATCTTATCATTGTGCACATCTGTTTAGAAACCTGGAAAATGATCTTACAAATGACAGTGGCCATTCATGACAACAGGGATTTCTGTTCCTAAGTGTGGTGGTTATCGCTTCCCTGAAAAGCCTCAAGGCAACGCAACCAAAAGATCAGTGCATTTCACATCCGTGTACCAGAATTTGAGTGATAAAAACGTACCCTAGCCCCAACTTGTTGCACCTGTGTGACAATTCTGTTCCACAATAGCCATCCATGTTGGCTTCTGAGAAAAATTACCAGTTTTGATCTGTGGGCCTATGCTCTCTCAGCTGGTTCAGACTGCCCAAACTCATTTCATGTAGGATATACCGAGTAATTACAGGCCAGTCAGCCTAACCTCGGTGGTGGGAAAATTATTGGAAAGAATTCTGAAGGACAGGATAAATCTTCATTTAGAAAGACACGGATTAATCAAGGATAGTCAGCACGGATTTGTTAAGGGAAGGTTGTGTCTGACAAACTTGATTGAATTTTTTGAGGAGGTAACAAGGAGGGTAGATGAGGGTAGTGCGTTTGATGTAGTGTATATGGACTTTAGCAAGGCTTTTGATAAGGTTCCACATGGCAGACTGGTCACGAAGTTAAAAGCCCATGGGATCCAGGGCAAAGTGTCAAGTTGGATTCAAAACTGGCTCGGAGACGGGAAGCAGAGGGTAATGGTTGATGGGTGTTTTTGTGACTAGAAGGCTGTTTCCAGTGGGGTTCTGCAGTGCTCAGTATTGGGTCCCTTGCTTATTGTGGTATATATCAATGATCTAGACTTGAATATAGGGAGTATGATTAAGAAGTTTGCAGATGATACTAAAACCAGCTGTGTGGTTGATACTGAAGAAGGAAGCTGTAGACTGCAGGAAGATATTAATAAATTGGTCAGGTGGGCAGAACAGTGGCAAATGGAATTCAATCTGGAGAAGCGTGAGGTAATGCATTTGGGGAGGGCTAACAAGGAAAGGGAATACATATTAAATGGTAGGACACTGAGTAGTGTAGAGGAACAAAGGGACCTTGGAGTGCATGTCCACAGATCCCTGAAGGTAGCAGGCCAGGTAGATAAGGTGATTAAGAAGGCATACGGAATGCTTGCCTTTATTAGCTGTGGCATAGAATACAAGAGCAGGGGGGTTATGCTTCAACTGTATAAAACACTAGTTAGGCCTCAGCTAGAGTACTGCGTGCCGTTCTGGTCACCACATTACAGGAAAGATGTGATTGCACTAGAGAGGGTACAGAGGAGATTTACAAGGATGTTGCCGGGAGTAGAGAATCTTAGCTATGAGGAAAGACTGGATAGGCTGGGTCTGTTTTCCTTGGAACAGAGGAGGCTGAGGGGAGACCTTATTGAGGTGTATAAAATTATGATGGTCCTAGATAAAGTGGATAGAAAGGACCTATTTCCCTTAGCAGAGGGGTCAAAAACCAGGGGGCACAGATTTAAAGTAATTGGTGGGAGGTTTAGAGGGGATTTGAGGGGAAATTTCTTCACCCAGAGGGTTGTGGGGGTCTGGAACTCACTGCCTGAAAGGGTGGTAGAGGCAGGAACCCTAACCACATTTAAAAAGCACTCGGATGTGCACTTGGGATGCTGTAACCTGCAGGGCTACGGACCAAGAACTGGGAAGTGGGATTAGGCTGGATAGCTCTTTGTTGGCCAGTGCGGACACGATGGGCCGAAATGGAATCCTTCCGTGCTGTAACTTTCTATGATTCTATGATAAGATGCATACATCCAACCGAGAAAGAAGCAATTGTACTTGAGCCACCATGGTGCCTAATCCTGTGTTTTATGAAAAGGAAGAATGAACTTGCATTTACATAGCACCTTTTACGTCCTCAGGATGTCCCAAAGTGCTTCACAACCAAAGAATTTGTTTTGAAGCGTATTCACTTGTTTTTTTGGCAAATGTAGCAGCCAATTGCCCACAGCAGGGTCCCACAACCAGCAATGAAATGAATTACCAGTTAATCTGTTTTGGTTGGGGAATCAATATTGACTCTTTGAATAGCACCATGGGGACTTTTACATCCACGGTTTATCATCTCACCCGAAAGACGGCATCCCCAGTAATGCAGCACTCCTTCTGTACTGCACTGAAGTGGCAGCCTAGATTTGTGTGTTCAAGTCCTTGAAGCCACAACCTTTTGACTCCGAGAGTGCTACCAACTGAGCCAAACTGACAAGAGAACTGAACTCTGAAATCTCTTCTAACGTCACCCATTACATGTCTAGTGCATCTGTGTGTGAATCAAGAGTGTGCTGTGTTATGATTCTCTCCAACTTTGTCTCTTCCTCAGATGTTCGAGAGAGAGTCCAACACCCTCCAGTTGTTTAATAGACTCACTGGTGCCAGCCTGCAGCCACTAACACACAACAACTTCTGAATGCAGGTGTGGCTGAGAGCCACTGAGAATCATTTCTTTGACTTTTCCTTTTACAAACTATGGAATGATTGGGTGCAGCACAGCCTCTATCAACAGAGTAAAGTCAATGGTTCTTTGGGCTGTGAAGACCATTTAATTGTACAGTATCAATAAAGTCGGAAACATTTTCGGAAGT
Organism: Somniosus microcephalus; assembly: GCF_052327205.1. Classification (NCBI taxonomy): domain Eukaryota; kingdom Metazoa; phylum Chordata; class Chondrichthyes; order Squaliformes; family Somniosidae; genus Somniosus; species Somniosus microcephalus. The sequence continues at coordinate 153,994,040 of NC_140990.1, read as the reverse complement.
TTTTTTGCATGAGCCTCGAGTTCAAGGTAAGGAAAATGAGCCACTTTCCACTCCAGGCACCCAGTGTCAAGGTATAACATAGATTGAATGCAGAGTAAAATTCCTCTGCTCTGTCCCAATCTCAGAAAAGTAGCCTCTAATGCACTATAATTACAATTTTCCATTCCCCACACCAGCCATCCTCTCCTCGGTAAGTGGCATTGTCCATTTAGTGCTGTGCCCGTTAGTGCTTTCCAAAAATTATTTGTTTTAGTTATGCCCCCGTTTAAACAAGCAGCATGTCATAATTGCTGTTTGGATAATTCCAAACAAGCAATATCTGAATTAAAAATTTTTTTTTTTTAAATTAATTTCAAATAGAGCCACACTCTATTACCGAGTACAACTGGTTTTGTTTGCAGGTGGGCTCACCAGACAGAGGCTAGGTGATCCCACACCACTGCAACCTAACCCCTTTATTCCAGACGAGTGCATCATTTTTTATGACTTGTTCTCGGGATGTGGGCGTTGCTGGCAAGGCTGCATTTATTGCCCATCCCTAGTTGCCCTGAGAAGCTGGTGGTTGGCCGCCTTGAACCACTGCATTGTAGTGGTTTGATACAACTGAGTGCCTTGCTGGGCCACTTCAGAGGGCAACCATGCTGGTGGGACTGGAATCACATAGCAGCCAGATCAGGTAAGGACGCAGGTTTCATTCCCTAAAGGACATCAGTGAACTAGTTGGGTTTGTACGACAATCCGATGTACGACAATCCGACAGCTTCATGCTGCCAGCTTTACTGATTCCAGCTTTTTATTTACAGATTTCCAAAAACTGAATTCAAATTCTTAACCTGCCACAGTGGGATTTGAACTCACGTTTTCTGGATTATTTGTCAAGGAGTAGATGCAATAGGCCAACTTCTGAAGCTGCTTCTTTGAAAGGAGGCAGCTGGGTCAAGAGTACGCTGGAGGTACAGTCATAGAAATAAATCAAAAATATACAGCACCTTTCAAAGGTGAAGAAATTTTATTCTCAATTTGTTTAGCAATGGCTCCTTTAAGAGCTATGAAATATTTATAATTTGAAAGTATATATACTATCATGCTACTTCAATTGCTATACCTACTCACACAATTAAACACCAGTGAATAAACATCTAATGTGTTCAGCAATGACCTCTTGTGTATCTTGTGTAAATAGTTTCAGTAAATTCTGAATACTGTTAAGTGTTTCCATGGTCAACAAATGCAGGCTTTGAAATCAGTGTAGATTCCGAGTGCTTGGCTCATTCTAATCCATCCAAATAACAGCATCCACATGGACTCTCACTGTTCGAATCATAGAAACTTACAGCACAGAAGGAGGCCAGTCGGGCCTGTGCTGGCTCTATGAAAGAGCAGTCATGCTTAGTCCCACATCCTCGCTTTTTGTCCGTAACCCTATAAGTTCCTCGTCCTCAAAAAAGGTTTATTTATATAGCACCTTTCATGACAACCAGACATCCCAAAGCCCTTTACAGCCAATGAAGTACTTTTTTTTTTGAAGTGTAGTCACTGTTGTAATGTAAGAAACGCGGCAGCCAATTTGCCCACAACAAGCTCCCACAAACAGCAATGTGACCATGACCAGTTTTCTAGTGATGTTGATTGAGGGATAAATATTGGCCACGACACCGGGGATAACTCCTCTGCTCTTCGAAATAGTGGCGCGGGATCTTTTACGTACAGCTGAGGGAAAAGACGTTTAACGTTTCATCCAAAAGACAGCACCTCCGACAGTGCAGCACTCAGCACTGAACTGGAGGTGAGGTTGCTACTGACTGAGCCATGGCTGACACAAGTACCTGTCCAACTCCCTTTTTATAATTATTTATTTATGGAATCAGCTTCCACCACCTTTTCAGATAAAGCATTCCAGATCCCAACAACTCTGAGTGAAAACATTTCTCCTCATCTCCCCTCTATATCTTTTTCCATTGATTTTGGTTATTGACCCACTCACCAGAGGGAATATTTTTTCCCTATTTACTCTTATCAAAACCTCTCATCTTGTAAACCTCCTCAGGTCACCTCTTAACCTTCTCTGCTCCAAGGAGTACAGTCCTAACTTTTCCAACCTCTCCTCATAACTGAAGTCCCCCATCCCTGAGTAACATCCTGGTAAACCTCTAGGCCTTTACCTCTTTCCTGAAGTGTGGTGCCCAGAATTGTCCACAATACTCCAGCTGAGGCCTAACCAGTGATTTATAAAGTTCTAGCGTGGCCTCTTTGCTTTTATATTCTAAATCGTGCCATTTACAGTGTACTGTCTTTCCCTATTCTTCCTCCCAAAGTGCATCACTTCACACTTCTCCGTATTGAACTCCATCAGCCATGCTTCTGCCCATTTCACCATCCTGCCTATGTCATCCTGAAGCCTACAACTATCCTCAGCACTACCTACTACTTTACCAAGTTGCGTATCACCTGCAAACTTTATAATGCTGCTCCCTACACTCGAGCCTAGGTCGTTTATACAAATTGCAAAGAGTAATGGACCCAAAACTGACCCTTGGGGAACACCACTGCAAACCACCTCCCAGTCTGAAAAACATCCATCCACCACCACCCTTTGCTTCCTGTCACTGAGTCAATTCTGTATCCATACCACCACTTTCCCCATAATTCTATGGGCTTCCATCTTAATATGCCTCCTTTGTCGAATGCCTTCTGAAAGTCCATATGTACAACATCATCTACACTACCTTGATCAACTTTCTCTGTTACCTCATCAAAGAATTCAATCAAGTTAGTCAGATATGATTTGCCTTTAACAAATCCATGCTGGCTCTCCTTGATTAACCCATGCCTTTCCAAATTAAAGTTTATTTTGTCCCTAATAATGATTTCCAATAACTTCCCCACCACTGATGTTAGGCTGACTGGTCTGTAGTTTCCTGGTTTATCCCTCTCCTTTCTTGAATAGTGGTATAACATTAGCAACCCTCCAGTCCACTGGCACTACTTCTGTATCCAATGAGGATTGAAAGATTGTGACCAGTGCCTCTGCTATTTCTACCTTTGCTTCTTTCAGCGACTTAGGATGCATTCCATCTGGACCAGGTGACTTACCAATTTTCAGTAATGCTAATCTTTTTAGTACATCTCTATTACTATCCTGTCCATAACTTCTCTTTTAGTGTAACCTTCACATCATCCGCTTCCTTTGGGAAGAAGGATGCAAAGTACTCATTTAATACTTTTGCCATGTCCTCTGCCTCTACATGAAGATTTCCCTTTGGCTCCTTAATAGGCATTCACTGGTTTGGTCACAGTACTCTTGAACTAACCTCCCATGTTGTTGGGTTAATCTTGGAATGCATAAGTCGTTGTGTAGACGGGCTTCTACAGCTAAATGAAACCATTAGTCAAAGTTGGACAGAGTCACATGGATATCACTGCAGGGTGGTTGAATGGATAGATGAGTGAGCAGGTGGGTAGATAATATGACTGGCTGGAGAGTGTGTAACTTGTTTATTTAACAAGATAAAAGTTACGCATGGTATAATGAGTTGCTGTTTATTCAGTAACTAAGAATTCGCAATAATTTACAGCTCCGAAGATTAATTTCTTTGATTAAAGAATCCCTGGGTGATGTGCCTTTAAAAGATTCCAGGGATCAAAAAATGGCCGTCAGCAGCTTGTGTGTCTGTGAAGAAAGGTTCAATGGCAGTCAAATCTGTCAATCAAAGGGGAATTCCCCCCCCCACCCTGCAGCAGGACAATTGATGCCTGTTTACAGAACGTTCTACAATGTTGACTCTAAGATCAAGTGCTTGAAACTGCCAGCATGAACAAAGGAACTTCGTTTGCTAAGCACTCAAGACTGTCAGTCAATTGCGGTTCCAGATGACCACAGGACAATGCTTTGTTTACAAAGAAATTGAATGCTATTAGCATTTGTTTGTATATCAAGTGGACACATCCAAACTGAGGAGAAACCGTTTAAATGAATGGGAGAACATATTCAAACCCATTACTGGACAATGGGGCAGTTGGATCCTTTTTTGTTTTATTCCAGAAAGATCAAGATCTGGGCGGGCCCTAAATGGGATAGATAGCTTCCCAGAAGCATCTCGCTCTCTCTGGCCTCGCCTCCGTGTCCCCCTACAGCGTGGGAGTCTGCCTGTAGAAGTGAAACACCAGCAGTTTACTTTTAAAACACTGGGGTGTTTTTCACTTCGGGGCAGTGAAGATCTAAGTTCGCAGGACACGGAGCAGGCATTTCCAGTGGTGAGCATATATTTTTCTGGCCTTCCACACGGCAACTTAGAATAGGTATAGGGGTGGGAGTAAAGTGGGAATTTCGTTAGAATTGTGATTTTAGTCGATTTCCTTCATTGTGTCCGTTTCTCCTCCCCTATTTAAGCAAGACAGTGTTGCACCTAGCAGAGAAGTGCTATAGTGAACATTGAATTCGGTATTTACAACTGTATTAAAAGGGGTGTTGCATCAAGCTAAAGTGCTGTGGTGAACGCTGTGTAGCTATTTTTTTTAAAGTAACTGTATTAAAAGGGAGTGTTGCACCAAGCAGAGGAGTGCTGAGGTGAACGCTGTGTTTCTATATTAAAGTACTGTATTTAAAATAAAGTAGTGTTGCACTGAGCAGGGAGCGCTCTAGTGGACACTGAATGTACTGCGTGTAATAAATAAAGGAGAGTTGCAGGGAGCCCTCTAGTGGACACTCAGTGTACTGCGTTTAAGCAAAAGTGCTGTACCAGGCATAAGAGCCATATCGATTTTGCTTTCTTTTGTTTTCAATAAATACTGGTCTGTTTTGCACCCAAACCACGAGTCACGTTTTCTGTCTACATCACCACCGAATAAGTCCGGGGGTCAGAACTCGGGAATAGGGGAGCGCTTCGAAACCTCAAGGGGGTCTCTGGAGCAGCTCAGAGGCTTCTGACTGGCCAGAGACAAATAACCCCAACCCCGTTAGCGTGTGCTAATTCTGTACAAGCGTAAGGATTACTCATCTCCTCTGGAGATCTTCCTTCAATGACCTCCAACCTCCTAGTCCCCCTGTGTATCTGTAATGAGTTGCTGTTTATTCAGTCGGGTAAACATTACTCGCTGTGTAACTGTATGGAGTTGCGGTTTATTCAGCAGAGTATGGGTAAGCACAGTCCACAATATATCTTCAATGTAGCACAATTTGTAAAATTTTGCTTTTTCAGTTAAAAATCATAGGATTGCATTGTCGATTATCCACTGAAACACACTGTCAATGTCCATGAAGATGGTTCTGAAGGTCCGCACTCAATCTGTCGAATGTGTGGTCAGAACTCATTCTTCCAAGACACAAGTTGCTCCCTCGAGTGTCCTTAATCCACCGTGTTCTCAAGCTGAAAACAGAAACTGCTATATTTGGTTTATATTATATAGCTGTTTTAAAAGAAATATATTAAAAGGAGCAACAGATTACATCAACCTTAACATGGTGGTTAATCAGAGGATTCCTCATTGAACTCCATGACCAGAAGGCAAGTTAAAACTATGCTTTAGTAAAGAAAGAATTTGCAATTATATAGCACCTTTTACGTCCCAAAGTACTTTGCAGCCAATGAAGTATTTTCAAGTGTGGTCACTGTTGTAATGTAGGAAAACACAGCAGCAAATTTGCGCACAGCTCTGACCTGAATGATCTGAGCAATGACCATATAATCTGTTTCTAGTGATCTTGTTTGAGGATAAATGTTGGCCATAACATTGTCATTAAACCTGCTGACAAGGATGGCGCTGTTGTCGTTTGGCAAACCAACCTCTCTCTCGCAGAGGCTGAATGGCAACTCTCTGACACCTCTCCTACCTCCCCCTGGACCATGATCTCACTACTGAACATCAAGCCATCATTTTCAAGACTGTCACTGACCTCATCATCTCTGGAGATCTTCCCTCCATGACCTCCAACCTCATAGTCCCCCAACCCCGCACAGCCTGCTTCTACCTTCTTCCCAAGATCCACAAACAGGACTGCCCTGGTAGACCCATCATTTCAGACTGCTCTTGCCCCACGGAACTGATTTCTTCCTATCTCAACTCTAGTTTTTCTTCCCTTGTCCAGTCTCTTCCTACCTACATCCACAACTCTTCCGACGACCCCCGCCACTTTAGCAGTTTCCAGTTTCCTGGCCCTATCCATCTCCTTTTCACCACAGAAGTCCAATCCCTTTACACCTCCATCCCCCACCAGGACGGCCTGAGGGCGCTCCACTTCTTCCTTGAACAGAGGCCCAACCAGTCCCCATCCACCACCACCCTCCTCTACCTAGCTGAACTTGTTCTCACATTGAACAACTTGTCTTTTAACTCCACTCACTTCCTCCAAATTCAAGGTGTTGCTATGGGAATCCATATGGGTCCTAGCTATACCTGTCTTTTCGTGGGATATGTGGAACATTCTTTGTTCCAGTCTTACTCAGGTCCCCTCCTTCACCTCTTTTCCCAGTACATCGATGACTGTATCGGTGCCGTTTCCTGCTTCCGCCCTGAACTAGATAAGTTCATTCACTTTGCTTCCAATTTCCACCCTTCCCTCGCCTTCACATGGTCCATCTCTGACTCTTCCCTTTCTTTCCTCGACTTCTCTGTCTCCATTTCTGGGGATAAGCCCACTGGCTCCAACAGCTACCTTGACTACATTTCCTCCCACCCTGCTTCCTGTAGAGACTCTATTCCATTCTCCCAGTTTCTCTATCTCCGTCACATCTGTTCTGACGATGATACCTTCCATACCAGTGCTTCCAATATGTCTTCCTTTTTCCTCAACCGAGGATTCCCCTCTACCATGGTTGACAGGGCCCTTGACCGTGTCCGTTCCATTTCCTGCACTTCTGCTCTCGCCCCTTTGCCTCCCTCCCAGAACCACAATAGGGTTCCCCTTGTCCTCACCTTCCACCCCATCAGCTTCCACATTCAATGGATCATCCTCCGCCATTTCCGCCACCTCCAGCGTGATCCCACCAACAAACCCATCTTTCCCTCCCCTTCCCACGCAAGCGCAGGAGATGCAACACCCTGCCCCTTTTACCTCTGCCCTTCCCACCGTCCAGGGCCCCAAACACTCCTTCCAGGTGAAACAGCGATTTACTTGTACTCCTTGCAATTTAGTATACTGTATTCGCTGCTCACTATGTGGTCTCCTCTGCATTGGGGAGACCAAACGCAGATTGGGTGACCACTTTGTGGAACACCTCCGTTCAGTGTGCAAGCTTGATCCTGTGCTTCCAATCGCCTGTCACTTTAATTCGCCACCCCACTCCCACTCTGACCTCAGCCTCCTACACTGTTCCAATGAAGATCAACGTAAGCTCGAGGAACATAAGAACATAAGAAGTAGGAGCAGGAGTAGGCCATACGGCCCCTCGGGCCTACTCCGCCATTCAATAGGATCATGGCTGATCCGAATCTAGACTCACGTCCACTTCCCTGCCCTCTCCCCCGTAACCCCTAATTCCCTTATCTGCTAGGAAACTGTCTATCTCCATTTTAAATTTATTTAATGTTGCAGCTTCCACAGCTCTCTGGGGTAGCAAATTCCATAGATTTACTACCCTCTGAGTGAAGAAGTTTCTCCTCATCTCAGTTTTGAAAGGGCAGCCCCTTATTCTAAGATTATGCCCCCTTGTTCTAGTCTTCCCCATCAGTGGAAACATCCTCACCGCATCCACCCGATCAAGCCCCCTCACAATCTTATATGTTTCGATAAGATCGCCTCTCATTCTTCTGAACTCCAATGAGTAGAGTCCCAACCTACTCAACCTTTCCTCATACGTCAACCCCCTCATCTCCGGAATTTAGGCACTTTACAGCCTTCTGGACTCAACACAGAGTTCAACAATTTCAGATCATAACCACTGCCCCCAATTTTTTCAGACGGCAGCTGTTGATGATTCTGCCATCCCCATTTACACCTCTTCTAGACCCATCTTTTGTTTCTTTACTTGTCCAATTACCATCTCTCTTTGTCTTGTACAATCAAAGCTTTTGTCATTTAATCTCTCCTGCCTTCCATCCTATCACAGACCTTCCCTTTTGTTCTTTCCTCTCCTCCCCTCCCCCCTTTCCCAGCCTCTGCACTTGCTTAAAGTCTGTTACATCTCTAACTTTTTCCAGTTCTGACGAAAGATCACCGAACCAAAAAGTTAACTCTGTTTCTCTCTCCACTGATGCTGCCTGACCTGCTGAGTATTTCCAGCATTTTATCTTTTATTTCAAATTTCCAGCATCCGCAGTATTTTGCTTTTGTGCTGCCATAACTTTGGTGGAAGAACATTGGAACCCCCAGAGAAATTGCCTTAAATATCTGTACGTCGCCAGATACGCTGTTTCTCCGGAGATTCCACTAATATCCCACCAGAGAACACCAGTGGAAATTACAAGCAATGCATTTTAATTGCATCAGTTTACCTTCTGCTCGTCCCCTATTTCCCTTCCTCTCTTAAAGCTGGTGCATTTTTTAGTGCACAATTCCACAGTTTCTAGCAGGCCTCTGGCAGCCAATCCAAGTAATCATTCTGCTTGTGTCAGTTCGGTAAATGACAACAACTTGCATTTATATAGCGCCTTTAATGTAGTAAAACATCCCAAGACGCTTCAAACTAAATTTGACACTGAGTCACATAAGGAGATATTAGGACAGATAACCAAAAACTTGGTCAAAGAGGTAGGTTGTCGGTGAGAGGTAGGGAGGGAATTTCAGAGCTTGGGGCCTAGGCAGCTGAAGGCACGGCCGCCAATGGGGGAACGATTAAAATCGGGGATGTACAAGAGGCCAAAATTGGAGGAGCACAGAGATCTTGGAGGAGGTTAGAGATAGGGAAGGCTGTCGCCTTGGAGGGATTTGAAAATAATGTAGGTCAGCGAGCACAGGGGTGAAGGGTGAACGGGACTTGGTGCGAGTTAGGATAAGGAGAGCAGAGTTTTGGATGAGTTTAAGTTTATGGAGGGTGGAAGATGGGAGGCCAGCCTGGAGTGCGTTGAAATAGTCAAGTTTAGATGTAACAAAGGCATGAATGAGGGTTTCGGCATCAGCTGAGCTGAGGCAGGGGCGGAGACGGACAAGGTTACAGATGCGGAAGTAGCTAGATGATGGAGAGAATATGAGCTCTGAAGCTCAGCTCGGGGTCAAATAGGATGCCAAGCTTGCGAACCGTCTAGTTCAACCTCAGACAGTGGCCAGGGAGAGCGATGGACAGCAAGTGTCAGCAGGTTATTCAATCAGGTGAAATGGGGTCCTCACTGACTTGTCTGATTTGTCTTTGCTTGTAGTGCGCTCACCTAAACTTCCAGCAGGGGTCAAGGATAGCCACTGTGAGCTTAGGGACACAGGCCAATTGTACTATCCCCACCACTGTCCAGTCCTGGGATCAAGTAACTCAGCACAGGTGAGGGATTGAACTCCGAACCCTCCTAGTCGATGTGACTCATTACTAGACAATGTTGTGTATTTACCTTCTGAGCCTTTGGGGCAGCCTCAGTAGGAGGCTTTTAATTATTCAATGGATATTTATAAATGAATGATAAATTCAGAAATCCTCGATTGTGACCCTTTAATGTAAAAAATGTGACTTTTGCAAGTAAATTCAAAGCACTTAAAGCAGCCCAATGGTTTTAAGGAAAGAAGGAAACCTGCATGAGGAAGCATTTGTTTGGTTCATCTTTCTACAGAAAATGAAAATTGATTTGAATTCAGTGCACCAGCCAAAAAAAAAGCCTGTAGCCGTTTCCAGTTGAAAGTGTTGAGATCTTGTCACAGCCAGCAAGGACCATTGCTTCAGAAATGATTATCCAGTTTGAGAGAGTTTGGAAGTTCTGGAATCGTTAAGGTGTGGGGAATAAAGACTGCAGCAAATGTTGCAAAAATCCCAACAGTGGAGTGCAGTAAACAGCAGCTTGCAGACACCTGCTGGAGGAATGGTGACTGCAGAGCATGGCAGTACTGTATTGCTGCAGCTGTACAGAGCCTTGGTCAGATCCCATCTGGAGCACTGCATTCAGTACTGGACACTGAACCTCAGGAAGGATATATTGGAGAGGGTGCAGCTCAGATTCACCAGAATGATATCAGGGCTAAAAGGGTTACATAAACTTGGCTTGTATTCCCTTGAGTATACAAGGTTAAGGGTTGATCTAATGGAGGTGTTTAAAATGATAAGGGGATTTGATAGGATAGATACAGAGAAACTATTTCCTCTAGTGGGGGAATCCAGAACAAGGGGGCATAATTTTAAAATTAGAGCCAGGCCATCCAGGAGTGGATTCAGAAAGCACTTCCACGCAAAGGGTAGTAGAAATCTGGAACACTCTTCCCCCAAGAGTGTGTGGATGCTGGGACAATTGAAACTTTCTCAAACCTAATATGGAATTCTATTGTGTTCAGGTCACTGTTTGCTAAGTGTTCCCTTACCATTTGATTGTTGACTAATTCTGGCTCATTACTCATCACAGAGCAGGTGGAAAGGGGCCAATTACCATGCCTTCCAGCCACCTCCCCACCGCCCCCCAAATGCTTTACAGTAATAGGAAGCTATGCTGCTATAGATAAATGCTGCCATGCAACCATAGTAGTGACTTTACCTTCAGGTGTGTAGTATTCTGCACCTATAGTCCTGGAGGCATCCGGGAGTAGGTCCCATCGACTGCTTCCCTTCAAATAAAGAGGAAGGAACTTGCGTTTACATAGCATCTCGTCACAGCTCAGGATGTCCCAAAGCATTGATATTCACTTATGAAGTGCAGTCACTGTTGTTTTGTAGGTGAATGCAGGAGCCACTTTGTGCACAGCAAAGTCCCGCAAACAACAGTAACATGAATGATCAGATAATTAATTTTTGGTGCTATTGGTTCAGGCTGGGAAAAAGCTCCCTTCTCTGCTCTGAATATTATAAGAAAGACAGACTTGGATTTATACAGCACCTTTCACGACCACCAGACGTCTCCAAGCGCTTTACAGCCAATGAAGTACTTTTGAAGGGTAGTCACTGTTGTAATGTAGGAAACGCGGCAGCCAATTTGCGTACAGCAAGCTCCCACAAACAGCAATGTGATAATGACCAGATAATCTATTTTTGTTATGTTGATTGAGGAATAAATATTGGCCAGGACACCGGGGAGAACGCCCCTGCTTTTCTTCGAAATAGTGCCATGGGATCTTTTACGTCCACCTGAGAAAGCAGACGGGGCCTCGGTTTAACGTCTCATCCGAAAGACGGCACCTCAGACAGTGCAGCACTCCCTCAGCACTGCACTGGAGTGTCAGCCTAGATTTTTGAGCTCAAGTCCCTGGAGTGGGACTTGAACCCACAACCTTCTGAGTCAGGTGAGAGTGCTACCCACTGAGCCACGGCTGATGCATGGGATCTTGAATGTCTACCAGAAGAGAGGGATATATCCTTTGTTTAAATTAATAGAATCCTAGAAATTTAAAGCACAGAAGGAGGCCATTCAGCCCATCATATGTGCACCGGCTAACAAAGAGCTGTCCACCCTAATCCCACTTTCTAGCACTTGGTCCGTAGCCTTGTAGGTTACAGCACTTCAAGTGCATATCCAAGTACTTTTTAAATGTGATGAGGGCTTCTGCATCGACCACCCTTTCAGGGCAGTGAGTTCCAGACCCCCACCACCCTCTGGGTGAAAACATTTCTCCTCAAATCCCCTCTAAACCTCCGACCAATTATTTAAAATCTGTGCCCCCTGGTTATTGACCCCTCCACTAAGGGAAACAGGTCCTTCCTATCCACTCTATCAAGGCCCCTCATAATTTTATACACCTCAATTTGGTCTCTCCTCAACCTCCAAAAGAAAACAACCCCAGGCTATCCAATCTTTCCTCATAGCTAAAATTCCCCAGCCCAGGCAACATCCTCGTAAATCTCCTCTGCACCCACTCTAGTGCAATCACATCCGTCCTGTAATGTGGTGACCAGAACTACTCGCAGCATTCTAGCTGCGGCCTAACTAGTGTTTTATACAGTTCAAGCATAACCTCCCTGCTCTTATATTCTATGCCTCGGCTAATAAAGGCAAGTATCCCGTATGTCTTCTTAACCACCTTATCTACCTGTCCTGCTACCTTCAGGGATCTGTGGACATGCACTCCAAGGTCCCTCTGATCTTCTGCACTTCTCAGTGTCCTACCATTTGTAGTGTATTCCCTTGCCTTATTAGCCCTCCCCAAATGCATTACCTCGCACTTCTCCAGAATGAATGCCATTTGTCACTGTTCTGCCCACCTGACCAGTCCGTTGATATCTTCCTGCAGTCTACAGCTTTCTTTTTCATCATCAACCACACGGCCAATTTTTGTATCATCTGCAAACTGCTTAATCATACTACATTCAAGTACAAATCATTGATATATACCACAAAAAGCAAAGTGCCCAGTACTGAGCCCTGCAGAACCCCACTGGAAACAGCCTTCCAGTCACAAAAACACCCTTTGACTATTACCCTTTGTTTCCTGTCTCTGAGCCAATTTTGGATCCAACTTGCCACTTTGCCTTGGAGCCCATGGGCTTTTACTTTCGTGACCAGTCTGCCATGCAGGACCTTATCAAAAGCCTTGCTAAATGTTGGAGGAAATTTTAAAATGGCACTGTAGTGCCTGCTGAAATTCTGGACATTCATTAACATTTTGCAGACACTGGCACAATAGGCAGCTGACTTGATCTGCTTACACCAAACGTGTGATGTCACTTGCACAGAACAGTAATATAATTAAGTTGTTTGCTAACGGTATAATAATATGATCAACTTGTTTTTGATAGAATGTGATTAAGGGTTGCTAAGCTATCGGATTGGCCAAAGTTAAAGAATGCTAAAGTGCCCGATTGGTCAAATGTAATATGGTATCTTTCCTGTTTTTAAATGGTATAAAAGGAGCACGGCTGCTATTGCAAAATTGAGAAGTTTGGCGATCACATCCATAAGGTGTTAGCGCTTCTCCCAGAGCTCTGTAGTATAATAAATACTGTTCTCCTTTGATTGGTGTCCGTGTCCGGTTTATTTAAAGCAGAGAGTTAAGTTGGGTACGCGTCGACTTTGTATATCACTTAGTCCGCTCAGGCACCAATTAATTCTATATCAATTTGGCGCTGCGAGCAGGGTGAGTGGAAATTACGGGGGACGCTCGACGGGGTGTCTCGGGTAATTAGTAACTCATCAAAAGAATCTTAGAGGACCGGACTACCAGAAAGGATACCAGTTTAGTATTTTAATTAAGTATAAGTTAAGGATTGTCTTTGTGAAGGATAAATGTGTAGTGTTGTTATGCCTAAATTTGTTATCGGATAAGATACGGTTGCCGGTGAGACACTGATCCCGTCTACCTAGAGACTGGACTCGTGGTGGTGAAAACACACGATTCGTCTGAGAAACGCTCAGACTGTGATCCGTGGCCATGAGTATTGAAGCTCGTGGTGGTGAAAACACGCGATTCGTCTGAGAAACGCTCAGACTGTGATCCGTGGCCGTGAGTATATTTTCTCTCTCAAATATGGGGAAGAAAGATAAAGAGGTCCAAAAAGGATCCGAGGGAAATCCTATGGAAGGTAAACAAGTTAAGAAGGGACCAGAAGGGACCCTGTCACACACCTTTATGACAAAAAGACAATCTACTATTAAGTGTATGCAGAAAGACGGGTGGGATATCACACAGTCTTTAGAATGCCAAAGAGTCTGGTGGAACTTCCAGACTAAAGATAAGACTAAGAAGGCAGGAGTAATGTTAGTACACCAGTTAAATGGTCTGCTAGAACAAGTAAATACAGTTAAAGAAAAGTGTAAGAGGACAGAGGAAGAAAACAAGTCTCTCAAGGAGAAAGTAAGTGACTTAAAACGAACACTTAAAGAAATGGAGGCAGGGAATAACATGTCGCTCCCGCCATATAGCAGCCTACGGCCCTCCGCCCCTACCGCCCCCTCGAATAATGAAAGTAGTGATGAGGATGAAATTAACGACATGGCTCCGGTAACAAGGGGAGGAACTACGGGAGATGGGGGCAACAACCCAAGCCTTTTTAAGTACTACCCAATTGGTAGACGTAGGAAACATGTACTTGCCCATGAGATTCTATGTGCACAGGTCTCATGAGGGAACTATATTAGGAAATGATATTATGAAAGAGTATCAAGCTCTCATAGATTGTGGAAAAGGGAAAATAACCTGGCCCCGACCTGACGGCAGAAAAGAAAAACTAGCAAAAATAGCTAACAACCTGGGAACAGTGGGAATAGCCACTGTTACCACTAGGGATTGGAAAACAGAGAGAGGAATTTATGGACTAATTTGTGAAAATGTTCCCGGAGTATGGGCTCAGAATAAATTAGATACTGGAAAGGCTAATATAAAACCAATTAGTACTCCAGGACCGGAACATACCCCACATAAGCAATACCCAATAAAACCAGAAGCTAAAAAGGCTGTAAAAGAAATAGTAAAGGGTTTAGTAGAAAAAGGAATCTTGAGAGAAACAACAAGCACCACTAACTCACCTACCTGGCCGGTAGGAAAGCTGGACGGGAGCTTTAGGCTCACCATAGATTACACGGCTCTAAATAAAGTGACTCCGAAATTACACCCGATTGTTGCCAGTCCGGCTACAATCTTGAATGGATTGTCCCCGGAACATAAGATATTTACAGTATTGGATATAGCCAACGGATTCTGGTCCCTGCCTTTGGACCAGGAATCACAGGAAAAATTTGCCTTTACAGTGGACGGCTGCCAGTATACCTGGACCCGTTTACCGCAGGGGTTTCATAACAGCCCGGCTATATTTCACTGGGTGATGAGTAATATGTTGGCAACAATTCCCATCCCAGAGTCAAGCACAGTATTACAATATGTAGATGACATATTAATTGCTTCGGACACGGAAGAGTCACACAAAGAGGCCCTTACCCTAATATTAGAAGGTTTAGAATCAGCCGGCTTAAAAATAAGCCCCAAGAAGGCACAACTAGGACAACCTCAGGTCCTATACTTGGGTCACTTGATCTCCCAAGGACTCAAGGAAATGCCCATAGACCGAAAAGATGCGGTGCAGAAAATGCCAAGGCCCATAACAGTGAGAGGAGTTAGAAAGGTCTTGGGATTATTTAATTACAGTAGAAATTTTATCCCAGGGTTTGCTAAATTGGCAGAACCCATACAGAGATTAGTCAAGGGAGGAAAACCCGCTCTTGAATCCATAGAATGGGGATCAGAACAAGAAGAAGCTTATGATCAGTTAAAGGCAGCTTTAATCTCAGCCCCAGGATTGGGACTCCCGGATATGTGCAAGGACTTTCACATCCATTGTAATAACGAGGGAGGATTTTATTCGGCAGTAGTAACCCAGACACATGGGGATAAACGCAGACCCATAGCATATTACTCAACCGCGGAAGGACCCGTGGTTGCAGGTTTATCTAGATGTATGTATAGCCGCTTTGGACTGCGCAGCCTGGGCGGTGAAAATCAGTGAACCTATAGTAATGACAGGAAACATCATCTTACACACCAAGCATACCTTGGTGGAAATGCTTAACACAGGAAAACTAAGGTCTGTATCAAATTTACGAAGAACAAAATGGGAGGCAGTCCTCCTCCCACCTACACAAGCTCTAACCATTGTTAGAGACATTGGCGAAAATCCAGCTGAAGGAATATTAGGGGAAGGAGAACCCCATAATTGTGGAGATGTAGATATGAATCTAGAGCAAGACAAAATTAAGGACACTCCTCTGGAACAAGTCGACGAGGAGTTGTATGTCGACGGGTCAAGAAAATATGTAGAAGGTCTACCCCGGACAGGTTGGGCAGTAGTTAACCAACAACTGGAAACCCTAGAATCAGGAAGGATAGTCGGAGGACTATCAGCCCAAGTGGCTGAGTTAGAAGCCCTCACAAGAGCTTTAGAGAGGTCTGAAGGAAAGGTAGTAAATATCTACACAGACAGCAGGTATGCCTTTGGGGTAGTACATGACTACATGACATCTTGGGGTAGAAGAGGGTTTATAACCACAGGAGGTAATCCCATCAAACACCAGGAGAGAATTAAAAGACTCCTGGAGGCAAGTGAAAAACCAAAGCAGGTAGCAATAATTAAAATTAAGGCACACCAGAAAGAACCAGATCAGAGTAGTCCAGAATGGCCACACCACCGGGGAAACCAAGCAGCAAATCAGGCAGCGCAAGACGCTTTAGAACAAACAATGATAGAAGCACCCATAGCCGCCTTATATAAAGAGGAAGATGAGGTGAGTTTAGCAGAGTTACACGAGGACTCCACGGATCAGGAAAAGAGTAAATGGGAAGCACAGGGTGCCATCAAAGGAACGGATAAAGTATGGAGAAAGGAAGGTAAGGTTGTCGCCCCAGAATGTATACAACAGACGCTGTTGGAGATCAACCATGGGCTTGCCCACTCGGGCAAGGAAGCCATGACGGGGATTATTAGTAAGGAATGGTGGTGGAAGGGAATGGGACGAGACATAGCGAGGTATTGCCAAAGGTGCCTCACTTGTGCCCAACATAACCCGGGAAGACCCATCAAAATTAAGATGGGACACCAACCAAGGCCAAAGGGACCGTGGGAGCAATTGCAGATTGACTTCACGGGACCCCTTCCAAATTCTCGCGGGAAAACCTATTGTTTAGTAATAATTGATCAGTTTACCCGATGGGTGGGAGGCATACCCTACTAGAAACTGCACTGCCCTGACGGTAGCCAGAATATTAGCTGAAGAAGTAATCCCTCGGTGGGGAGTGCCGGTGCAAATAGATTCGGACCAAGGAACACACTTTACTGGAAGTATAATGAAATTAACATGTCAGTTAATGGGAATTAAACAAAAATTCCACATACCCTACCACCCCAGAGCTCGGGGATGGTAGAGAGGATGAACAGAACGCTTAAAAATAGCCTAGCAAAGGCCATGGAAACATTGGGAAAAACATGGACAGAAGTCCTGCCCATCATTCTGATGAAGTTGCGTGCTACGGCAAACAGAACTACAGAATTAACCCCTTATGAACTAATGACAGGACGAGCGATGCAATTACCAGAAGGCATCATAACAGGTGGAGCCGATGTCGGCCCATTAAAGGATAAATTAAAACGATTTGTAAGGGAATTAAGTTCCCAACTTAAGGGAATGCGAAAAAACGTGAGAGATAATCAGGAAAAACAGGATGATGATCCCACCATAGCACTCCAGGTCCCTTCCGCAGGGAGTAGGGTGATGCTAAAGGTCCTACCAGGAAAACCAGGGTTTGCACCGAAATGGAATGGGCCGTATGAAATTATAATTAGTGGAGACACCTGTGCCTGTCTGGACATAAGGGGAAAGGGCATATGGAAACATTGGACCCAGTTGAAGTTATATAAAGGACATGAACGTGAATAATTACCCCCACTGTTCTGAATCTGTTCCACAGGAAAAAAAAGGGAGACCCCTTCGGCAATAACTGGAAGAAGAATATTGCATCA
Organism: Somniosus microcephalus; assembly: GCF_052327205.1. Lineage (NCBI taxonomy): Eukaryota > Metazoa > Chordata > Chondrichthyes > Squaliformes > Somniosidae > Somniosus > Somniosus microcephalus. The sequence goes on along the minus strand of NC_140990.1, from coordinate 153,976,542 downwards.
AAAACATGTATAAGTTACTGTGTATAGTTGCGTTGATACGTATTGTCACGGGAGATGCAGCGACAGAACCGCATAGAAAACGGGGATTGCATGTAAATACGTTTTTATATATGTCATATAAGTATGCCAAACGGAGTGGGATAGATGCCTGTTGGGTATGTAGCCATACTCCCACTCATGCGAAAGGAGGGATACCCTTGCGACCAATACCCTTGAACCTCACAGATATGGCAGAATGGATAATTAATAGAAATCATACGAAACAGAAAAATACCACTTTATCCACCTTCGGAAAAACCTGGGAACAGAAATGGACTAGCCTAAGGAATGAGTTCCGGGGGGGAGGATACTCGTTAGAAAATTTTAAAGAATGGTATAAGCCAACACATAATTATACGAGAGAACCCCCCTTTTTTAGTTCTTACCAATACGTCAGGAAAGGGCCAGCCGATCGGGGAAATATGTTGGGAGCGCGGCACAGAACAGACTGAAGGGATCAGAATTGATGTGGGGAAAGGTCATTGTATACAAAATTTTACCACATATAATGCAAGAAATTCCATGGAAAGCTGGTGGTTCAATACCACCAATTTGATGAATTTGATCAATAATAAACCATGGAATGGGACCAGGCGAACAAATACTGACAACCAGATGGGTTTTACCGTCTTCCGCGCCAACATAAACCCCGAACAACCGGGACAGATAATGACAGCCTATAATGGGACATACTTCATATGCGGTCATAGAGCATACCCCTGGCTACCAGAGAATTGGGCAGGATCATGCTATTTGGGGTATGTAGTACCATATATACACCACATAAAGGAATTGAAAGACCACCACAAGCATAGTCGTACTAAAAGAGAACTTCCCACCTGGCAGGTGGTACTAGGAGCTATGTTCCCCACGGCTGGAATAATGTTTAATCACAGAAATCACAGAAACCACACAGTGCAGATAGAGGCCATTTCGGCCCATCGAGCCTGCACCGACACATATCCCACCCGATCCCCGTAACCCCTACACCAACACATATCCCACCCTATTTACTTCTCAAGAAATATGGTTATTGGCAACCATAATTGAGGGAGTAGCCAATGACACGGCTGAATCCCTGAGAGAGATGAGTGCCGAAATGGTAGCCCTAAGAACTGTCGCCCTACAAAATAGAATGGCACTAGATTACCTACTAGCTGCACAGGGAGGTACACGTGCCATGATCGGAGCAGAATGCTGTACATACATCCCAGACAGTTCTGAAAATATTACCAACCTAGCGGACCATATTCAAAAACAAGTAGCTTTGCTCCATCAATCCAATATTGGAGGCAGATGGTTTGATTGGTTACTGGGAGGATCAGGCTGGGGTGCGTGGCTAGTGCAAATGATATTGATCATGGTTGTGATATGTATGCTGCTGTGCTGTGCATTGAGTATCATTAAAATGTGCTGTCAAACTGCTGTGAAAGCTGTGCTGCCAGTAGCTTCTGTCAAAGAATACACCGACCTCCTGCCCAGAAATATGGGTGAAGAAGAAGAAACGTATGATGACGTGGCCGGAACGGCCGGTTCTCACGAGACGAGTCAGTGGTTGTAAACCAACCCTGTGAAGAAACGAAGAACGATGGTCATCTGGGAGCAAGAGGATCATGCTCCAAGACCAAAAGGAGGGCTGTTGGAGGAAATTTTAAAATGGCACCGTAGTGCCTGCTGAAATTCTGGACATTCATTAACATTTTGCAGACACTGGCACAATAGGCAGCTGACTTGATCTGCTTACACCAAACGTGTGATGTCACTTGCACAGAACAGTAATATAATTAAGTTGTTTGCTAACGGTATAATAATATGATCAACTTGTTTTTGATAGAATGTGATTAAGGGTTGCTAAGCTATCGGATTGGCCAAAGTTAAAGAATGCTAAAGTGCCCGATTGGTCAAATGTAATATGGTATCTTTCCTGTTTTTAAATGGTATAAAAGGAGCACGGCTGCTATTGCAAAATTGAGAAGTTTGGCGATCACATCCATAAGGTGTTAGCGCTTCTCCCAGAGCTCTGTAGTATAATAAATACTGTTCTCCTTTGATTGGTGTCCGTGTCCGGTTTATTTAAAGCAGAGAGTTAAGTTGGGTACGTGTCGACTTTGTATATCACTTAGTCCGCTCAGGCACCAATTAATTCTATATCACTAAAATCCATATAGACTACAACAAACGCACTACCCTCATCAACCCTCCTTGTTAGCTCCTCAAAAAATTCAATCAAGTTTGTCAGACACGACCTTCCTTTAACAAATCCATGCTGACTATCCTTAATTAATCTGTGTCTTTCTAAATTAAGATTTATCCTGTCCCTCAGAATTTTTTCCAATAATTTTCCCACCACTGAGGTTAGGCTGACTGGCGTAATTACTCGGTCTATCCCTTTCTCCCTTTTTACACAACGATACCACGTCACCAGTCCTCCAATCCTCTGACCCCACACCTGTAGCCAGAGAGGGTTGGAAAATGATGGTCATTCTGGGATACATTTCATCCGGGCCTGGGGATTTATCCACTTTCAAAGATGCTAAATCCCTTAATACTTCCTCTTTCACTGTTTATTTCATCTAATATTTCACACTCCTCCTCCCTTATTGCAATGTCTGCATCGCCCCTCTCTTTTGTGAAAACAGACGCAAAGTATTCATTAAGAACCATACCCATGTCTTCCGATTCCACACACAGGTTACCTTTATGGTCCCTAATAGGCCCTACTCTTACTTTAGTTATCCTCTTGCTCTTAATGTATTTATAAAATATCTTTGGGTTTTCCTTAATTTTACTTGCCAATATTTTTTCATGCCCTCCCTTTGCTATCCTAATTTCCTTTTTAATTTCACCCCTGCACTTTCTATACTCCTTCCGGCTTTCTGCAGTATTGAGTCCTTGGTATCTGTCATAAGCTTCCCTTTTTTTCTTTATCCCACCCTGTATGCCTCTTGACATCCGAGGAGCTCTAGATTTGTTAGTCCCACCCTTTTTTCTTTAAGGGAACATACTTGCTCTGAACCCTCACTATCTCCTCCTTGAATGCCTCCCACTGCTCTAACACTGATTTACCTTCATGTTTCTATCTCCAGTCTACTTTGGCTAAATCACCTCTCAGCTTAGTAAAATTAGCTTTTCCCCAATTGAGAACTTTTATTCCTGGTCTATCCTTGTCCTTTTCCATAACTAGCCTAAATCTAACTGAATTATGATCACTACCACCAATATGCTCCCCCTTTCCAGCTGCCCAGCTTCATTCACTAAAACTAGGTCCAGAACCGCCCCCTCTCTTGGGCTTGCTATGTACTGGCTAAAAAAGTTCTCCTGAATGTATTTTAAGAATTCTGCTCCCTCTATACCTTTCACACTAATTTTATCCCAGTTAATATTAGGGAAGTTGAAATCCTCGACTATTACTGCCCTATTTTTGCACGTCTCAGAAATTTGCCTACATATTTGCTCTTCTATCTCCCTCTGACTGTTCGGAGGTCTAAAGTACACTTCAAGCAATATGCCCCTTTTTTGTTTTTCAGTTCAACCCATATGGCCTCATTTGATGATCCTTCTAAGGTATCTTCCCTCCTCACAGCTGTAATTGATTCTTTAATCAATATTGCGACCCACCCTCCTTTTTTATCTCCCTCTCTATCTCGTCTGAAAACCCTGTAACCAGGAATGTTGAGCTGCCATTCCTGCCCTTCTTTCAGCCATGTCTCAGTAATAGCTATAATATCATATACTCCCACGTGCCTCTGTGCCCTCAGCTCATCTGCTTTATTCCCTAGACTCCTTGCGTTGAAGTACATACCATTTAGCACTGCCAAACTCTCTTCTTGTCTATTTTCTAGCCTTTGTTTCCTCTGCCTACCAAACTCGCTTACTAATTTTCTGCCTTCTATTTCCAGCTTTGCTTCTCTCCCTTCTGAATCCACTCTCAGGTTCCCATCCCCCTGCCAAGCTAGTTTAAATCCTCCCCAACAGCACTAGCAAACCCCGCCGCGAGGATATTGGTCCCAGCTCTGTTGAGGTGCAACCTGTCTGGCTCGTACAGGTCCCACCTCCCCCCGATCCGGTCCCAATGCCTCAGGAATCTAAAGCCCTCCCTCCTGCACCATCTCTCCAGCCACACATTCATCTGCTCTATCCTGTGTCTGTACTCATCCAAATGACAGCATGTCTGAGAAGGCAGCACTCCCCTCAGTACTCCGTGTCAGCCTTGATTATGGGGGAGGATTTCCATGGGATTCTCCCACTGGAACTTCAACAGGAACAACAGAGAAATGGTGTAAACAGCTGTTCCACTGATCTCATCCCCCCCGAAAACCCCCGCATAAATTCCAGGCATATGTGCTCAAATCCTGGAGTGAGGCATGAATCCACAACCTTTTGACAGACACACCAATTAAGCCAAACTGGCACCTAACTACTACTCACTGGTTTATCTCCTCTTCTGAAGCTTTCCGCTGCCCTATGCCTACATCTTTGTTTCTCAATAATAAGTCGTGAAGGTTATGCTGATGGGGTTAGATGAAGAGAGATGGGAGGAGGCTCGTGAGGAGCATAAACACTGACATAGACCAGTTGGGCCAAATGGCCTGTTTCTGTGCAGTAGACTCTGTGTAAGTCATGCGTTGAAGTATTGAATGTGGAATATGTAGTGTATGTGCCTTTAAGAGCCCCAGGTGTGCTGTAATGCCGGTAATGGCCACTCGGGCTATATAAGCCTGTATATTGTGTAGATCCGTTAGAACCCCCCCCCCCCCAGACTTTGCTTAGTAAACACCTATGAACCAACTCCTGTCTTCAGTGTCTTTATCAACACACGGACACTACAGTGGCGACGAAGTGGAAACGGACTTACCTGCAATTCGGCAGCACCTCCAGGACATCGATTCCTCGGGCGTCCAGAAGACTCAAGAAAGTGAGAGAAGCTGTGGTTTCACCAGCTGGCCAAGCTGGTGGCAGGTACTGCGCTAATCCTTCCTGGGCATCAGGCTGGGGCTCCAGCGGCTGGCTCTACAGCTGAGACAGGCAGCGAAATCGGAGGCAAGCAATAATGGACTGGGAGGGAGCACTCGGGAGACGGCCGGCGCGGCAAGCAGGTCAGCGTTCAGACCTGGAGAGAAAGTCCCGCGGGAACGAGTCTCCAACTGTAAACATATAAAAAAAAATTAAAAACAAAGAACGGAAACCGCGGGAAACAGCGTTGTCATCGGCAGCAGCGGCGGGAAGTGCCATATCTTTGCTGCTGAAAAGAAAGAAAAGCGCGGGAAGCGCATATCTTTTCTGAAATGCCTAAGTCTGGCAATATTGATGCTTTTGATAGCGAAATAGAGGATTGGACCACATACGTGGAAAGAGTAGAGGTATATTGCACTGCAAATTGAATAGAAGATGAAAAAAAAGCTTCAGTACTGCTGAACCTAATGGGCACAAAGGCATACGGGCTGTTGCGAAATTTAATCACTCCAGCCAAACCAAAGGACAAGAATTTTAAAGAAATTGTTGATACCCTGCAGGAGCACTTAAACCCAACACCGCTGCTGATAGCGGAATGATTCAAATTCTTCAAGAGAAATCAACACAAGAATGAAAGTAACGCTGATTACCTAACCGAATTAAGAAAGCTATCAAAGTACTGCCAATTCGGGGCAGGACTAGCAGATTATCTTCGAGACAAATTCGTTTGCGGTCTCTTAAGTGAAGGAACACAAAAAAGGCTGCTTTCTGAAAAAGATTTAACATTGGACAAAGCTTTCAGTATGGCTGTATCATACGAAGCAGCAGCAAGAGGAGCTGCAGAGATACAACAAAAGACACAGGACTTCAACACCCATGAAATGACACAGGGTTTCGAAAGATGTTATCGCTGCGGCAGATCCACCCATAACCAGAAGGACTGCTGGTTCAAGGACAAAGCATGCAGGCAATGCGGAAAGATTGGACACATTGCACGGGTATGCCGATATGGACAAAATAAATCCACAGACAGAAAAAAAAAAAATCAATAAAGGAAAGTACAGGAAGGTACAAATGATGACGGACAGTAGCTCCGAAGACCAGAAGAGCGATAGCGACTCCGAAAACAAGAGACTAAGCTGTCTCAAATTGCATAATGTACTTGCCAAAGATGATTACCAAACCATTTGGGTTACCCTCACGATAGCAGGGTCCCCTGTTAAAATGGAGCTAGATACAGGATCAGCTCTAATCGTAATAAATCGATGGGATTACGAGAGGCTATTTTCGCATATACCTCTAAAAGACACATCCATTATCTTAAAAACATATACGGGGCAGAAAGTATACCCCAAAGGAAAAATAAGGGTGCCTGTTGTATACAACGGCAAAGAAATACAAAAGTTGTATTTATACATGCTACAAGATGGTGGTCCACCGTTGTTGGGACGTGAATGGATCAGAAAGATACGTTTAGACTGGCACTCCATTCAGGCACTGACGGTGACCAGTAAGAAAATAAACAATGATGACATCATACCTGAACGATTAAAAGACATCTTGGCCAACGCCAAAGAAGTGTTTCAAGAGAAACTAGGAACCTTGAAAGGCATCACCGCCTCAATAAAAGTGGAAGATGCAGCAATTCCCAAATTTTTTAAGGCAAGACCGGTGCCATACGCAATTCGTCCAGCAGTCGAAGCAGAGCTGGAGAATTTGGAAAAGGCAGGCGTATTATCCAAAATAGATTGGAGCGAGTGGGCAACACCCATCGTTCCAGTCATGAAAAAAGCATTGAATAATGATAAATCTGAAGACAGAGAAAAATTCGCATCTGTGGAGACTTCAAGGTGACTGTAAACCCGGTCCTTCACACAGTACAGTATCCTCTTCCGAGGATAGAAGATATTTTTGCCTCACTATCCGGAGGGAAACGTTTCACCAAAATTGACTTGGCACAGGCATATCTACAGATGGAGGTTGAGGAGGCCTCTAAAAAGTATCTCACGATAAACACACACAAAGGCCTGTACCAGTACAATCGACTGGTTTTTGGAGTAGCATCAGCTCCAGCTATCTGGCAAAGAGCTATGGAGCAAGTCCTGCAAGGGATTCCGGGGACTCAATGCTACCTAGACGACATCCTTGTAACAGGAGAAAACGACAACGAGCACCTTGCCAATTTGGAGCAGGTGCTCACTAGGCTGAAAGAACGGGGCCTACGAGCAAATCGCCCCAAGTGCGAATTTTTCCAAAATCAGATATCATATTGTGGCCACATAATTAATAAGGAAGGGTTGCATAAGTCACCTGAAAAAATTGAAGCGGTCATAAAAGCCCCAGCACCTGAAAATGTTTCACAATTAAGGTCGTTCCTGGGATTAATAAATTACTATCATAAATTTTTACCGGACTTATCAACTCTTCTACACCCTCTTAATGAACTTCTACAAACAGGAGTGATTTGGAAATGGAACGAAGACTGTAAACGTGCCTTCCATAAATGCAAAGACAATCACATCCGAAGAAGTTTTGGCTCATTACAACCCATCACTGCCAATCAGACTGGCGTGCGATGCATCCCCTTACGGCATAGGAGCAGTATTATCCCATAAATTCCCTGATGGCTCAGAACGGCCGATAGCTTTTGCATCACGCTCATTAAACTCAGCTGAGCGTAACTATGCCCAAATCGACAGGGAAGCACTCAGCCTGGTATGGGGAGTGAAGAAATTCAACCATTACCTACACGGACAAAAATTTACCTTGTTGACTGACCCCTCATCTCCATATTCAACCCTAAAAAGGGTGTTCCCATTATGACAGCGCAAAGGCTACAGAGGTGGTCCCTTTTTCTAGGGGCACACCAATACAACATAGAATACAAGGGATCAAAACAGCATGGGAATGCTGACGGTTTATCGTGCCTACCGTTGCCAACGGTAGAAGAGGCACCTACAGTAGACCCAGTAGAGATGTTCCACTCTACCATAGTGGAATGTCTACCAGTAACAAATTCTGCCATTGAAAGGGAGACGAGAAATGACCCGACTCTCTCACGGGTCTACGATTTAACAGTGAAGGGATGGCCAGCACATGGCGAACCACTGTTGCCAGCATTCTCGCAAAGAAGAGAACAGCTGTCAGTGTGCCGAGGAACCTTGATGTGTGGATCCAGAGTGGTGATTCCACCCAAACTCCAGGATAAAGTGCTAAAGGAGCTTCACGAGGGGCATCTGGGTGGAGTGAAAATGAAGAACCTAGCTAGGGCGTTTGTATGGTGGCCAGGTATCAATGGAGACATCGAAGAAATGACCAAGAGCTGCCTAGGATGCCAGAAGGTCCAAAACGCTCCACCACAAGCCCCTCTACATCCATGGGAGTGGCCCTCATCTCCCTGGCAAAGGGTGCACATCGACTTTGCTGGTCCATTTATGGACTCAATGTTCTTAATCGCGGTTGATGCACACTCCAAGTGGCCGGAGGTAATAAAGATGTCCTCCACCACCATGGAAAAAACCATCACAGTATTAAGGACCATATTTGCCAGGAATGGGCTGCCGGAACAGATATGTTCTGATAATGGACCGCAATTTGTGTCCGAAGAATTCAGAAAGTTCTTAAAAAACAATGGGGTTAAGCACTACACGTCCGCCCCATACCATCCCGCCACCAATGGATTGGCTGAAAGGTTTGTCCAGACCTTCAAGAAGGCCATAAAGGCAATGGGTAATGAAGACATAAAACTTCAGCACAAGGTGGATAACTTCTTATTCGCATACAGGAATGCAACACATATGGTTACCAACCAAACTCCCGCCATGATGTTCTTCAATAGAAACCTAAGATGCTGGCTGGATTTGGTCAAGCCCAACATCAGAAGGGACGTGGAGAACCGGCAGTTTCAAGGCATGAATGAAAGGCCAACTAGAACCTTCCAGATAGGTCAACAAGTTTTGGCCCGGGACTACCGTACCGAGAAATGGCAGCCTGGAAATTTCTGCACACGACTAGGGCCACTGACCGTGGACATCGGAGAAAGCATAATAAGGCGCCATGCTGACCAAATCATAAAGTCATCCGAAAAGGGACAACCTACACCACAACTCTATACGCCTAACGATGAAGTAGAGATACCCATATCTACCTCCGATCCGGTGATACTGGAACCCGATGAACCCGACACTGGCATTCAAGCCGAATCAGCCTTGCCAAAAGAACCTACTACACCACCAGAAACTACTACACCCCCGAGGCGTTATCCGGACCGAGTCAGGAAGCCTCCTGAGAGACTGACTTATAATTAATTAACTACAGCAATGTGTATATTATTTTTCTTATAACATGTAATTAATAATTACTTAAAATATGATGTACTGGTTAACTAGAAGGGGAGGAATTGTAGTGTATGTGCCTTTAAGAGCCCCAGGTGTGCTGTAATGCCGGTAATGGCCACTCGGGCTGTATAAGCCTGTATATTGTGTATATCCGTTAGAAACCCCCCAGACTTTGCTTAGTAAACACCTATGAACCAACTCCTGTCTTCAGTGTCTTTATCAACACACGGACACTACAGAATAGACATAGAAACATAGAAGATAGGAGCAGGAGTAGGCCATTCGGCCCCTCGAGCCTGCTCCGCCATTCAATGTGATCATCCAAATTCAGTACCCGGTCCCTGCTTTCTCCCCATACCCCTTGATCCTTTTAGCCTTAAGAAATATATCCAACTCCTTCTTGAATACATTTAATGAATTGGCCTCTACTGCCTTCTGTGGTAGAGAATTCCACAGATTCACCACTCTCTGGGTGAAGAAATTCCTCCTCATTTCTATCCTAAATTTCTGTCCTTTATCCTTAGACTGTGACCCCTGGTTCTGGACTCCCCGACCATCGGGAACATCCTTCCTGCATCTAGTCTGTCCAGTCCTGTCAGAATTTTATAAGTTTCAATGAGAATCAAGGATATATTGAGGGTAGTTCATGTTTGGGATGAACCTATATTTCCGAAGTGGAAGAAATGTGTTTTTTTTGTCACGGTGAATGAAACAGTAACAAACTGGAGCATGAAGGAGAATTTGTGGCACGTACCATATGATTTAGATAGCGTATGATTTGCACACTATGATTCGTGAGCAATTCTACAAAACTGTTATTGTAATTACAGGAAACCTTGTGATATCCGGCACCGATGGGACCGAGCTGTTGCCGTCCCATCAAAACTGCCGGACAAACCAGCACTAATGTTAAAACATACAGAGCTGAGAAGCTCCGTATCTAGCAACAAACCCTGTTGCTTAGCAACAGCTTCTAAACAGTCCGCGCAGCTTTGCAAGCGTCTCTGTAGCTAAGCAACAGCTTCAGCCAGACGCTTGCAGAGCCTGACTTCAAAAAAAAAGCAACGAGAAGTCAAAAAACTTATAGGAAATGGCTCCTGAATTTTGCCGGTAGATAGAGCTTTCCGGACATTTAACCTCCGGATAAACCAGAGTTTCCTGTACATTGTGCTATCCATATAGATAAGTGTGGTTTCGTTGCTCAGAGAGATTAATAATACAGCCCACTACACGGCATCTTGGCATTGTCCAGGTGTTATGTACGCTTGCATACAAATGAGCTGTCCTTGCCAGCGATGCAATGTTGGGTACCAGCAGCGAATCAAGGCCTCCTAACTGCCCGCTCTATGCCAAGCAGATGGGACACTGGGTAGGGGGGTCATCTCGAGGCACTGACAACCTGCCCTATAACGCCTATTACAAGAAAGAGCTATATTGCTGGAACGCTGTTTAAGTGCTCCCACCACAATATGGGGCAGCTGCCTAATTTGATTGGAAGTTGGAAGGGGGCTAATTCGCTTAGTCTTCAGCTCTCGTTGCACTGGCCACCCACGTTGGATGCCTCGGGCTCACCTCATAGGCTACAGGCCTCCGCCCAATCACCCAAAGAGCTGACACCAGGCATCGGATTATCATCTGCTCTCTTCCCAGAGAAAGGAGAGCAGTCACTCTGCAACTCAAACCAAAGAGCACCAACCATCATCACCAAGACTTGAATCAGTCACCAACAATGATAGCCACACTGCGGGAGAAGGTCTGGGTGATGTACAGACCTTGATGGGATGGGAGTGGTGGTGAGGAGCCAACTGATGCAAGGCAGAGGCTCAGCATGCTGAGTGCCATGGTGAGCTGTAGTTGGAAACCACCTGTTTTGAGACAGAGGTTGCTACTGCAGCCTGACCCTATTGAAGAGTCACTCCTGGCACATTACAATGGCGAGACTCTTCAATTACGGTCATGCTACTGTAAAGTTCAGCAGAATTCATGTCAGTAGCAGTCCTTTGCCACCACACAGCCCTGCACAAGTAACCATAGATGCTAACTCTGGCAATGAGTGACTCCAGGAAAGGTGACTCTAGCACTGTTGCAGGTTTATCAGTTTTGTTGCAGATACTAACCAGTCAGCGATGCAGCCATCCATCAATCCTACTCAACTAGGGAAACAATTAGTAGCGCTGCACACAGACAACCAGTACACCAGCAAAACGCACTAAAACATAAACTACAAATACTGTGACACCTAATGGGCGTAATGTTTAAAGTCAGTGCCTGGACGCTAACATGGCGGAATGGATCAACCATCCATTGTAAAACATGTCCAATGTCATTCCATTGATTTCAATGGGGTGAAAATCGGCTGGGTCCTGTAACGGGCAATCCGTTCCACCAGGCAACAGAGCTGACAATGACCCCCCACCATGACTTCAATTCACTTTTACCACGTCTTGCTGTCAGTCACTCTTGAGTGGCTGCTGGTAAGGCAGTTGGCTGACAACTGAGTCAGTTTCCCTGTCGAACCTGAACTGGAACTTGGTGCTGTTTCTATCGCTTTTTTTTGCTCTCTAGCAAGGGAAAGCTATTAGGAGACTAGGCTATCCCAGTTTGCGTACAGCATGTGGAAGAACCCTATTAGAATAGAACTATTGATCATACTGTTTTTCTCTGGGGAGGTTCCTGATCTCCACTTGGCTGAACCATGTGTGGGTGAATCGCAGACCTCCTGTTTCATCATTCCATGGTGCAAAGTGTTGAAACATTCCTGAGAATGGTGGGAACTGGGACTGCAGCCTTCAGCAAAACATTAGTAACAGTCCTGTTACAGGCTCCCAGCTCAGGATTCAATGCACTGGTGAGGTGTCAGTGACAGGTATTCTTCACTCCATGATTAGAGTCTTGGCTTTGGTCCTGGACGCCGAGAATTCATATCAGTGGCCCTGAAAAACCGTAGGGGATCCACCAAGCCCGCTGTAGCTCAAGGGAAACGACCATTTATTGCCATTAGCGCCATTACCCTGGGTCCTTCTGCCTGTCTCCCACTGAAGTTACAGTGCGAGGACAGGGAGAACCTCGGGGAATTTCAGGGCCAATGTCTTTAATGCGCAATGCAAATGGATATTAGGTAGCAATAGAAAATTCAGGTAAGTAGGAAAGGAACATTCAGGAGATGATTTAAAAGCCATGGATGTATTCTAGTGATCTTCACTTACGTTTGTAAGGCAGGAAGTGTCACTGTAGGACCCATCAGGTGTTGAATTGAAGGCTGGAGGCTGCTGTGCTGTGCCATTGGGTTGGAAGGTAGCATGGATGGCCACAATGGGTGTCCTATTGGTGGGAGAGGAGGTGGATGTGATGTGGGTTGCCCCTGGGAAGAGTAGTGATGATGATGGTGCACTGAAGTTGGACGAGGCTTTTCGGCTTTCACTACAAGCGGTACAGCTGACTGAACATCCTGTGGTATAGGAAGAAGGTAACCCGTCAGTCTGAGAACACATTGCATACTATTTCACAGAGAGAAGGCAGTGCAACACTCATTTGAGATTAACTTTATTTTGCAAGTGCAGTTGACTATATTTCTGGCAAGTAAAGGTTATATATGTTCTGCGTCACATGCTAGAGTAAAAAAATGTCTAAACACTAACATATTTCTATTCATATCAATACTTTGCTTTTATGTAAATTATTTTTTTACTGAAGTTACATAACAGTTTCATAAACAGAATTTCAGTTGGCACTGAGTAACATTACACTCTCAGACCTCTACTTACCCACACTTCCCCTTTTCTAATGACTTTCTTTTATTGTGTGTGACATTTGTGTTCAAGATGGGGGGATGGTAATGCTGGGGAATGGAATAGTTTCCATTTCAACCATGTCAAGCACTCCCAGTTCTGGAGCAGCACAGATTACATGCAAAGTCCCTTCTGCTCTGCCCCAACAATGTGCCTTAACTCCAACTGCAAAAGAGTGTCCCTTTCTGCACCAGTGCAACATTTCTATTTCTCATACCAACCATCTCTGTGGCCCTGATGAGCAAGATTGCCAACTTAGGGTCTGTGGAGCCATGTTGTTGAAGCCACTGAGAATAGCTCCTGGACTCTGAAGTCCGCCACCAATGCAGGGAGGGAACCCAACGCATGTCACGTGGAAATGAAGGCCAGATTTTAACTTGTGGCGGGTTTCGGGGGTCAAAGTCAGCGTCATTGCGACCTGAAAAATGTTAACATCCTGGGCCTCGCTTACAGGCCCCAACACGGCCCCCCGCCCGAACTTCTTGTGTGTGTCTGGGATAGTTTCCTACAACAATATGTCCTAGAGGCAACAAGGGGGCAAGCCATATTAGATTTCGTAATGAGCCAGATTTAACTAACAGCCTAACTGTGCGTGAACATTTACCCGATAGCAATCATAACATGAGAGTTCAACGTAGTACGATAGCAAAATACTGCAGATGCTGGAAATCCGCAATAACAACAGAAAATGCTGGAAAAACTCAGCAGACCAGGCAACATCCGTGGAGAGAAATTAGAGTTGACGTTTCAGGTCGAAACCCTTTTTCAAAACGTAGTGTTTGAATGGGAGAAACGCGAAACAGCTACTAAGATTCTAGACTTGTGTAAGGCCGACTTCAACGGGATGAGGCAGAGACTGCCCACAGTAAAGTGGGCAAATCTGTTAATGGGTAAAATGACAGATGATCAGTGGGAGATGTTTAAAAAAAAATTAATGTGATAAATGTGATGAAATAACTCTGTGTTCAGATATTTGTACTTGTACTTGTAATGTCTGGAATGTTCCACCGGGGGGAACCACTAATGCTCCTCCCTGGCCCCGCCCCTCTTCTGGTATGTTCTACCAAGGGCTCGGTCGATGATGAACTCTGTTAACTCTGCCATTATTCTTACTTAATAAAAGGCTTCAGTCTTAAGCTTTAACTTCACGGATTCGGGCAGTTATTTGGCACATCAATTTTATTAAGTAACAACTTTTGGAAGATGGATCGATTTTTGAAACCAGAGCGTCTGGATATCGATCCCCATTCGGCAGACGCGTCGAAGAAATTTACGCATTGGCTCCGATGTTTTGAACACTTCATCGCATCATCGACCGATCCGATGGTTAACAAGTTGGGTCTTCTAACCAACTTGGTAAGTCATCAAACTTACTCTATAATTGAAGATATTACTACATATGAAGAGGCCCTCGCAGCTCTTAAAGCCCAGTACCTTAAGTCGGTTAACGAAGTATACGCCAGGTATCTCCTGTCTACTCGCAGGCAATTACCCGAGGAATCTCTGGACGATTTCCTGCAGGACCTTAAGGCTTTGGCTAAGGGTTGCAACTACAAAGCTGTCTCTGCCATAGTGTATCAGGAAGAAGCCATCCGCGATTCTTTCATAACTGGCCTCCGATCTAATTATATTAGACAGAGACTCCTCGAGAACGACTCGTTAGTTTTAAAAACGGTCGTCGCTGCTGCTCGATCGTTAGATGTAGCCCAGAAGAATTCAGAAGTGTATGCATCAGCCCATGCATCTCTCTCAGCCTCGTGTGTTCCGAGTATGGAGGCATCCATAACACCAATGGAGCCCCCACTTAATCCTATTGTTGCGGCTGTGCCCCATGGGTCTAAGTGTTATTTTTGTGGCCAATCTAAACACCCCAGGCAAAGTTGCCCAGCCAGAGAGGCTACCTGTTTTAAATGTAAGAAACGGGGACATTTTAGTAAAGTGTGTAAGGGTAATCCTGTACCCGATGTCTTCTCTGCTGCCGCCTATCGTTTTACTCTAGCCTCGGCTACGGTTGACCAGACCATACCGTGTTCCTTGTCAAAATCTATGATGGACATTAAGATTAATGGTCGTCCTACTGGGTGTTTGATAGACTGTGGCAGTACTGAAAGTTTTATACACCCCAACCTTGTTAACTCCTGTTCATTGAAGGTGTATCCTACTCGAAGTGAAATTGTGATGGCGTCCAAATCCCTTACTTCGGAGGTAACTGGATATTGTAAAGTCACATTGACCGTTAAGGATACGGAGTATAAGGACTTTAAACTCCTCATATTACCTCAGTTGTGTGTGAACTTAATATTAGGCTTGGACTTCCAGTGCCAGCATGAGAGCGTTACCCTTAAGTATGGTGGATCTCAGCCTCCGCTCACAGTCTGCGGCCTTTCTACTTTAAACGTAAGTCCGCCTTCTTTGTTTGCGAACCTTGCTCCTAATTGTAGACCTATAGCGACTAAGAGTCGACGGTATAGTTCAGAAGATAAAACATTTATAAAAGAGGAAGTGGAAAGGCTTCAACGGGAGGGAATCATCGAACACAGTGGTAGCCCGTGGCGTGCCCAGGTGGTGGTGGTTAAAACTAATGAGAAGAAAAGACTTGTGGTCGATTATAGCCAGACTATAAACTTGTATACCCAATTAGACGCCTATCCTTTGCCTCGTATTTCTGAGATGGTGAACCAGATAGCTCAGTACCGCGTGTTCTCCACCATTGATTTAAAGTCTGCCTACCATCAACTTCCCATCAAAATAGAAGACCGACCTTATACGGCCTTCGAAGCTAATGTACCAATTCCTTCGGGTGCCCTTTGGAGTGACGAATGAGGTATCCGTCTTCCAACGGGAGATGGATCGTATGGTGGATGAATACGCGTTGGAAGCAACATTCCCGTACCTGGACAATGTTACCATCTGTGGGCGTGACCAACGGGAGCATGATCAAAATCTCGCGAAGTTCCTAGAGACTGCAAAGAGGTTAAACCTGACCTACAACGAAAACAAGTGTACCTTCAATACTACACGTTTGTGTATTCTTGGTTGCGTTGTGGAGAATGGGGTAATCGGGCCAGACCCTGAAAGATTACGCCCACTTAAGGAATTACCTTTACCTCACACTGTAAAAGCTTTAAGAAGGTGTCTGGGATTCTTCTCCTACTATGCCCAGTGGGTGGCTAGCTACTCAGATAAAGTCCGACCTCTTATTAAGTCGACGTCTTTTCCGCTATCGGCGGAAGCTCAGGAGGCTTTCCTTAATATCAAACGGGACATTGAGAAGGCAGTGGTATGTGCCGTGGATGAGAAGATCCCTTTTCAAGTGGAAAGTGATGCATCTGATTTTGCGTTGGCAGCAACTCTTAACCAAGCTGGTAGACCAGTAGCTTTCTTCTCTCGTACATTGCAAGGACCAGAAGTTCGACATTCTTCAGTGGAAAAGGAGGCACAGGCAATTATCGAAGCAGTCAGGTATTGGAGACATTATCTCACTGGCCAACGTTTTACGCTCATTACTGACCAGCGATCCGTGGCCTTTATGTTCAACACTAAGCAGAGAGGCAAGATCAAAAATGATAAGATTTTAAGATGGCGAATAGAACTGTCAACATATGACTATGATATTCAGTACAGCCTGGAGTATTTAATGAGCCATCGGATGCTTTGTCACAAGGAGTATGTGCTAGTCTAGGTACAGATAAGCTTCAAAGTCTCCACGACGCACTCTGCCACCCTGGGGTAACCAGAATGAACCACTTCATTAAGTCCCACAATCTACCCTACTCTATTGAGGAGGTCCGGACAATGACCAGAACCTGTCATGTTTGTGCTGAATGCAAACCCCGCTTCTATAAGCCGTCCAAGCCAGCTCATCTTATTAAAGCAACTCGACCATTTGAGCGTTTGAGTCTCGAGTTTAAAGGTCCCCTTCCATCGAGCGACCGTAATGTCTATTTTCTTAATATTATAGACGAGTACTCTCGGTTCCCTTTTGTTATCCCCTGTCCGGATGTGACTAGTGCTGTTGTAATTAAATGCCTCTGCCAACTGTTTTCCTTGTTCGGTATGCCTAACTATATACATAGTGATAGGGGTTCTTCCTTTATGAGCGAAGAATTACGACAGTTTTTGCTATCGAAGGGGATTGCAACGAGTAGAACTACCAGCTATAACCCTTGTGGTAATGGGCAGGTCGAGAAAGAAAATGCGACAGTGTGGAAGGCTATCGTACAGTCTCTGAAGTCACGAGGCCTGCCGACCTCTTGCTGGCAGGATGTCCTGCCAGACGTGCTGCATTCCATAAGGTCTCTTTTGTGTACAGCGACAAATGCCACCCCTCATGAAAGGATGTTTAGTTTTCCAAGAAAAGCTACTAATGGAGTATCGTTACCCACATGGTTGACGACCACGGGCACTGTTGCACAGACATGTGAGAGGCCACAAGACTGATCCACTGGTGGAGGAAGTACAACTCCTCTATGCTAATCCCCAGTATGCGTATATTCAATATTCGGATGGGCGAGAGGATACGGTCTCTATTAAAGATCTTGCACCTGCTGGAGCTCGAAAAGAGTTCGACTCTGAGAGTAGAGTTTTCAATCGTGGTATTGGACCTTCAGAGACACAAACCCTCAGTGTGGAAAATACTGATGATTCTGGGAATTCGAATGAACCGGAGTTAGTACTCCGGGAGGAGCCTCAGCAAGAGTTATGTCGTTCCCAGAGGATTATCAGACCTCCTGACAGACTGAATCTATAGCAGGGGGTGAATGTGATGAAATAACTGTGTGTTCAGATATTTGTACTTGTAATGTCTGGAATGTTCCACCAGGGGGAACCACTAATGCTCCTCCCTGGCCCCGCCCCTCTTCTGGTATGTTCTACCAAGGGCTCGGTCGATGATGAACTCTGCCATGATTCTTACTTAAAGCTTAAGACTGAAGCCTTTTATTAACTTCACGGATTCGGGCAGTTATTTGGCACATCAGATACAGAACCAGTTTATACCCCTGAAGGGAAAGAGCTCTACTTGACAAAAAAAAACCAGCCATGGACCACTAAAGAGGTGGAGCACCAGCTTTCTGGCCATTTTGTGAATCATATTTTATATCCAAAACCCCAAGAAATAACTGTACTGTTGGGAAAGCTTGTGGGGGTGGCTTAGGGAATAGGATTGCAAGTCAGGCTAACCTGACTAAGGTGCATTCATATGCAAATGGCCATCTCACACTGACAGGCTGGGTGGAAGGGAACCCAGGCCAATTGACGTCATCACCATCTAGCATGATTACTGGGAACAATACCCCGAGAGGTAACTCAGAGACACTATCAATAAAGCACAGTCCCAACCAAAACTGGTGGAAGGCAGGAGATGGCCAGGCCATTGTCTTCTAGGAGATAAGCCAGTTAAGCAAGTTTGGTTTGAGATTGAAACCCATTACCTGCTAATGGGGGCCATCAACTCAGGAAACGACAGACATCCAATAATCAGCACTCATTGTCTCTCCAGGTGCCAAGCCTGGGAACGGGGAAATGGAATATAATTTTTCACAGAGATTTCAAAGGTCATGAACCACTCCAGGCCACGGGGGGTCCAGACAGATCATCTGAGTCAATACACATTGATCAGTATTGGCGAGAGGACAAGGCGATGGGTTTTGGGTATATAAGGAGCTATTCGGGGGCTGTTCTATCTCTTTCTTCTCCTCGGCATCAGTCTACAGCGAGTCTCCCGAGTGAGGCTCGGCTTGACGGAACACCGCCAGAAGCTGAGCGCTGCTCTTCGTCCCTCCTCAACGGACCTCGACTCAAACTGGAACTTGGATACCGTGTCGGCGGTACGGAACCAGGAGCGAGACGTACAGGAAGAAGCTGCAAGCAAGACAACGGGCAATCGGGGTGAGCGTATTGCCTGTGCCTACACATCCACAAGACCACTTAGCTGTGTGAGGGGGTGCTTGTAAGTCCCAACCAAACCTTAGAGGGGTTTAGTGCTGGGGTCCTGTGTTAGTTTATTTCACGGGAGGGTTCTTTTATTAGACCGTGGTAATTTAGCACGGTATGGCTTGTTGGACAAGCCAGGGTTGTATTGTTTTGTACTGTTACGAGTGTCATTGTTAATCCTATTAAACACAATATGGTTGAGCTCAAACGGGTGTCCGAGTCTGATCTGTCCATATAATCCCTATCGTCCAGAACTTGTAGTAAGAGATGTGTTTAGGTGCGCCCGAGAAAACCACTTAGAGGTAAGGGATAGCATACAAAAAATAACAGATCCTGGTAAATGGAAAAGATACAAAGAACAGCAAAGGGTCACAAAACAGAAAGGAAGCACTACAAAAAGGGAGTATGAAAAGAATCTTGCAAGGGATATCAAAATCAATGCGATGAATTTTTAGTTACATTAGGATAAAAAGGGTGGTCAGGAGCAATGTTGGCCCCTTAAAAACTGAAAGTGGTGATATAGTCAATGACAACGGGTAAATGACGGACATGTTGAGTAATTACTTTGCGTCAGTGTTTTCAGTAGAAGAGGATAACATGGCAGAAATCTTAAAGAAACTAATATTGAATCGGGGATAGGGACTCAATAAAATTAACGTAAGTAAAATAACAGTAATGAAGAAAATAATGGCACTAAAGAGTGACAAATCCTCAGGACCAGATGGTTTCCATCCCAGGATTTTAAAGGAAGTAGGTGAGCACATTGCAGATGCCCTAACTATAATCTTCCAAAGTTCTCTAGATTCAGGACCGTCCCTTTTAGATTGGAAAATTGTGCATGTCACTCTGCTTTTTAAGAACGGTGAGAGAGGGAAACCAGTGAATTATAGACCAATTAGCTTAACGTCTGTTGTCGGGAAATAACTAGAGTCTATAATTAAGAATAGGGTGACTGAACACCGTGAAAATTTTCAGTTGATCAGAGAGAACCAGCATGGATTTGTGAATAGTAGGTCATGTCTGACAAACCGGATTGAATATTTTGAAGAGGTGACTAAAGTAGAGGACTGGGGAATGTCTATGGATGTTATTTATATGGACTTCCAGAAGGCATTTGATAAAGTCCCACACGGTGGCATAGTGGTTAGCACTGTTGCCTCACAGCGCCAGGGACCCGGGTTCGAATCCGGCCTCGGGTGACTGTCTGTGTGGAGTTTGCACATTCTCCCCGTGTTTGCGTGGGTTTTCTCCGGGTGCTCCGGTTTCCTCCCACAGTCCAAAGATGTACGGGTTAGGTTGATTGGCGATGATAAATTGACCCTTAGTGTTAGGGGGATTAAATACGTGGGGTTACGGGGATAGGGTGGGATATGTGTTGGTGTAGGGGTTACGGGGATCGGGTGGGATATGTGTCGGTGCAGGCTCGATGGGCCGAAATGGCCTCTATCTGCACTGTGTGGTTTCTGTGATTTCTGTGATAAGAGACTGTTATCCAAGGTAGAAGCCCATGGAACTGAAGGCAAATTATTGGCCTGGTTAGGAAATTGGCTGAGCGGCAGGAGACAGTGAGTAGGGATAGTGGGTAAGTACTCAAATTGGCAGGATGTGACTAGTGGTGTCCTGCAGGGATCTGTGTTGGGGCCTCAACTATTCACAATGGCCCAGAAATTCGGGTCTCCACGGGTGAGTATGCATGGGGTACTTACCCGTAAGCCCAATGGAAGTGCCGGTTTCGTGCATGCACTGCGCATGCGTGGGAAACCGGCACTTCCGTTCCCCTGAAAGAAGGGGTTCAGAAGTCGAACGCGTGCGCAGGAGAGGCAGCGCGTGCACATCGAACTTATGTTTTTTTTGCAGGTTTTCCCGGGAGGGTAAGTCTCCAGAAGTTAGACATGTAAAAAGCAGTCGTAAGGCCTGTTTTTTTACAAGTGGTGAATTAATTAAAATTAAAACATTTTTTCCACAGGTTTATTATTTTTAAACACTTTAAATTAAGGTAAGTTTATTTTTAGCCCTGTTAGAAAATGTAATTAATTTTTTCAAAAATTTAAATTATTGTTTAAAATAGTTATTTCATGTAATTTATAGTTTATTTTTAAAATGTGATTTAAAAAAAAATTTATTTGAAGATTTAGTGATGTTTTGGGGCTTATAGTATTTATAGGTTTGACAGCACTTCCTGTCAAACTTATGAATGAAGCATTCCCTGCTACCATTGGCTCTCCATGGCCCACGTGATCCCAGGGGATGCATCGAACTAACTGCGCCCCTGGGATTCGCAAGCACTATGCGCCGGCGGTTGGAGGAGGCCCAGGATCGGAATCCCACGCGGGCCCACAGCTCAACGGCCGGCACGGTAGGTAAGTGCAGGTCGGGGGCTTGCACCCGCGGGAAGCCCCCGACCCGAATTTCTGGGCCAATATAGGCCAGCATTCCATTAGCCTTTTTGATTATTTTCTGTACCTGTTCCTGACATTTTAATGATCTATGTACCTGGACCCCCCAAGTCTCTTTGGACCTCCACTGTTTTTAGCTTTTCACCATTTAGAAAGTACCCTGTTCTATCCTTTTTAGGTCCAAAGTGGATGACCTCACATTTGCTTACATTGAAATCCATTTGCCACAATTTTGCCCATTCACTTAAACTTTTGCCCATCAGTATCCTTTTGTAATTTTATGCTTTCATCTACACTGCTTACAATGCTGCCTATCTTTATGTCATTGACAAATTTGGATACATGACTTTCTATGCCATCATCTAAGTCATTAATAAGTTGTGCTGCAGCTATACAAAACCCTGGTTAGACCACACCTGGAGTACTGTGAGCAGTTCTGGGCACCACACCGTAGGAAGGATATAATGGCCTTGGAGGGAGTGCAGCGTAGGTTTACATAGAATGATACCCGGACTCCAAGGGTTAAGTTACGAGGAGAGATTACACAAATTAGGGTTGTATTCCCTAGAGTTTAGAAGGTTAAGGGGTGATCTGATCGAAGTTTTCAGGATTTTAAGGGGAACAGATAAGGTAGACAGAAACTATTTCCGCTGGTTGGTGATTCTAGGACTAGGGGCCATAGTCTAAAAATTAGAGCCAGACCTTTCAGGAGTGAAATTAGGAGACACTTCTACACACAAAGGGTGGTAGAAGTTTGGCACTCTCTTCCGCAAACAGCAATTGATGCTAGATCAATTGTTAATTTTAAATCGGAGATTGAAAGCTTTTTATTAACCAAAGGTATTAAGGGATATGGGTTAGATCGCAGATCAGGCATGATCTCATTGAATGCCGGAACAGGCTCGAGGGGCTGAATGGCCAACTCCTGTTCCCATATTCCTATGAATGACCTCACCACTGACAAGTGGACATCAAGATCAGTACAGGGGGTATCAGAAAGAACATGATTGAGGGCGGGTGAAGCCCAAGGCTGGGGAGGTCGAATGTATCCTGGTGACACTACTCCTGCTTTTCCTGGCCAACAAGGAACCTTTAAAAATTTTAAAAAACCTCACTTACCTGGGCCTACTGTGGCCAGCATCCTGGCTGCGGCCGTTGGACTTTGCCCGCGGCTCTGAGACTGCGCTTGTTCCGATTATATTAAAAATAGGCCCCCTATAGGCATCTGGGATGGGCAGTCTTCCCATACCGTAATGCAGGCAAGTTAAAATGATGGGGGGCAAAAACACGTCAGAAAATTGGCACAAAACCCCGCCATCTTAAACCCCTGCCCACACCGTTTCTGCCGGGCGGGGCGGGTTTAAAATTCCCCCTTAAGTGATGGAGATGGGGGATATTACCGAGGTGAAAGTAGGCGGTCTTGGTGATGGAGAAGATATGGTGTCGGAAGCTCAGCTTGGGGTCAAATAGGACGCCAAGGCTGCAAACGGTCTTGTTCAGCCTCAAACAGTGGCCAGGGAAAAGGATGGAGTCAGTGGCTAGGGAATGGTCTCCAATGACAATAGCTTTGGTCTTCTCAAAGTTTAATTGAAGAAATTTCTGCACCTGCAACCCTGAATGTCGGACAAGCAATGTGACAAATCCAAGGCAGTGGAGGGGTCGAGGGAGGTGGCGGTGAGGTAGAGCTGGGTGTCGTCAGCATATATGTGGAACCCAACGCATTTTTGGATGATGTCGCCGAGGGGAGGCATCTTGATGAGAAATAAGGGGCCAAGGATAGATCCGTGTGAGACTTCAGAGGTAACGTTGCGGGAGTGGAAAGAGAAGCCACTGCCGGAGATTCTCTAGATACGACTGGATAGATAAGAATGGAACCAGACCAGGTCAGTCCCATCAGCTGGATAACAGAGGAGAGGTGTTGGAGAAGGAAGGTGTGGTTAACTGTGTCAAAGAAACATAGAAGATAGGAGCAGGATTAGGCCATTCGGCCCCTCGAGCCCACTCCGCCATTTAATGAGATCATGGCTGATCATCCAAATTAAGTACCCTGTCCCTGCTTTCTCCCCATATCCCTTGATCCCTTTAGCCTCAAGAAATATATCCAACTCCTTCTTGAATACATTTAATGAATTGGCCTCAACTGTCCTGTGTGGCAGATAATTCCACAGGTTCACCACTCTCTGGATGAAGAAACTCCTCCTCATCTCAGTCCTAAATGGCTTACCCCTTATCTTTAGACTGTGACCCCTGGTTCTGGACTCCCCTGCCATCGGGAACATCCTTCCTGCATCTAGTCTGTCCAGTCCTGTCAGAATTTTATAAGTTTCAATGAGATCCCCTCTCATTCTTCTAAACTCCAGCGAGTATAAGCCCAATCGACCCAATCTCTCCTCATATGTCATTCCTGCCATCCCAGGTATCAGTCTGGTGAATCTTCGCTGCACTCCTTCCACGGCAAGAACATCCTTCCTCAGGTAAGGCGACCAAAACTGCACACAATACTCAAGATGTGGTCTCACCAAGGCTCTGTACAACTGCAGCAAGACATCCTTGTTCCTGTACTCGAATCCTCTCGCTATGAAGGCCAACATACCATTTGCCTTCTTAACCACCTGCTGCACCTGCATGCTTACCTTCAGCGACTGGTGCACAAGGACACCCAGGTCTCGTTGCACTTCCCCTTCTCCCAATCTATTGCCATTCAGATAATAATCTGCCTTCCTGTTTTTGACATCAAAGTGGATAACCTCGCATTTATCCACGTTATATTGCATCTGCCATGCTTCTGCCCAATCACCCAATCTGTCCAAATCATCCTGGAGTTTCTCGGCATCCTCCTCTCAGCACACACGCCCACCCAGCTTTGTGTCGTCTGCAAACTTGGAGATATTACATCTAGTTCCCTTGTCTAGATCATTAATATATATTGTGAATAGCTAGGGTCCAAGGACCGATCCCTGCGGTACCCCACTAGTCACTGCCTGCCACTTGGAAAAAGACCCGTTTATTCCAACTCTTTGCTTTCTGTCTGCCAACCAGTTCTCTATCCAAGTCAATACCTTGCCCCCAATCCCATGTGCCTTAACTTTACATGCTAATCTCTTATGCGGGACCTTATCGAAAGCCTTTTGAAAGTGCAAATACACCACATCCACTGGTTCTCCCTTATCTATTTTATCAGTTACATCCTCAAAAAATTCCAGTAGATTAGTCAAGCACAATTTACCTTTTGTAAATCTATGTTGACTTTGTCTGATCCTGTCACTGTTTTCCAAGTGCTCTGCTATTACATCTTTTATAATGGACTCTAGCATTTTCCCCACTACCGATGTCAGGCTGTAATTCCCCATTTTCTCTCTACCACCTTTTTTGAATAGTGGGGTAACATTAGCTACCCTCCAATCCATGGGTACTGTTCCAGATTCCATCGAATGTTGGAAGATGATCAGCAATGCATCTACTATTTCTAGGGCCACTTCCTTAAGTACCCTAGGATGTAGATTATCAGGCCCTAAGGGTTTATCGGCCTTCGATCCCCTCAATTTCCCTAACACCATTTCCCTACAAATACTGATTTCAATCAATTCCTCCCTCTCATTAGACCCTATGTTCCCCGACATCTCTGGGAGGTTATTTGTGTCCTCCTTTGTGAAGACAGAACCAAAATATGTATTTAATTGGTCTGCCATTTCTTTGTTCCCCATTATAAATTCCCCTGATTCTGACTGCAAGGGACCTACGCTTGACTTCACCAATCTTTTTCTCTTCACATATCTATAGAAGCTTTTACAGTCAGTTTTTATGTTCCCTGAAAGCTTACTCTTATACTCTATTTTCCCCTTCTTAATTAATAAAGGCTGCAGATAGGTCAAAAAGGATGAGGAGGGCTATAGTTTACCACGGTCATAAAGGATGTCATTTGTGACTTTGATAAGGGCCGTTTCAGTGTTGTGGCAAGGAAACCTGATTGGAGGGATTCAAACATGGATTTGGGGTAAGGTGGCCATGCATTTGGGAGGTGACAACATGTTGAGAGGAAGAGCGGTTGGAGATTGTGGGTAATTAGCAAGGACAGAGGGTTCAAGGGTGTATTTTTTGAGGGGAGGGGTGATGACAGCAGATTGGAAGGGGAAACATAGAAACATAGAAACTAGGAGCAGGAGTAGGCCATTCAGCCCTTCGAGCCTGCTCTGCCATTCAACGAGATCATGGCTGATCATCCAAACCCTAGCACCCGGTCCCTACACCGACAGCCATCCCACCCAAGCCCTATCCTCGTAACCCCGTAACCCCACATATTTAATCCCCCCTAACACTAAGGGCCAATTTTTATCATGGCCAATCAACCTAACCCGCACATCTTTGGACTGTGGGAGGAAACCGGAGCACCCGGAGGAAACCCACGCAAACACGGGGAAAATGTGCAAACTCCACACAGACAGTCACCCGAAGCCGGATTTGAACCCGGGTCCCTGGCGCTGTGAGGCAACAGTGCTAACCACTATGCCACCGTGCTGCATAGCACGGGAAGGGACATACCTGAGGAGAGGGAACCATTAATTATATCAGCTAGCATGGGGGTCGAGGGAACAGGAACTGGGTCTTGTGGACAAGATGAGATGGGCATGAGAGGAGATAAGAGCGAAATTGGAGAAAGCTGCAAGTTCAGGGCTAGGGCAGGGGGGAATCTTAAGAGAAGTTTGGCCCGGTGGGCTAGGGGAAGGGAGGGAAGCGGCTGAATGGATGGTCTCGATCTTAATGATAAAGAAGTCCATGAGCTTCTCGTACTTCTTGTTGGAGTTGAGGTTGGAGGAGGCAGGGGAGAAGGTTTAAGAAGACGGTTTGTAGTGAAGAGAAGCTGGGGGTTCTAGATCCTAGAGTAGTGAGCAGTTTTGGCAGAGGAGAGCAGGACCCGATAGTACTTGATGTGGGTCAGCCAGATCTGGCGATGAATGGCTAAACCAGTTGTCCACCATAGACGTTCATGTCTGCGTTCCTTGGACTTAAGGGAGTGGAGGTGAGGGCCATACCAGTGGAACGGCCAGGATGACAGAGAGTAATGGTTTTACTGGGGACAAGGGTATCAAAGGTGGAGGTGAGAGTATGGTTGGGCAGATCGGTAGCTGCAGAAATGTCGTGGTGAATGGAGGGCCAAAGATTTGACAGTTGAAAGTGCAGTTGTAAGTGACTTGGGGGGAGAATTTTTTCCTGGGGTGGACACAGAAGTAAGTTGGGTTGTGAGGGGGAAGGGGATGTGAGTGGAGTGGAATACAAGGAAGTGATCAGAAATGGCCTTATCTGTGATTGGCATGGTGGGAGTAGAGAGGCCACGAGAGATGGCAAGGTCGAGGGGGTGAATATGGGTCAGAGAGGATATATGGAGGGAGAGGTTAAGGGAAGATAGGACGGCAGTGAAATCAGAGAAGAGAAGCTATGATGAGTTGAGATAGAAGTTGAAATCACCAAGGGCGAGAGAGACTCGGTGCAGTGGCTGAGGGTGGAAAGTAATGAAGATATCTCAGTGAGAAACTTGGTGTGGGGCTTGGGTGGGCGGTAGAGAACGAGGATTTTAAAGGAGAGGCAAGGGTGGGGTGCGGATCAAGAGGAGGTGCTCAAAGGAGGAGAAGGTGCCAGAGGAGTACGGGGACAGACCAAAGTGAGATATGGTAATAAGGGCCATATCGTCACCACGGCGGTTTGGGTGGGGCAAGTGGTAAAAGGTATAGCCAGGTGGGAAAGCTTCAGTAAAGGGGAAGGTGTCATCAGCCATGAGCCAAGTTTCTGTCAAGGCCATGATGTCAACGCAATCATCCACAATAAGGTTATGGATGGAAAGGGCCTTGTTCATGGGAACAGACATTTTGGCTAGCCCCTCAGCTCATGACAGAGGCGTATCACTGTGTTGTTCAGCCTATGCCTCTAAACCTGGCTATCCATGTGTGGTAAACCACTGTTGTTCACTTCACTGTTGTTCACTTCACTGTTGTTCACTCTTGCCCATTGTTGTACCTGTCTGTGCATGCCTCAGCTGGCTCCGCCCCTGGCTCCACCCATATGCCCTGGTATAAAGGCGGCTGCTCTGCAGTTCCCCAGGCCTTCAGGACCGGTCGACCACTAGAGGTATGCCTTCGTTCTTTAGCTAATAAAAGCCTGTTTGTTACTCTCTTAACTTCCAGTCTTTCTCTGTAATTGATAGCGCATCACCACGTGATGCTGAACACTTACGTGAGACAGATCAATTTCTTCTGGGGTACGAATGGGATCTTCCACCCAGTCATGTTACGAGATATTAAATGGATAGCTATCATTTCTGGTATTTGTAACATTTATGGGTTAAATGCATGAGGTTTAAAATTCCTGTGGCTCAAATTCTCCCAAAGTGGCACTTTACAGGATCTACCAAGTTTGAATAGCACCAGCACTGTAATGGGGTAGTCTGAGTTCAGCAGAATCTCACTGAGAGGACAGGCTACCAAAAAACACATGCGCTTCATCACAACCCCACAGATTTTTACAGACACTACACTGAAAATCTGATGAGAAATGCTACAAATTGCAGACACAAAAATTATGGACTTGGTTACTGCTTCTGACAGACCAGATATTGGTCAGTTATTCTTGGTGAACTTGGGAGTGAGTGAAGTTCAGTCCAGCCCTGGCTATGATCTTTCAGCAGCACAGATGATGGTGAAGTTGACCTATATTCCACACAGGAGTTGGCAATCTTCCACAGTTGAGAATATAAGAATAGAAGAAATAGAAGCAGGAGTTGGCCATACAGCCTCTCGAGCCTGCTTCGCAATTCAATAAGATCATGGCTGATCTTCGACCTCAACTCCACTTTCCCGCTCTATCCCCATGAGTTAGACAGACAGTTACAGACCTATGCGATCTCCATGTGGCCACAGATAAGATGTTAAGAAGGCATGCGGGATACTTTATTTTATTAGCTGAGACATAGAATACAATATAAAAGCAGGGAGGTTATGCTTGAACTGTATAAAACACTAGTTAGGCCGCAGCTAGAGTACTGTGGTCACCACATTACATGAAAGATGTGATCGCACTAGAGAGGGTGCAGAGGAAATTTACGAGAATGTTGCCAGGACTGGAGAATTTTAGTTATGAGGAAAGTTTGGATAGGCTGGGGTTGTTTTCTTTGGAACAGAGGAGGCTGAGGGGAGACTTGATTGAGGTGTATAAAATTATTATGAGGGGCCTAGATAGAGTGGATAGGAATGACCTGTTTCCCTTAGCAGTAACCAGGGGGCATAGATTCAAAGTAATTGGTAGAAGAATTAGAGGGGATTTGAGGAGAATTTTTTTCACCCAGACGGTGGTGGAGGTCTGGAACTCACTGCATGAAAGGGTGGTAGAGGCAAAAATGCTCATCGCATTGAAAAACTGCTTTGATATGCACCTGAAGTGCCGTAACCTACAAGGCTACGGACCAAGAGCTGGAAAGTGGCTGGATAGCTCTTTTTTGGCCGGCACAGACACGATGGGTCAAATGGCCTCCTTCTGTGCTGTAAATTTCTATGATCTACCAGCAGGTCAAAGTCCATGGAACGCGACACGGCTGGGTCAGGTTCTCAGTGGCTCTATTGGAGGTTTAGGTGACTCTTTGATAAGCCACTAAGAGACAAGGTTTCATGGGCAGGAGACAAAGTACATGGCCAAACAAGATGAGGCGTCTCCTGAATTCTGACTGCAACAGGAGATAGCTCAATTCTGGAGATGACAGCTAGGAATTGGAAATCGAATACCTTCAAAGTTCTTTGCTGCCCAAAAAGATTTTCATCTCCTTGAGGACTATTTCTGCTCAGTTTACCATCCACAGATTTTTCATGATTGCTGACCATGTACCTGTCAAATACCACTACACAGTCCCAGGTACCCCAATGCTGCACCATTCCCCACCATGAGGATTAGCTAGCAAACAAAATGACCGATCACCCGGGGTGTGAACCATTCTCTTCTCCATTGCTACTGGATTTACCCAGCTTGTTTGTCCTCCAGCCAGAATAGCAGGGTGATTGAGGGCTGATATGTCAGCCATAGGCTGATGAGGACCCTGGTCCCAGAGGAAGGGTATGGCCCCTTTAAGAACGTCCCCTTTAAAGATAATTGCACCTGGAGACGTTCCCCAGCCATCTGAGCATGAAAGGGGAGGTTCAAGAGAAGTAGTTCCAGAAAGAGGCTGGGAGATGTACCGTGTGGTGTTGCTTTGTGTTATGTGAATTAAAAGGTGTTTGGAACTTGGATTGTTCAAGGACTACTGTTTGTAAGGAAAAGGAGGCTCTGAGACAGTAGGACCTTGTAACAGTAACTGCAACTACAGGAAACTTTGGTTTATCCGGGAGGTTGTATGTCCGGAAACCTCAATCTACCGGCAGAAATCAAGAGCCGTTTTGTTTGTTTTTTTTTCTTCTCGTGGCTTTGTTTTCAACAGTCGGGCTCTGGAAAGTCTCTCTGAAGCTGTTGCTAAGCTACAGAGATGCTTCCAAGGTACGGGCCGACTGTTTACAAGCTGTTGCTAAGCAACAGTATTTGTTGTCAGATACGGAGATGAAAACCTCCGTATGCTTCAACATTAACTTTGTATGTCCGGCAATTTTGATAGATCGGCAACAGCTCAGTCCCGTCGGTGCCAGATATAACAAAGTTTCCTGTAACTGGTTATCCCTAATCAAAGTACAAGTTGGCACATCTGACTACCGCTTACCAAGCATCCTCTTAATGTTACCTTGATAGAAAATACAAAGCACAGGATATGGCTGCACAACAGGTTATTTATGTTGCAGACTGGCGGCCCCATCTGTCAGCCTTCAGTCAGACATTGTTTGGGCTGAGACCAAGCAGGCCAGGTTTAGTGCTGCTGAATGTCAGCGATCACCAAGCAGCTAAGAATTGCCATCAGCTCACAGCCCTAGCTCAAACAGAGATGTGCTACAGCATTTTGAAACGCCTCAGTCCATTGGGAACAGCAGGTGACCAGGGAGGTCAGGGAAGCCCATCTCCACACCAAATAAGAAAAGTCTTGTCATCACTTTGAGATTGCCAGGGGTAGAAGCCCAAGATCATCTCCAACCTGCATGACTTTCAGAGACTAAAAAGATTAAAAGACAGCCAAATCACCTTCCAATATCAGTCCCAGTGCTATTATAATTCCTCTTTAGAAAAAGGACCCCTGTTCCCCAAGTCTCAGCAAGTTGTGTAGTGAACAGCTGATGAGGAAATTCCCAAAGTGGTCTCAGCTGGGGCAGCAGCAGGGCCACTTTAGTTGACCTTAGAGCCGCTAATTTAGGTGGGGAAAATCACCAGGATTCCCACTCCCGATCCCTATCCACGGACCCCTGCTAAAAACGCTTGTGTTTGTAGATATTGGATCAGGACAGGATCGGGACTGGCTGTGGTGCCCCTTACAGTCCAATGGCTGACACTCTCTGCCAATGCCTGCACTTGAATAATGAGGTGTCAGTGGATAACCAGTACCCCTGAAAGGAGGAGAGGGAGAAAAGTTGTTGAGAATTTTTCAACAAACTTTGAAAAGGTGGGGGGAAAAAAGTCACATGTCTAACCTCTTAACTTTTTTTTATTCATTCACATCCCTGATTACCCTTGAGAAGGTGGTGGTGAGTCACCTTGAATACAACTGAGTGTCTTGCTAGGCCATTTCAGAGGGCAGTTAAGAGTCAACCACATTGCTGTGGGTCTGAAGTCACATATAGGCCAGACCAGGTAAGGACAGCAGATTTTCTTCCCTGAAGGACATCAGTGAACCAGATGGGTTTTTACAACAATCTACTAGTTTCATGGTCATCATTATTGATATTAGTTTTTAATTCCAAATTAATTTAACTGAATTTAAATTCCCCAGCTTTCATGGTGGGATTTGAACTCATATATCCAGATCATTAGTCTGAGGCCTCTGGATTACTAGTCCAGTAATTATAACCACTATGCTACCATACCCTAACTGGTCACCATATTGGCTTCAGAGCAAACTGGTGATGGTTTCAACCTGATGGTTTGAGGAGATGGAGGAATTCTTGATGCTTGGCATTCAGTAGAGCAGTTGCCATTGGCAGCTCCAGATCCTTCAACAACGCATGGCATCCGGCCTCTTGTGGCATAGATGTTGTTGAATAGGATGAGCGACAGCAATGACAAATGCACATTCAGAAGGGCCCATCTGCAAAGTATGGTTTTTCCCCTGAATGCCTGATTTCCATCAACAATGTGGTGGATGTCATAGAATTGTACAGCACAGAAGGAGGCCATTCGGCCCATTGGGTCTGTGCCGGCTCTCTCGAAGAGCAATCCAGTTAGCCCCACTCCCCTGCTCTTTCCCAAAATCCTTGCAATTTTTTCTCCTTCAAGTATTTATCCAATTCCCTTTTGAAGGCTACTATTGAATTATCATCAGGCAACATTCTCCTTTCTGTTTATGACAACACCTTCTACACAATGGTTAATTCCCATCTAAGAGATAGACAGTGACTGCAAGATATAGTCAGAATTGGACAGTTTGAAGACACGTGTGTTGCCTTCAGTGTAGATTCATAATGACGGTGGCCATCTATAATGGTACCAAGCTCCCTTCTGTTAGAACTTTTCATGATCTGTACTTAACTTTCACTGGGGCAAACAAGTTGGCAGAGTTGGCTGAAAAAACTTCAGGAATGTCCTACCCACTTATCATTTTCAGTAACTATGATATTTTATAAAGTCATGGCATGAGTTGGTGTTCAATAATGGGGACATCCACAATCCTGGATTCTAGATATAATGCAGGAAATCCATGGCACAGGCCATCCTGGATGATTGATGGTCAGTTCTGAGGGAGGTCCACAGCCCAAGCTGCCCCATGGATGACAGGTGGTCAGCACTGAGGGAGGTCCATGGCACAAGCGATCCCGTGGATGATAAGTGATCAGCACTGAGGGTATCCATGTCACAGGTGATCCCATGGACGATAGGTGGTGAGTAATGAGGTAGGTCCACAGCCCAAGCGATCCTGTGGATGAGAGGTGGTCTGTACTGAGGGAGTTCCATTGCACAGATGATCCCATGGATGATTAGTGGTCAGTACTGAGGTAGGTCCACAGCCCAGAGAGGAGAGGAAATGAGATTGAAGACAAACTGGTTTGTCAGCAGAATGTTCTTACCTGTCCCTGAGAGACCACAGGACTGGCAGAACCGCCAGGCTGGGAGAATGCCATTGGAGGCAGTGCCTTCAACATCATATTATGCATAATTATCTGATGCATCTGGGCATTTTGCATTAACATCAGCTCAACCATATCTGTGAACAAATTAATAAAAGGTTATATCAAACAAGAAGCTAAGTGTTGGAGGGTACATTTCGCATAAAGCAACCCCTTCCCCTTCCAGCTAAACATTGTAAAGACTTTCTCCTGACGTGTGCCAAACACCTTCATATTACCAACGTTGTAGACCTTTGCTGCACAACAAGGCCAGGTGAGGTTCTGATCACATTTGCAGAAAGTGCTACTTAATGGGCAGTGGCAGCGTGGATATGAAAGTGGCCAAGGGACAGAAAGCAGAGAGTAGTGGTGAACAATTGTTTTTCAGACTGGAGGGAAGAATACAGTGGTGTCCCCAGGGGTCAGTATTAAGATCACTGCTCTTTTTGCTATATATTAATGACCTGGACTTGGGTACACAGGGCATAATTTCAAAGTTTGCAGATAATACCAAACTCGGAAATGTAGTAAACAATGAGGAGGATAGTAACAGACTTCAGGAGGACAGAGACAGACTGGTGAAATGCACAGACACGTGGCGGATGCAATTTACCACAGAGAAGTGTGAAGTGATACATTTTGATAGGAAGAATGAGGAGAGGCAATATAAACTAAATGGGACAATTTTAAGGGGGTGCAGGAACAGAGAGACCTGGGGGTGTAAGTACACAAAGCTTTGAAGGTGGCAGGACAAGTTGAAAAGGCTGTTAAAAAAGCATACAGGATCCTCAGCTTTATAAATAGAGGAAACGAGTACAAAAGCAAGGAAGTTATGCTAAACCTTTATAAAACACTAGTTAGGCCCCAGCTGGGTTATTGTATCCAATTCTGGGCACCACACTTTAGGAGGTCAAGGCCTTGGAGAGGGTGCAGAGCAGATTTACTAGAATGGTACCAGAGATGAGGTACTTCAGTTATGTGGAGGGACTGGAGAAGCTGGGGTTGTTCTTAACCTTCTCTGCTCTAAGAGGAGATTTAATAGAGGTGTTCAAAATAATGAACAGTTTTGATAGAGTAAATAAGGAGAAACTGTTTCCACTGGCAGAAGGGTCGGTAACCAGAGGACACAGATATAATGTCATTAGAAAAAGAACCAGAGGCGAGATGAGATTTTTTTTTGTTGTGATCTGGAATGCACTGTCTGAAAGGGTGGTGGAAGCAGATTCAATAATAACTTTCAAAAGGGAATTGAACAAATACTTGAAGGGGTAAAATTTTCAGGGCCCTGGGGAAAGAGCAGGGGAGAGGGACCAGTTAGATTCAATTCAATTCAATTCAATTCAATTTTATTTGTCATATATGCAGCAGACGTGTGTACTGCACAATGAAATGTTGATTTTTACGAGTCCTCCCAACATTGGAATAAATATGGCATAACAATGACAAAAGTACTAATAGAAAGACAGTAATAATAAATAAAACAGTAATAAATAATAATAAATTAATCGTTCATGAGTCTTATGGCCTGGAGGTAGAAGCTGTTTCGAAACCTGTTGGTACGAGACCGTATGCTTCGGTATCTCTTACCGGACGGGAGCAGGGCGAAGAGGTTGTGGCTGGGGTGACTCGCGTCTTTAATGATTCTCAGGGCCTTCCCCCGGCACCTCTCGGGGTAGATATCCTGCACAGCAGGTAGTTTAATTCCTATAGTGTGTTGTGCAGCTTTCACTACCATCTGTAGAGCCTTGCGGTCTGTGGCGGTGCAGTTGCCATACCAGGTAGTGATGCAGCCGGACAGGATACTCTCGGTGGTGCACCGGTAGAAGTTGGTGAGAATCTGGGGGGCCATTCCAAATTTCTTCAGTCTCCTGAGGAAGAACAGGCGTTGGCATGCCTTCTTGGTTACAATGTCGATGTGATGGGACCACGTTAAGTCCTCCGTAATGAATACACCCAGGAATTTGAAGCTGCTGACCCTCTCCACCTCAGCCCCTTCGATGTAGATTGGGGTGTGTCCCTCCCCCTGCCGCTTCCTGTAGTCCACGATCATCTCCTTTGTTTTGCTGATGTTGAGGGAGAGTTTGTTGTACTTGCACCATTCTCCTAGGGCTCTTACCTCCTCCCTGTAGCCTGTCTCGTCGCCATCTGTGATCAGGCCTACAACGGTAGTGTCATCAGCAAACTTGATGATGGAGTTGAAGTTGTGCGTGGCCACACAATCGTGAGTAAACAGGGAGTGCAGAAGGGGGCTGAGCACACAACCCTGGGGAGCTCCCGTGTTCAGGATCAGTGTGGAGGAGGTGTTTCTGCCTATTTTCACCACCTGGGGTCTTCCCGTCAGGAAGTCCAGGATCCAGTTGCATAGGGAGGTGTTAAGTCCTAGCTCACTGAGCTTGTTGACAAGCTTGGAGGGGATAATGGTATTGAATGCTGAACTATAATCAATGAACAACATTCTCACATAGGTGTTCCTCTTATCTAGGTGTGATAAGACAGTGTGCAGTACAGTGGCGATGGCATCATCCCTAGATCGGTTTGGGCGGTAGGCAAATTGGAGTGAGTCCAGTGTGTCAGGTAGTAATGAGTTGATGTGGGTTTTGACCAGCCTCTCAAAGCACTTCATGATGACAGAAGTGAGTTCTATGGGGCGGTAGTCGTTTAAACAGGTTACTTTTGTTTTTTCGGGGACTGGAATAACTGATGTCATCTTGAAGCGGGTGGGGACTACAGACTGGTACAGTGAACGGTTGAATATATCCGTAAACACGGCTGCCAGCTGGTCAGCGCATGCTCTAAGGACACGCCCAGGGATTCCACCTGGACCGGGTGCTTTGTGGGTGTTCACTCTCTTAAAGGTCTTGCTCACGTCAGCCACGGAGATTGAGAAGACCCGGTCGTCCTGAGCCGCGGGCGCCCTTGTAACAGGCCAGTTGTTGTTGGCCTCAAACCGTGTGTAAAAAGTGTTAAGCTCATCCGGGAGAGAGGCATTGCTGGGCATGACACAGTTGGGTTTCCCTTTATAGTCTGTAATTGATTGTAGTCCACTCCACATCCTTCGCGAATCTGAGCTATGATAGTGTGACTCCACTTTGTCCGTGTATTGTCTTTTTGCATTTTTGATGGTTTTTCTGAGGTCGTACCTTGATTTCTTGTACTCATCCATGTCCCCAGAGTTGAATGCGATGGACCGTGCTTTTAGCATAGCACGGATATCGCCATTTCCCCATGGTTTCTAGTTGGGAAATGTTCGTACAACAGTCCTCGGAACAACGTCGTCTATGCACTTGTTTATGAAACTAATGACTGAATCTGTATATGTGTTGATGTCATTGTCCGAGGCATTCCGGAACATATCCCAGTCAGTGGAATCAAAACAGTCTTGTAACATCGTGTCTGATTGATCCGACCAGCGTTGTAGAGATCTCATCACAGGCTTTTCCTGTTTCAGTTTCTGCCTATAGGTGGGTAGCAGCAGGATGGAGTCGTGATCTGATTTGCCGAAGGGAGGGTGGGGGGGGGCCTTGTATCCATCCCGGAATGGAGTGTAAACGTGATCTAGTGTGTTCTTGGCTCGCGTTGGGCAGGTGATATGCTGATGGTATTTAGGCAGTACTTTCTTCAGATTGGCTTTATTGAAATCGCCAGCCACGATGAATGCAGCCTCTGGATGGGAAGTTTCAAGCCTGCTAATGATCCCATACAGCTCGTTTAGTGCCCTATTTGCGTCGGCCTGTGGTGGAATATACACCGCTGAAATGATCACGGATGAGAACTCTCTCGGGAGGTAGAAGGGTCGGCATTTGATCATCAGGTGTTCAAGATCGGGTGAACAAGAAGATGTAAGTAGTTCCACGTTGGAACACCAAGAATTGTTGATCATGAAACATACTCCACCCCCTCTATTCTTCCCCGAGTCCTTTGTTCGGTCTAGCCGGTGAATGTTGAATCCCTCTGGTTGAATGGCCGAAGCTGGTGTCGAAGGATCAAGCCAAGTCTCAGTAAAAATCAAGACATTGCAGTTCTTAATGTCTCGCTGGAAGGTGAGCCTCCCTCTGAGTTCGTCCAGCTTATTGTCCAGTGACTGCACATTCGCCAGGAGAATACTCGGAAAGGGGGGGGTGGTGTTCACGTCGCCTCAGCTTCACTAATGCATCTGCTCGTCTGCCCTGCCTGCGCCGTCGTCGCTTCCTGGTCACAGGAATGAAGTCAGGTAAGCAGGTGGGAGGGTAGATGGTAGTAGCAGCAGAATCCCAGTTCGAAAAATCGGGGGTAGGTCCTATATCTCCGGACGATCTTATGTCCAGAAGTGATTGACGGTCGTAGCGGATAAGTGAAGAAACAGTACTTGCAAAATTGTTTAATAATAACAATAAAATCTATATATATAAAGCGGCTCTTCTGTCTGTCTGTCTGTCCGCCTGGTCTCTATACGTTTGGAAGTTACAGAGCGTACCGACGCGCGTGTCGCCTCAAAAGAAAGCTTGCGATTCCGGACTGGTCATAGGCGTATTTACGTTTCGGCCGGACAAAAATCCCGCCCGCGGTATCCCAAAAACGTTCAGCGTTCCGCTCATTAGCATCTCATTAGCGACCGTGTGACGTCGAGGTCTTCCTACAGTTGAGTGTCGAGTGACTCGACGATTGACCAATCCTACGCTTCGGTGACCTGACCGGTCGACCAATCGGTGCGTGTGTGGGCGGGCCTTATCCTTCTGAACCGAGGTGAGTGGCCGCCATCTTGATTTTCCACGATTTTTTCCCCCACACTTTCTGTGTGTTAGGGAACTAAGGTAAATATTTCAATTATGTGTTAGGCAATTAATTAACAATTTATTTGAGTTTTATATTGTGTTTAGCAACACCCCCCCCCCTCCTCCTCCTCACCCTCGCGCAGGGGGGACTCGGGGCCTGAAGCTGAAAAAATTTATCTCTCTCTCTCTCTTTCTTCCCTCTCTCTCTCTCCTTCTCCTCTTCCCTCTCTCCTCTTCTCCTCTTCCCTCTCTGTCTCTCTCTACTTCCCCCTCTCAGGTGTCGCGGACGGAGCGCGGGCGCGCCGCCCGAAGTTTCCCGCTCGCTACCGGCCTTGCCGGCTCCCGCGGGCCGCTCGCACTGACCGCGCATGCGCCGCCCGCACTCACCGCGCATGCGCTGCCCGTCCGCCCGCCCGCAGCGGCCGTCCATCAGCCGCGCGATACGCGGGGGACCTCAGCAACGGCACCGGACCTCAGGCGCTAGGCAGGGGGAGGGGCTGGAGAGAGGGACAGAGGGGAGTGGGGGAGGGGAGTAGGGGAGTAGGGGAGTGGGGGAGCGGGGGAGGGGAGAGGGAGGAAGGGGAGGGAGGGGAGGGGAGGGAAGGGGAGGGAGGGAAGGGAGGGGAGGGGAGGGAGGGGAGGGAGAGAGGGGAGGGATAGGACATGACAGGGAGAGGGGGGACACACAGGGGCAGGGAGACCAAACGCCCCAAAATTGCCCTCGCAACGCGGGGCTCCCCAGCTAGTAATAAATAAAGTGGAAAGTTGTGGACGAGCTCGTAAAACAGCGGCTACCCTCATGAGCAGTAGAATATTTTAAAAAAAACAACTAAACTACTAATACTAAAACTAGAATGCTAAATACTAAACAGTAGAATACTAAAAAAACTAACAGTACGATATATTAAAATACAACATTAAATACATTAAATACAACATTGAAATACCAGTTGGGGAGCTCATAAAACAGCAGCCATGCAGGTCAGTTAAACAGTAGAATATTTAAAAAAAAACTAAATTACTAATACTAAAACTAGAGTACTAAATACTAAACAGTAGGATACTAAAAACTAACAGTACGATATATTAAAATACAATATTAAATACATTAAATACAACATTAAAATACCAGTTGGGGAGGAGCTTGTAAAACAGCAGCCATATAGGTCGGCACTGATGTCACAATGGCTTTTTCAAAGAGCTTACACAGGCACGATGAGCCGAACAGCCTCCTCCTGTGCTGTACCATCCCATGATTCTAGGATTAAGGGCTATATTGTGTGTTGGAGCTCTGACTAGAGTGTCCACTCATCTGCTTTTGTCAAATTTTGGCTGATAACGCTCCTGTGAAGCGCCTTGAGACATTTTATTACGTTAAAGGCGCGATATAAATGCAAGTTGTTTTTCAATCGGACAGTCTATTCTGTGTGCAGAAATTTCTAAAATATAAATTCGACACATGGGGTAAATTTTCTCCGGGCTTCTCCCACTCCGTCACTGTAACTCCGGCTGAACCCCTGTTTACCTGCAAAAATGGGGCTTGCACCGGAGTTACAGCAGAGAAGTGGGAGAAGCCCATGAGGAAAATCACTCACACTTCAGTCTATAAATTAAAAGTTTTTTTCCACCTACTGAGGCCCAAACTCCAAGATTTTGGGGGAGCAAAACTGACGTAGTCCCTGTGTAAGGGACCAAAATTTGGAGTGTAAGTAAACAATATATAGTGCCTTTAATGTGGAAAAACACCAAGGAACACAGAGATCTTGGTGGGTTGTAGGGCTGGAGCAGGTTACAAAGATAGGGAGGGGGGAAGCCATTGAGGGATTTAAACATGAAGATGAGAATTTTAAATTTGAGTCGTTCAGGGACCGGGAGCCAATGTGGGTCAGCAATGATGGGTGAAATGGACTAGGTATGGGATAGGATTCAGGGTTTTGGATGAGCTGAAGCTCATGGAGGGTAGAGGATGGGAGGCCATCCCGGAGAGCATTGGAATAGTCGAGTGTGGAGGTAACAATGGCATGGATGAGGGTTTCAACAGCAGATAGGCTGAGGCAAAGGCAGAGATGGGAGATGTTATGGAGGTAGAAGTAGATGGTCATGGTGACGGAGAGGAAATGGGGTCGGAAGCTCAGCTCAGGGTCAAATTGCAAACAGCCTGGTTCAACCTGTGACAATGGCCAGGCAGGGGGATGGAATCAAGGGCGAGGGTATAAACTTTGTTGCGGGGGCGAAGACAATGGCTTTAGTCTTCCCAATGTTCAACTGCAGGAAATTGTGGCTCATGGAAGCAGTCTTGACAGCACAAAGGCAGCGGAGGATTCAAGGGAGGTGATGGAGAGGTGGCGCTGGGTGTCGTCAGCGTACATGTGGAACCTGATGCTACGTCGTAGGATGATGTCACCAAGGGGTAGCATGTAGTCGAGGAAGAGGAGGGAGCCAAGGATAAGTCCTTAAGGAATTGCAGAGGTAATGGTGCGGTACCGGAAAGAGTAGCCATTGCTGGAGATGCACTGGCTACGATTGGATAGGTAAAAGTGGAACCAACTAAGTGCTGAGTTGGACAACAGAGGAGAGGCGTTGGAGCTGGATAATGTGGTCAACCATGTCAAAGGCTGCAGACAGATCAAGAAGGATGAGGCGGGATAGTTTATCACGGTCACAGGGGATCTCACTTGTGACTTTGATTAGGGCCAATTCAATGCTGTGGGAGGGGCAGAAACCTGGTTAGAGAGATTCAAACTTGACTGTGCAAGAAAGATGGGCACGGATTTGGGAGGCGACAATATGTTCGTGGATTTTGGAGATGAAAGGAAGGTTAAAGATGGAGTGATAATTTCCAAGGACAGAGGTGTTGAGGGTGTGGTGGGTTTATTAAGGAGGGGGTGATGACAGTTTTGAAAGCAATGGGAAAGTACCTAAGGAGAGGGGACCATTTACAATGTCAGCTAAAGTGGGGACCAGGAAGGGAAGCTGGTGCTCAGCAATTTAGTGAGAATGAGGTCAAGGGAGCAGGGCATGCGTCTCTTGGGCAAGATGAGCTCAGAGAGGGCATGAAGGGAGATTGTCGGCAAACTAGAGAAAGATTTAGGGCTGGGGAAGGGTGGGGCCTTGGGAGTGATTTGGCTTGGTGGGCTATGAGAAGCAAGGGAATAAGCAGAGACAGCTGAACGGATGGTCTCAATCTTAGTGACAAAGAAGTCCATGAGCTTCTCACACTGGATTTTGGAGATGAGGATGGAGGGAGCAGGGGAGAGGGGTTTAAGAAGAAGGTTGGTAACAGAGAAAGGAAGCTGAAGGTTATCTTTGCACTCCAGGTTGATCCCGGAGTAGTGAGCATCTTTGGCATAGGAGAGCAAAGCCTGATAGAGCTTGATGTGGTCCAGCCAGATCTGTTGATGTATCTAAACTAGTTGTACACCAAATATGCTCAAGTCTGCACCACTTAGACTTCAGGGAGCAAAGGTGGGGACGATGCCGGGAGATTAACCAGGATGGGAGAGAGTAAGGGGGAGAAATTGGGTATCGCCCATGTTGGAGCGCTAATATCGACTGGGCGCAAAGTTTAGCGCCCGGCGCTAATTATCGCCTCCGACTGCAAAATTCATCTCTATCACCCCTGAACGTGATTTGAGTGGTAAATCAAGCGCTACACACCTCTCTTAAGGTGCTAACGTCGGGGAGCGAGGCGTCAGCTCAAAACGCTACTGGACCTCAGGCGATGTCAATTAGCATGGAACCCAGACAGACTAGCACCGGCCAGTTCTTAAAGGGGAGGGTCCATCTTGCTAGCCAGGCACACCCTTCTCATTGCAGCGTTGACTCTGGTGCTGGAAAGACCTACCACCATTGTGCTGAGAGGACTGATGGATAGGCCCAGGGAGAGAGCTCGTTGCTTTAGCGACCAGGCCTTGGTGGCTCTGGTTGGCGCTGTCGAGCGGCAACGGGCAGTGCTGTACCCAGAGAGTGGCAGGAGGCCATTGCCCTGGGAGTACCGAAGAGTGTGGAGGGAGGTGGCTCAGCACATGTCCTCAAGGAGCCTGGTGCCGAGGAGTCACACTCAGTGTAGGAAGAAGTTCAACGACCTCACTCGGGTCATCAGGGTGAGTGACTGCTTTTCAATATCGCTACATCCCTCCATCTCAACTTCACTCTGTGCCCAGAGGGTTTAAAAACCCAAATGCCCAACACTCATCCATAACCTAGGGCCATCTCATAAAACACACATGCACATCCCACACCTTGCACACATTAAGGGCTATTCAACAATGGGAGGCACATCAGGCAAACACAAGGCTGCATACATTAAGGGCTATTCAACTATGGGAGGCGCATCAGGCAAACACAGTCACTCAGACGTTGTCCTTTTTCTTGCAGGCCAAGCTCTCTCATAACAGGTGGGAGCAGTAACGCACGGGAGGAGGACCGGCTGACCTACACCCCCTGACTGATTTGGAGGCGAGAGTGCAGAGGATCATTGCCAGCCAGGTAATAGGTGCCGTTTCCGCTGGAGATGTCGACCCCCTTGGGGTCAGCAATGGTTTGTTCATCATCTTTCTCTCCTCTC
This sequence comes from Somniosus microcephalus, assembly GCF_052327205.1. NCBI lineage: Eukaryota > Metazoa > Chordata > Chondrichthyes > Squaliformes > Somniosidae > Somniosus > Somniosus microcephalus. The sequence continues at coordinate 153,934,567 of NC_140990.1, read as the reverse complement.
TCATACCACTTGCCCCTCACAACACCAGTCTTTTACACTTTCAACCCAACTGTCTCCAGTCCTTGCTCCCTTACTGCCCCCCTGTCCTGACGCTAAAGCCACTCTTGTACCTCCCTGCTTTCAGATAGTGAACCATCAGCTGACCAGCCTGTCCCTCAACCTGCCAGTGGCAGCGATGCGCCAGACGAGGAGGAAGAGGAAGCCGGAGCCTCACCACCTGCATCTCCCGAGGGTGACAAATCAAACACTGGGGCCACACCTTCCCTGGAGAGAAGCAGGGGGGAAGGGTCTGATGAGGGTGAAGCTCCTGGACCCAGCGGGCTGCAGCAACGCCATTGGGGAAGGGAAGTTCAGGGGCCATCTCCCCGGAGGGTGAGTCGGCACGCGAGTTCTGCTGCACAGGACTCGGATGAGGACCTCGACATTGTGGCCATGAATACCCAGGCCTTGAGCAAGTACACTGAGCTCATGGGTGCAATGGCAAGGGTGCCCGAAAGCATGGATGCTCTGGCTAGGAGCGTGGAGGAGTCCGCCGCTAGCACGGCTGTCATCTGTGCGCAAACCCTTGAACCCATCCTTGCCTCATTGCAGAGGATGGTGGAATTGCAGAGAGACCGTGGGGACGCCAGAGCTCATGCCACGTGTAATGGGTGAGGTGGCAGGATCCATTGCAGCACAGGCCGATGCAACGCAACGGCTTAGTGCTGCAATCAAGTCTCAGATTGCTCTCATGCAGTCTCAGATTGATGTCACGCAAGCACTGACTGCTGCCATCGTCGCTGGGTCACCCACTGTCCCTCAGGGATCTGATGGTACCGCAGCACGTCAGCAATCTGTGCTTGAGCAGATTGCTCTGGATGCTGAGATACTGCCCCGGGGGAGTGGCAGTGTGTCGGTCGAGCAGGAAGGTGCTGTCCTTTCTCAGGATGACAGCATTCCTGCTCCCACCACTGCCACTTCCCCATTGCACTTGCCACAGCCTGTAACCCAGCCAGCCCAGACTGCTGCCGTCCAGGCAGAGTTGGTACAGTCTGCAGCCAGGCCCTCCAGGCCCAGAGCTGGTCGAGGGCGTCCTTCAAGGCCATCTGCAGTCTCTGACTCCCAGACTCAGCAGCCTTCTGCCAGCCTTGCTGCAGCCACTGGGGCCGCATTACAGAGGAGCAGTAGGGCGGGAAGTGGGGAAGTACGCAGGGGATGGAGGTCACCCTCAAAGGCCCAACAGTAGAATCTGTAAATAAATGGGGGGAATGTTTGTGGGAAAGTTCGAGGTTTGTGTGATTACATTTGTTTCGTGTTTTGCCGTTTATCTCCATGCTGTGAGAACGAGTTTTGTTAGTTCATGAATTGTTGGGTTTGTTTCTAATTGTTTGTACTGAATAAATGACACAGAGTTTGTAATATAAATACATTTTTTAATTCTAACTTTACATATTTGGTCATTTGACTCATTGCAGCTTTGCCCAGCAATAAGGGGTGCGGGATTCTTGCGATGATGTGCTTCTTCATCTCAGAAGCCATCTTCTCAGTAAGGGCTTAGAATCAGTGTCTTATGAGCCGTTCACGGACGGCCCTTGCAGTGGCAACATTGTGCGTCTCCCTCCCACGTTGGTGCTGCTGATCTTCCTCTTCCTCCTCCTCCTCCTCCTCAGGTGGTACACCAATCCCTGGTAGCAATGACTGGGTCCTCATGATTGCAATGTTATGCAGCATGCAGCACACAACAATAAAGGGGGAGACCCGCTCGGTAGAGTATTGCCTGGCTGCTCCCGAGTGGTCCAGACACCAGAACCATTGTTTTAAGATGCCAATCGTCTGCTCAATGAGGATCCTGGTGGCGCTATGGCTCTTATTATATTGCAGCTTGGCAGGACTGTTGGGGTTACGGAGCAGTGTTATCAGCCAGGTGCAGAGTGGATAACCCTTGTCCCCGAGGAGCCAACCACTTGGGTGATGCAGTGCCTGGAAAAGGTCTGACACACCAGTCTGGCGCAGGATGAAAGCATCGTGACTGCTGCCAGGATAGTGGGCATTGACGGCAAGTATGAGCTGTGTGTGGTCACAGACCAACTGGACATTTAAAGAGTGGAACTACTTGCGGTTTCGGAAAACCTCTGCATTTTCATGCAGTGCCCGCAATGCCATGTGGGTACAGTCAATGGCGCCCTGAACCATGGGGAAGCCCGCTATCCTCGCAAAGCCACTGGCACATTCAAGCGGTTTGTCCCGGGTCATGGGGAAAGAGATGTACTGGCGTCTCCTCTTATACAGTGCATTTGTCACCTCCCAGATGCAACAATGCACAGCGAACTGGGAGATATTCGCTATGGCCCCAGTAGAAGCCTGGAAGGAGCTGCTGGCATAAAAATTCAGAGCCACTGACACCGACAGAGACGTCCTGGTCCTGAGCTGAGGCTGCAGATCTGGTTGCAGGAGGTGGCAGAGCTCAGTGACCACCTCCTTGCTGAAGCGCAGCCTTCTGAAACACTGATCCTCGGACAAATGAATGTAGGAGAATTGCTCCTGGAATACCCTGGGAGGGTGAGGTCTCCTGCGCAGAGGCCTGTTGGCCCTCCTCCTTCTGGCCACGTTTGCCACTCTCTCTCTCCCCCGCCTCTGCTGCCTCCGAAGGTGAAGCTGGACAATGATGCCCCGAGTTACCGAGTTACTGCAGCCCCCATCGAAGCTTCTAAATATCTTTAGAAGGAAGGTGAAATAAAAGTTAACCTCCAAAGTGGTTCTCAGGATCCAAAACTCCTTCGGTCAGCATCGAATTTCTCCAGCCGTCTCTCTCCCTCTCAACATGCGTGTTCCCAGACATCTCTCTCCCTCTCAACATGCGTGTTCCCAGACGTCGCTCTCCCTCTCAACATGCGTGTTCCCAGACGTCTCTCTCTCCCTCTCAGCCTGCATGTTCCAAAAATTTTACCGACAAGAAAAGGCAGGAAGTGCCCGCCTTTAAAAATAGCGCTCACCCAGCCCCTTCCCGACTTGAAAACGTTCCCCTCTACCTGTCGTTGCTAGCGGCAGGCGGAAAGGCAGGGGGCGCCACTCAATATCTAGTCCAGGGTGCTACTGGGGCGTTACACGCTCGACTGACATCATGATTTTCAGGCGCAAGAGATCGTGGCGGTAGCGTTTAGTGCCGCCACAAAACGACTGGTCAATTTCACGAGCAGCGCTAAAATCACCGCGCCCGGGCACTAAGTTCCTAGCGCCCCGTTAGAGACCCCGGAGGCACTAATGGGGCGCTAACCAACCGAATTTTTCCCCCTAAGGGTTTTACTGGGGATAAGGTTGAGCAAATTGACAGCTGTGGAAGTATTGTGGTAAATGGAGGGCAAAGGCTGGACAGCTGGGCGTTTGAAAGTGCAGTTTTATGTGACTTGGAACAGTTATTTTCAGGGGCGGACACAGAAGGAAGTGGGGTTGGAAGGGGCCTGGGCAATGTGGGAGGATACAAAGAAGTGGTCAGAGATGCTTTTTTAGTGATCAAGGTCATTGGGGTAGAGAGGCCATGGGAGATAGCAAGGTTGAGGGGGTAGCCATGAATATGGCGAGGTCAGAGAGGTTTACAGTGAGGGAGAGGTTTAGGAAGCACAGTAGGGTAATGATATCAGAGGAGAGGAGGCAAGGTGAGTTGAGATGGAGGTTGAAATCACCGAGGGATGAGAAGAATCAACCAGGCTTCCACTTCCATATCATGATGCAGTTATCCCTGCTAGAAAGTGCATGTGTGTGGTGGTGAGAGAGGACAGGGTCAGGCTCCACTGTCGTGGCTTCATATCAAATAACCTGCACTTGGGGCAGACACTGGAGGGCTTTGGAAGGCAGTGAAACCAAATGCTGCCAGCAGGCAGATCCTTCAGAGGAAAATTAGCCACAAGAAAAGCTAAGTTTAAAAAAAAAACATATTTTCTTAGGACTAGGAGCAGAGAGATTTAGGAGTCCATGTACACAAATCACTAAAAACTAGTGGACAGGTACAGAAAGTTGTTAAAAAGGCTAATGGAATGTTGGCCTTTATCTCAAGGGCTGGAATACAGAGGGGTGGAAGTTATGCTCCAGCTGTACAGAGCTCTGGTTAGACCCCATCTGGAGCACTGCATTGGAAAGGCAGATTGTGTGCCATTCCCAGACAATCTGCTTTAATGTTTTATGCCCTATAGTAAGACCCTTGTAAGGGAGAGAGATTCAAAAGAACATTCAACTATTATGCAACAAAAGACAAACAGACCTTTTTTACACACTATTCAGTTTTGCACCAATCTCGGAGCAGGTGCTGTGTTAGGGTTGGAATTAGAGTTACGGTTGAAACCAGCTAATGAAACTGCGTAGACAAGGCCATTTTGCGTTCATGTGCAGCAGGGTTTAAAAGTACTGCCAAGTTTCAGACTGTACAAAAGGTGACAGTGCTAATCAGAGGCATTCCCCACTCACTTTATCCAATTTTCAAAATCCAGAACCAGAAGTAGACAGCAGAGGTGTATACATCCACATGTCGAACAGTACGTGCAGTAAGTATACCTGTGTGCCAAGCTAAGCGTTAACGGTGAGATTACCTCCCTTGCCCCATGGACACTCTCCATTTTGAATCTCTAGATGTAGCAGGATGCTGAACTGTATTATTCAGTTTGGAGACCACTCACTGGCACATCCCATAAATAACCTGTTGAGCTTGGAGAGAGAAAATGGAACATCCCCTTGCGGGGAGGAAGGAAACTATACTTAGAAAGTTACACATTGCTACGTACAACCAGGTTGGACATCTCCTGCTCAGTGCAGAACCAGACCGGAGTGACATATGTGTAACTGGTCAGATTACACATGGCACAGGTCATCTTGTTAATGCACACGGCATTTCATTAGCTCAGCAATCGGAAAACGGACTTTTCTCATCTGGTTGTTGATCAAAACTAACACGGGGTCCCTCCTGAAACCGATTGTGAATTGCACAGTCTGGATCTTATATACTTGGCATGCCTCCCAGATATAAACACAGGACCAATACCTCCTTGAAAAGACTTTAACTGCTAAATAAAACTGCACATTTGGAAAGATTTCTTACCCTCCTTGATGCTGCCTGACCTGATTGGTGGTAGGGCCTGCGGAGGTGGGATCTGCGTGATGAGTGGCTGTTGCTGTGGTAACTGTTGTATGATCGTTGCAGGCTGCTGGGGGAGCTGGGGAGAGAGAAGTGAGGAGCAAAGAATGAAGGGAATGCAGAAATAGCCGAGTAACAATAAAGTATTAATCGACTTGCATTTTCTGTGTTTATTTCTGCATTTTTAACTGGAATGCAGTCCTACCAACTCTCCTTCATTCAGCAAGAGTCTCACGCATGAGGAGGTGATATCCTACCTGAGGATCACAATCCCTCCCTCGTGTGCATGCATTATGCCAGGATATCTCCATAGGATGGTATGGAGCAGAGACATCCCAGCATTTGTAATAGTAGTGAAAGTCCTTGATTAAAACTATAGGCCCTGTGTTGTGTATGTAACCTGTTCCACCTTAAGAGAGCTTAAGCCTGTTCCACCTTAAGAGATGTACTACTTTCTCAGGCTGCTGTAGACGTAATACCGGGGGTGAACACACCGGTATATAAGCACTGTGCAGTAATCTTGTATTCAGAATAGTCCCTACCTCCAACCAGTAAAGACCTGTTTTATTGTTACTGATTAAGTCTGAGTATTAATTACTTGAACAACTCACAGACTTAACACTGGCGACGAGTCTGATTCGGACCCTGCGGCAGTCACTCCACGGCAGTTTCGTCCACAGCCAGGACATTACAGAGAGGTTTCCACCCTCTCCACCCCACTGGAAGACATCCTGACCTCGGAGCCTCCATCGGCGACCGTCAGCTTCTTCTCCAGCTTGGTGGTGGGTAAGCCGTTGTCTGAGCCGGGCAGCGACGCGACAGGCAGTCGACCGCGTTGGCTGCACGAACGGGGCTGGGGGAGCAGGAGGAATAGGGTGCGAGAGCCGCTTCGAGCGGGAGGCGTTTCAACAGAGCGATCGCATCTCCTGATAAGGGCCGAGAGCCGCGAGAGCGATCGCATCCGCTGATAAGGGCCGCACTCGGGCGATCGCGGCGAAGATAAGGCCGCACTCGGGGGCTGAAGGGAGACGGCGTCGGGGGACGGGTGAAGACCGCCAAGCGCGGGAAAACCGCCATTTTGTGGGCGGAGGACGACGGCAAGAGCGGGAAGCCGCCATCTTGGATAGCAGTAAAAAAAAAAAAAAAATCTGAGAAATTGCAAATCTGATAAAGCACTACAATGCCTAAACACGGGAATATTAACAACTTTGATAGTGACATCGAAGATTGGGCCATATATGTTGAACGAGTTAAAAATTATTGTAAGGCAAATAAAATTCGTGAGGCCGATAAAGCACTAACATTATTAAATTTAATGGGTGCGAAGACATACGGGCAATTGAAACACCTGTTATCACCAGATGAACCGGCGGATAAGACGTTCGATGAGATTGTTACTGTCCTGAAAGATCATCTAAACCCCACGCCGCTGATGCTAGCGGAACGATTTAAATTTTACGACAGAAGGCAGCTACAGCATGAAAGCAATGCTGAATATTTGCTGGAATTGCGTAAATTAGCGAAATATTGCCAGTTTGGAACGGGACTGACAGATGCACTACGAGACAAATTTGTGTGTGGTTTATTTAAACAGGATACACAAAAGCGACTGCTCGAGGAGAATGAGCTGACGCTTGAGAAGGCGGTCACTATGGCAGCAGCACACGAAGCCGCAGCGAGAGGCACGGCAGTAATGCAGCTACGGTCACCGGGGCTCAGTGCACACAAATTGGGTGTGAGTTCTGGCAAATGTTATCGTTGTGGAAAGACAACGCATGATCAGAACCAGTGTTGGTTTAAAAACCAAGAATGTAGAACTTGTGGTAGGCTTGGACATATAGCTAGAGTATGCAGGTCAGGGAAGAAGACCAGCAACAAGAAGTCACCGCAAGGAAAATATGCAAAAGTACACAAGGTGGCCGAACAGGAGTCCGATTCAGACGCTAGCAGTAATGAACTGGCTGGCTTAAGCAGTATTGAACTGGCTAGCTTAAGGGTACTCAACGATGGTAAGGGTGCAGACCTCCAGACAATTTGGGTTACTCTTCAGATAGAAGGAGTCCAAGTAAAAATGGAATTGGACACTGGATCGGCATTGTCGGTCATGAATAAGAAAGATTACAGAAGGTTATTCCAACATATTCCCCTACAGGATACGGAGATTATATTGACAACCTACACGGGGCAGAGAGTGTACCCCATCGGGACAATAAAGGTTGCAGTGGCCAACAAGGGCGAAGGAAGTCAAATAATGGACTTATATGTGCTACCGGAGGGAGGTCCACCACTACTAGGCCGGGAGTGGTTTAGAAACATAAATATGGACTGGCATTCGCTAAAAGCCATAAAGAGTGAGAACTCGGTGCAGATAATCAGCCCAGACTCTAGAACTGATGATGGTAAGACCAACCCATGTGCAAAAGACAAAGTTTCAGCACAGAATTCCACTGAGCAACAACAACATAGTTTAACAGAGAATTCTGAGTCTGTCAAGTCTACTGATATGCACATTTTTGAGGGACACTGGGCTCGAACTCAACTCCATTTCAAACTACAACAGCAATTAGAACAAATGATTCGCCGTTTTGAGCAAGAGATGAATGAAATAAAAAAGTTCTTTGTTACAGAGTGGGAGAATCTGGAAAGGCAACAGAAGCAACTGATGGAGAAAATGGAGCAGGAGCACACCAACCATCTGCGCGAGGAGGCCGAACGAATCAAAGCTGATTCAGGTTCTGAAGGTGCGTGCCATAATCTGGTGTCAGAAGAGTTAACGGTCAGCAAACTCCTTCATATGCTGAGGGACAAGACTCTGAAATGGGAAAAACTTGAACACGAGCTGCGATCTTCAAAGGAAAAGGGTTCGGAGCTCTCAAAAGTCATTGAGATGGCTGATGTGACGACACAGACTGAAACGACTGCAACAGAGCAGCCATTGGATGCCAAAAGTACGCTGACTCACGTCAATGTAGAACAACAGACCGCTGAAACAGCTGCTCCGGTAGAGGGATTGCATAGTCCGATCAATCAATCTCCAAAGGAAGTTGAAGTATTAAAATCACAAATGAGGTCACTAGTAAACGACTTGCTGAAAGCCCAGAAAAAGCTGGAGGCAGAGGTACACATGAAGAAGTCTCTTCAGGAAAGATGTCTGGATTTGGAACAAGAGCTGGCTAACGTCCAGCTGGGTATGGAGGAAATAGACGACCCTCTCGCTGACCTGTCGGACGACTCCGAATATTACTATGTCCTGTCCTGCCCAACTTGTAACTTCGACTCCCACCATACAGAAATCATGGAGGAGCACCGAAAGTCTACGGAACATCGGGAGAAGGTGGCTCTACTACAAAAAAAGGAGGAAGAGAAGGAGGAACTGCGCATGCAGCTGGCAGCTGTGGCAGCTGACAATGGAGCCCAGAGAGTCTCCAAGAAGCAGAAAAGGAAAAGTAAAAACAGAAGATGACCCATCTGAACCATTATCACCTCTACCAGATCACACACGTGGTCCCTCCGAACGGAGCCAAATCAGTTCGGAAGTTCAAGCTGTTAAATCCATGAAAGGACTATTGAATGAGTAACGTGAACCGACTACACCACAGAGATTGAATCTGTGAACTGTTTTCCGCAGAGACTGAATCTGTGATATGTTACGTTAAACATGAAGTTATATATGTATATATGTTATTACGTTATGTTAAATGGGGGGGATGACTATAAAGCTAAGAAGGGAGGAGTGTTGTGTATGTAACCTGTTCCACCTTAAGAGAGCTTAAGCCTGTTCCACCTTAAGAGATGTACTACTTTCTCAGGCTGCTGTAGACGTAATACCGGGGGTGAACACACCGGTATATAAGCACTGTGCAGTAATCTTGTATTCAGAATAGTCCCTACCTCCAACCAGTAAAGACCTGTTTTATTGTTACTGATTAAGTCTGAGTATTAATTACTTGAACAACTCACAGACTTAACACCCTGGAACTAGATTGACACTGCCCAAGCTCATTTCACATAGGGCTCTTACAGCCAAGAAGAGAGAGGAGACTTCCATCCCTTTCGCCTGGCCTTGATTTGAACTCACGTCCTAGCGTACCACCCATCCTCCCTGTTTCTTTAGCTCTAATATAGTGACTGCAGTGAAACTGGGATTGTTTGAGGGTAGTCAAACATATCTTGCAACGATTTGTAATCTTCACAGGTTTGTCCACTTCAAGCGTGTGGTTTGGGAGCTGTGTATCCCAGATTAGTTTGTTATAGATAAAGGGGAATTCCTGATAGCAAGTTCCTGTCTTCTTAACTGAAATTTCTATAAACAGAATCCAGCCTGTATTTGAATCTTGGGCTAATTTCCACTGCCTGGTCTTGTTCCTTACCGTGTGCTGGATAATCCGGGGTGGCTCTGGTGGGGGCTGCTGGTAGACGTGAATTGGTGGTGCCTGCTGAATGGGCTCCAGGCGTGAGTACCGCCTCCGAGTCCCTCCCCATGTGTGGGGCCGGGACCACTCATCCAACATGTGCTGTTCCTGAAAATATAACCTTGGATTATCACAATGGTCGAGCCTGTTTCGCATGCTTCAATCCTTCTGCTCCTTCAATCTCTGTTCCTCACCATTTTACACTTTCAACTGGTCATGTTTAGAAACTTGGAGGTTAGCAGGCAGAAAAATGTGTGCTGTGGTTCCGGGCGTATTCAGTGTGCTGTGGTTGCTAATCATTGTCCAAAATCCTAAAACAATAGCCCACCTAGCTTGGCCAGCAATCAAGCACTGCTTTCAGATCTTGCAGGCTGGAATGTACCTGCAGGCTGCAGGGCTGTCGGTAACACAGCCCAAGAATTACATCCTGAAAGGGATATCTACATAAGTCTTCTCTTTTGTTTTAATCATTTTCTTTCCCCAACTTGGAATGAGCTGCCTGAAAGGGAGGTGGAAGCAGATTCAATAGTAACTGTCAAAAGGTAATTGGATAAGTACTTGAATGGGGAAAAATTTGCAGAGCTATGGGGAAAGAGCGGGGGAGTGGTACTAATTGGAGAGCTCTTTCAAAGAGCCCGCACAGGCACAATGGGCCGAATGGCCTCCTTCTGTGCTGTAACATTCTATGAACTTACCAGAAGTTGCTGATTCCTGCTAAGGCTGTAGAAGATTAGCTAAACTCAACAAAGAACAGGACTTGAAACTGGAATCCTCCTACTCTATACAGCTCAACCACTCACTCAACCAACTGAACCATTTGCTGAGCCCTGCTTTGTTAACATTAAGAGTATCTGACCTGTTTATGACCATTTGCTATTGTGCTATTATTATTTGTACACTGCCTAGTTCCTCCTGGTTCCATCCCTAGATATCTGGCAGAATCCCCCTGCTTTCTCCTGTAAAGACAGATGACCAGTAGCGATTTAACCATACCGCTATATATTCATCCTCAGTTTCAGTTTTTAAGCAGATAACAGCTCTATTGTGTTTGGGGCAGGTAGGAACGGAGATGACGCGGTGGAGGAGGCTTCACAGTTGTCAGGTTGTACTGAGGGCCGAGGATCAGTCCCGTGGGGGTGCTCCAGCTCCCTATAAACTGCAGTATAGAATACCTGGTAATCTGTCATCAAGCAAAACACTCTTGTTGCTCACTGGAAATGACACAAGCCTTTTCATTCTCTGAGCCTTTGGATAACGGACGAATGATATTCTATCAAACCATGTGACTATAATATGTGAATCAGGTTTATTAAAAGTCAAAAGTTAAAAGGGGTACGGTAGCATGGTGGTTATGTTACTGGACTAGTAATCCAGAGGCCTGGACTAATGATCCGGAGACGTGAGACCACGGCAGCTGGGAAATTTAAATTCAGTTAATTAAATAAATGTGGAATAAAAAAGCCAATATCAGTAATGGTGACCATGGAACTACCAGATTGTTGTAAAAACCCATCTGGTTCACTAATGTCCTTTAGGGAAGGAAATCTGCCGTCCTTACCTGGTCTGGTGACTCCAGACCCACACCAATGTGGTTGACTCTTAACTGCCCTCTGAAATGGCCTCGCAAGCCACTCAGTTGTTCCAAAACACTATGGAAAAGTATAATAACAATAAAATGGGACTGACCACCCTGCATCGACCTAGGCACCGCATTCGGAAACGACAAAAGCACACCCAGCCCAGTCATAGAAACATAGAAGATAGGAGCAGGAGTAGGGCATTCGGCCCCTCGAGCCATTCAATGAGATCATGGCTGATCATCCAAACTCAGTACCCTGTCTCTGCCTTCTCCCCATATCCCTTGATCCCTTAAGCCTTAAGAAATATATCCAACTCCTTCTTGAATATATTTAATGAATTGGCCTCAACTGCCTTCTGTGGTAGAGAATTCCACAGGTTCACCACTCTCTGGGTAAAGAAATTCCTCCTCATCTCTGTCCTAAATGGCTTACCCCTTATCCTTAGACTGTGACCCCTGATTCTGGACTCCCCCGCCATCGGGAACATCCTTCCTGCATCTAGTCTCTCTAGTCCTGTTAGAATTTTATAAGTTTCAATGAGATCCCCTCTCATTCATCTAAACTCCAGCGAGTATAAGCTCAATCGACCCAATCGCTCCTCATACGTCATTCCTGCCATCCCAGGTATCAGTCTGGTGAATCTTCGCAGCACTCCCTCCATGGCAAGAACATCCTTTCTCAGATAAGGCGACCAAAACTGCACACAATACTCAAGGTGTGGTCTCACCAAGGCCTGTACAACTGAAGCAAGACATCCTTGCTCCTGTACTCGAATCCTCTTGCTATGAAGGACAACATACCATTTGCCTTCTTAACCGCCTGCTGCACCTGCATGCTTACCTTCAGCGACTGGTGCACAAGGACACCCAGGTCTCGTTGCACTTCCCCTTTTCCCAATCTACTGCCATTCAGATAATAATCTGCCTTCCTGTTTTTGCCACCAAAGTGGATAACCTCGCATTTATCCACATTATGCTGCATTTGCCATGCATCTACCCAATCACCCAACCTGTCCAAATCATCCTGGAGTTTCTTGGCATCCTCCTCACAGCACACACGCCCACCCAGCTTTGTGTCATCTGCAAACTTGGAGGTATTACATCTAGTTCCCTCGTCTAGATCATTAATATATATTGTGAATAGCTGGGGTCCTAGCACCGATCCCTGCGGTACCCCACTAGTCACTGCCTGCCACTCGGAAAAAGACCCATTTATTCCAACTCTTTGCTTCCTGTCTGCCAACCAGTTCTCCCTCCAAGTCAATACCTTGCCCCCAATCCCTTGTGCTTTAACTTTACACGCTAATCTCTTATGCGGGACCTTATCGAAAGCCTTCTGAAAGTCCAAATACACCACATCCACTGGTTCTCCCTTATCTATTCTACCAGTTACATCCTCAAAAAATTCCAGTAGATTAGTCAAGCACGATTTACCTTTTGTAAATCCATGTTGACTTTGTCCGATCCTGTCACTGTTTTCCAAGTGCTCTGCTATTACATCTTTTATAATGGACTCTAGCATTTTCCCCACTACCGATGTCAGGCTTACCGGTCTATAATTCCCCGTTTTCTCTCTACCACCTTTTTTGAACAGTGGGGTAACATTAGCTACCCTCCAATCCATGGGAACTGTTCCAGAGTCTATAGAATTTTGGAAGATGACCAGCAATGCATCTAGTATTTCTAGGGCCACTTCCTTAAGTACCCTAGGATGTAGATTATCAGGCCCTGGGGATTTATTGGCCTTCAATCCCATCAATTTCCCTAACACCATTTCCCTACAAATAACGATTTCATTCAGTTCCTCCCTCTCATTAGACCCTATGTTCCCCGACATCTCTGGGAGGTTATTTGTGTCCTCCTTTGTGAAGACAGAACCAAAGTATGTATTTAATTGGTCTGCCATTTCTTTGTTCCCCATTATAAATTCCCCTGATTGTGACTGCAAGGGACCTACGCTTGACTTCACCAATCTTTTTCTCTTCACATATCTATAGAAGCTTTTACAGTCAGTTTTTATGTTCCCTGCAAGCTTACTCTCATACTCTATTTTCTCCCTCTTAATTAATCCCTTTGTCCTCCTTTGCTGAATCCTAAACTGCTCCCAATCCTCAGGTTTGCTGCTTTTTCTGGCCAATTTATATGTCCTCTCCTTGGATCTTATGTTATCCCTAATTTCCCTCAACCCTGCAAAGGCCTCCTCACTAACATCTGAGGACTTGTGCCAAAATTGGGAGTGCTGTCGCATAGGCTAGTCAAGCAACAGCCTGACATAGTCATACTCACAGAATCATACCTTTCAGCCAATGTCCCAGACCATCACCCATCACCATCCTGTCCTATCCCACCGGCAGGACAGGCCCACCAGAGTTTTACAGTTAGGAGGGAGTCCTCAACATTGAGTCCGGACCCCATGAAATCTCATGGTTTCAGGTCAAACACGGGCAAGGAAACCTGCTGATTACCACCTACCCCCCTCCCTCAGCTAATGAATCAGTACTCCTCAATGTTGAACACCGCTTGGAAGCACTACTGAGGGTAGCAAGGGCACAGAATGTACTCTGGGTGGGGGGGACTTTAATGTGCATCACCAAGAGTGCACCACTACTGACCGAGCTGGCTGAGTCCTGAAGGACATAGCTGCCAGTCTGGGCCTGCAGCAGGTGGTGAGAGAATCAATACGAGGGAAAAACCTACTTGACCTCGTCCTCACCAATCTACCTGTTGCAGATGCACCTGTCCATGACAGCATTGGTAGGAGTGAGCATCTTGTGGAGACGAAGTCCCGTCTTCACACTGAGGACACCCTCCATCGTGTTGTGTGGCACTACCACTGTGCTAAATGGGATAGATTCAGAACAGATCTAGCAGCTCAAAACTGGGCATCCATGAGGCGCTGTGGGCCAGCAGCAGCAGAATAGTATACCATCACAATCTGTAACCTCATGGCCTGGCATATCCCTCACTCTACTATTAACATCAAGCCAGGGGACCAACCCTGGTTCACTGAAGAGTGCAGAACAACAATGCATGCTAAACAGCAGAAACAGCATGGTCTAGACAGAGTTATGTGATCCCACAACCAATGGATGAGATCAAAGCTCTGCAGTCCTGCCACATCCAGTCGTGAATGGCGGTGGACAATTAAACAACTAACGGGAGGAGGAGGCTCCATGAATATTGTTGTGTATGTACCTTTAAGAGAATAACTGGTCTCAGACTGCAGTACCGGCAGTGACCACCCCTGTATAACAGGCGCTATTGAGCCTCTGTGTTTTTAGTTTCACTGTGGACTTCCACCAGTAAAGACTTATTTTGTTCACTCCTGCTGTCCGTGTCTCAATTATTCACGGACGTAACACTGGCGACGAGGAAGAAACGAACTTACCTGCAACTCGGCAGCACCTCAGACGACGTTATTGAAGGTCGAAGCCAGAAGAAAGAATAAATAAATAAATAAATAAAATCCAAAGAAACTCGAGAAACGGGCGTCAACTGTGGGCAACCGCCCTCCAAATCCTCGGATTGGAAACTTGCAGGAGAGACTGTCCAGAGCCAGGCTGGGTTCCTCGGTCTGTGGTTTCCCAGCTAATCGGGCTGGTGGCAGGTAGTGCACTGATCCTTCCTGGGCTGCGGCGGGCTGAAGCTCGATCGGGTGGCTTTTCAACGGGGCCGGGCAGCGAGTCGGGAAGCAAAGCGAGAGAGCGAGGGTGGGTGCTTCGGAGCCGGGCAGCGTTCGGACCTAAGAAGAGGGAGGGAAGTGTCCCAGAGGGTCCGCTCCACGACGGGAAAATAATAAAAGAAAGAAAAATCAATATTAAACGCGCAAGAAACCGTGGAAAGCAGCGCTAACAACAGCGGGGAAGAAGGCAAAGCGCGGGAGGCGCCATTTTGTTAAATCGGGGAAGAAGGCAAAGCGCGGGAGGCGCCATTTTAGATTTGCAAGATGCCGAAGACTGGCTGTATCACTGTTTTTGATAATACAATAGAGGACTGGACCACGTATGTGGAAAGAGTCGAGGTATATTTCGAGGCAAATGAAATAGCGGAGGGGAAAAAGGCATCGATATTGCTAAACTTAATGGGCGCTAGAACGTACGGCCTATTGCGGGACCTGATTACTCCAGCCAAACCGAAGGCGAAGAGTTCTAACGAAATTGTTGCTGTCCTACAGGAACACTTAATCCCTGCACCGCTGTTGATAGCAGAAAGATTTAAATTCCACAGGAGAACTCAGCACAAAGATGAGAGCAATGCTGAGTATCTTACGGAACTACGCAAGCTATCAAAGCACTGCCAGTTCGGAGCAGGACTGGCAGATACCCTACGGGACAAATTTGTCTGTGGACTCCTGAGTGAAGGAACACAGAAGAAGTTACTCTCAGAGAAAGAGCTGACGCTAGATAAGGCTTTCAGCGTGGCAGTATCGTATGAAGCAGCAGCCAGGGGAGCTGCAGAAATTCAACAAAAACCACAGAAATACGGCACCCACGAAATGACACGGGGATTTGCAAAATGTTATCGCTGCGGCAGAACTAACCATGACCAGAAGGACTGCTGGTCCAAAGACAAAATATGCAGGCAATGCAGGAAGATGGGACACATTGCACGAGTTTGCAGGTCTGGGAAGAAGACCAGCGACAACAAAAAGGCTACTAAGGAACCGTACAAGAAAGTACAAAAGATGACGGACAGAACACATGGGAGTACGATATTATTGCTATCACGGAGACATGGTTGAGGGAGGGTCAGGACTGGCAGCTCAATATTCCGGGGTATAGAATCTTCAGGCGAGACAGAGGGGGGTGTAAAAGGGGAGGGGGTGTTGCAATATTAATTAAGGAGTCAATTACTGCTGTAAGGAGGGATGATATATTAGCGGGTTCCTCTAATGAGGCCATATGGGTAGAACTTAAAAACAAAAAGGGGGCAAGCACTTTGCTGGGAGTGTACTATAGGCCCCCAAACAGTCAGGGGGAGATAAAGGAACAGATATGTAGGCAAATCTCAGAGAAGTGCGAAAATAATAGGGTAATAATAGTGGGGGATTTCAACTTCCCCAATAATAAGTGGGATAGTCAGAGTGTGAAAGGCTTAGAGGGTGCAGAATTCTTAAAGTGCATCCAGGAGAGCTTTTTGAGCCAACATGTAGAAAGTCCTACAAGAGAGGGGGCGGTACTGGACCTAATTCTAGGGAATGTAGCCGGGCAAGTGGTGGAAGTGTCAGTAGGAGAGCATTTTGGCGACAGTGACCATAATTCGGTGAGATTTAAGGTGGTCATGGAAAAAGACAAAGACGGCCCGGAAATAAGGGTTCTAAATTGGGGGAAGGCCGATTTTAATATGATAAGGCAGGATCTGGCCAAAGTGGACTGGGAGCAGCTACTTATAGGAAAATCCACATCAAAACAGTGGGAGACTTTCAGAAGGGAAATAGAGAGAGTACAACGCCAACATGTTCCTGTAAAGGTCAAGGGTGGGGCCAACAGGCAAAGGGAACCTTGGATGACAAGGGATATACAAAAATGCATTAGGGAAAAAAGGGGGGCTTTTGGCAGTTACAAAAGACTAAAGACGGAGGAAGCCCTAGAGGAATATAAAAAGTGCAGGGGCATACTTAAAAAAGAAATTAGGAGGGCGAGGAGGGGCCATGAAATAACACTGGCGAGCAAAATAAAGGAAAATCCTAAGATGTTTTATAAGTATATTAAGGGCAAGAGGATAACCAGGGAAAGGGTAGGGCCCATTAGGGACCAAAGTGGCAATCTGTGTGTAGAGCCAGATGATGTAGGCGGGGTTTTAAATGAATTTTTTGCATCTGTGTTCACTATGGAGAAAGACGATGTAGACATAGAAATCGGGCAAGGGGACTGTGACATACTTGAACATATAAGCATCGAGAGGGAGGAGGTACTAGCGGTTTTAGCAGGCCAAAAAGTGGATAAATCCCCAGGCCCGGACGAGATGTATCCCAGGCTGTTGTATGAGGCAAAGGAGGAGATTGCAGGGGCTCTGACACAAATTTTCAGAACCTCTCTGGCCACAGGGGATGTACCAGAGGACTGGAGAACAGCTAACGTAGTACCATTATACAAGAAGGGTAGCAGGGATAAACCAGGGAATTACAGGCCAGTGAGCCTAACATCTGTGGTAGGGAAATTATTGGAAAAAATTCTGAGGGACAAAATTAGTCTCCACTTGGAGAGGCAAGGATTAATCGGGGGTAGTCAGCATGGCTTTGTCAAGGGTAAATCATGTCTGACAAATCTGATTGAATTTTTCGAGGGGGTGACTAGGTGTGTGGATGAGGGAAATGCTGTGGATGTGGTTTACATGGACTTCAGCAAAGCTTTTGACAAAGTCCCGCAGAGGAGACTGGTCAAGAAGGTAAGAGCCCATGGGATCCAGGGTGCCTTGGCGCGTTGGATCCTAAACTGGCTGAGTGGCAGGAGGCAGAGGGTGATGGTCGAAGGTTGCTTTTGTGACTGGAAGCCTGTGTCCAGTGGGGTACCTCAGGGATCGGTGCTGGGTCCCTTGCTGTTTGTGATCTACATAAATGATTTGGATGAGAATGTAAAAGGTATGATCAGTAAGTTCGCAGATGACACGAAAATTGGTGTGGTGGTAAATTGCGAGGAGGAAAGCCTCAGGCTACAGGACGATATAAACGGGTTGGTCAGATGGGCGGAAGAGTGGCAAATGGAATTTAACCCTGAAAAGTGCGAGGTGATGCATTTTGGACAGACAAATAAGGCAAGGGAATACACAATGAGTGGTAGGACCCTAGGAAGTACAGAGGGTCAGAGGGACCTTGGTGTACATGTACATAGATCCCTGAAGGCAGCGGAACAGGTAGATAAGGTGGTTAAAAAGGCATATGGGATACTTGCCTTCATTAGCCGAGGCATAGAATATAAGAGCAGGGAGGTTATGATGGAGCTGTACAAAACGCTGGTGAGGCCACAGCTGGAGTACTGTGTGCAGTTCTGGTCGCCTCACTATAGGAAGGATGTGATTGCTTTGGAGAGGGTGCAGAGAAGATTCACCAGGATGTTACCTGGGATGGAGCGCCTCAGCTATGAAGAAAGACTAAACAGGCTGGGGTTGTTTTCCTTGGAGCAAAGAAGGCTGAGGGGGGACCTGATTGAGGTGTACAAAATGATGAGGGGCATAGATAGGGTAGATAAAGAGGAACTTTTCCCCTTAGTAGGGGGGTCAATAACAAGGGGGCATAGATTCAGGGTAAGGGGCAGGAGATTTAGAGGGGATTTGAGGAGGAACTTTTTCACCCAGAGGGTAGTTGGAATGTGGAACTCAATGCCTCAAAGGGTGGTAGAGGCAGGAACCCTCACAACATTCAAGAAGCATTTGGATGAGCACTTGAAATGCCATTGCATACAAGGTTATGGACCAAATGCTGGAAAATGGGATTAGACTGGACAGGGATTGATGGACGGCGCAGACACGATGGGCCGAAGGGCCTCTTTCTGTGCTGTATAACTATGACTCTATGAGTAGTTCCGAAGACCAGATGAGCGATAGTGAATCCGGGAACAGGAGACTAAGCTGTCTCAAACTTCACAATGTAATTGCAAAAGAGGATCACCGAACCATTTGGGTCACCCTCACGATAGCAGGGTCCGAAGTTAAAATGGAATTGGATACAGGATCAGCGCTAACCGTCATGAATCGACGAGACTACGAGCGGCTATTTTCACACATACCCTTGAGAGAGACATCCATCGTCTTGATGACGTATACGGGGCAAAAAGTATACCCCAGAGGGAAAATAAGGGTGCCTGTCGAATACAACGGCAAGAAAATACGGAAATTGTATCTCTACATACTGCCAAATGGTGGACCACCGTTATTGGGACGGGAATGGATCAGGAAGATAAACTTAGATTGGCACTCCATTCATGCAATGACGGTGGACGGTAAAAAAGATGAAGAAGTCACTCCTGGACGATTGTCAACAATCTTAGCTAACGCCAAAGAGGTATTTCAACAAGAACTGGGCATGCTTAAAGGCGTAACCGCCTCGATAAAAATAGAAGAGAATGCAGTTCCCAAGTTTTTCAAAGCAAGACCGGTACCATATGCAATTCGCCCAGCCGTCGAGGCAGAGCTGGAGAATCTGGAGAAGGCGGGCGTGTTGTCTAAGGTCGACTGGAGCGAGTGGGCGACACCCATCGTTCCTGTCATGAAGAAAACGTTAAGCAATAAGTCCGGGGAGCCAAGGAAGATTCGCATCTGTGGGGATTTCAAGGTGACGGTGAACCCGGTCCTTCACACAGTACAATATCCTCTTCCAAGGATAGAAGACATATTCGCCTCACTGTCTGGAGGGAAGCGTTTTACAAAAATTGACCTAGCACAAGCATATTTGCAGATGGAGGTTGAGGAGTCCTCTAGGAAGTATCTCACGATAAACACTCACAAAGGTCTTTACCAGTATCATCGATTGGTATTCGGAGTAGCATCGGCTCCGGCGATATGGCAAAGAGCGATGGAACAAGTCCTGCAAGGGATTCCGGGGACTCAGTGTTACTTGGACGATATCCTTGTAACAGGTGAAGATGACAGTGAACACCTTAACAACCTAGAACAGGTGCTCACTAGACTACGGGAACATGGGCTGCGAGCCAACCGCCCCAAGTGCGAATTTTTAAAGAAACAGATATTGTTTTGTAGCCACGTGATTGATGAAGAGGGGTTACATAAGTCCCCTGACAAAATTGAAGCGGTTGTTAAGGCCCCAGCGCCTGAAAATGTGTCGCAACTGAGGTCATTCCTCGGATTGGTGAATTACTATCATAAGTTTTTGCCGAATTTGTCGACAATTCTGCACCCACTGAACGCCCTGCTACGAACGGGGGTAGCATGGAAATGGAGCGATGATTGTAAGCGTGCTTTTCAGAAGAATAAGGACTTAATCACTTCAAGGGAAGTATTGGCTCACTACAACCCAGCACTGCCAATCAGGCTGGCGTGTGATGCGTCTCCCTACGGCATTGGGGCGGTACTGTCACATAAATTCCTTGATGGTTTAGAGAGGCCGATAGCTTTTGCGTCACGCTCGTTAACTTCTGCCGAGCGTAACTACGCCCAGATTGACAGAGAGGCCCTCACCCTAGTGTGGGGGGTGAAGAAGTTCACTCACTACCTGCACGGTCAAAAATTTACTCTACTAACCGATCATCAACCTCTTGTCTCCATTTTCAACCCTCAGAAGGGCGTACCGATAATGACAGCACAACGGCTGCAGAGATGGTCCCTTTTCCTAGGGGCACACCAATATAACATCGAGTACGAAGGAACTAAACAGCATGGAAATGCTGATGGATTGTCACGTCTACCGTTGCCGACGGTGGAAGAAGACCTTGCAGTGGATCCAATGGAGTTATTCCACTCGACCATAGTCGAATGTCTCCCTGTGACGAATGCAAACATAGAAAAGGAAACACGGAATGACCCGACACTATCACGGGTCTATGATTTAACGGTGAAGGGATGGCCAGCACATGGCGAACCACTGCTGCCAGCATTCTCGCCGAGAAGAGAACAGCTGTCAGTGTGCAGAGGAACCTTGATGTGTGGATCCAGAGTAGTAATTCCACCTAAGTTGACGGATAGAGTGCTCAATGAGCTTCATGAGGGTCATCTGGGTGGGGTAAAAATGAAGAGCTTAGCCAGAGCGTTTGTGTGGTGGCTGGGAATCGATAGAGAAATCGAAGAGATGACCAAGAGCTGTGCAGGATGCCAGAAGGTCCAAAACGCCCCACCACAAGCTCCTCTGCATCCATGGGAGTGGCCCTCATCTCCATGGCAAAGGGTGCACATTGATTTTGCTGGTCCCTTCACGGACTCGATGTTTTTAATTGCGGTGGATGCACATTCAAAGTGGCCAGAGGTAATAAAAATGTCCTCAACCACCACGGAAAAAACTATCACAGTTTTACGAACCATATTCACCAGGAATGGGCTGCCTGAACAGATTTGCTCTGACAATGGACCACAGTTTGTGTCTGAAGAGTTCCGGAGGTTCTTAAAGAACAATGGTGTTAAGCATTACACATCTGCCCCATATCATCCAGCCACTAATGGATTGGCCGAGAGGTTTGTCCAAACATTCAAGAAGGCTATCAAGGCAATGTGTAATGAAGATATACCCCTACAACACAAGGTGGACAACTTCTTGTTTGCCTACCGGAATGCGACACATGCGGTTACCAACCAAACTCCAGCCATGATGTTCTTCAATCGAAGACTACGATGCCGCTTGGATTTGGTTAAGCCAAACGTTCGAAGAGATGTGGAGAACAGGCAGTTTCAGAATATGAATGAAAGGCCGACCAGGAGTTTTAAGATAGGTCAACCAGTTTTGGCCCAGGACTACCGCACTGAGAAATGGCAGCCAGGAACGATTTGTACACGACAAGGACCTCTCATGTATACCATGGACGTTGGGGAGAGCATTGTAAGACGCCATGCTGACCAGGTTCTAAAGTCACGGGAAAACGTCAACTCCACACCACGATCTGATACACCTGGTAATGAAATCGACGTTCCAATTGCAGCTACCGCAGAACCGGTAATATTGGAAGCAGATGAACCACACAACGACATTGATCCCGACTCAACATTGCCAGAAGAACCTGATACCCCAAAGAGGCGTTATCCAGACAGAATCAGGAAGCCTCCTCAAAGACTGAACTTATAATTGCTTAAACTTAACCAATGTATCTAGCAACAGTAATTGTGATTGTAACTAGTTATCATTTAGTTGTTAAATGAATGTTATGTACTGTTTATCTAAAAGGGGAGGAATTGTTGTGTATGTACCTTTAAGAGAATAACTGGTCTCAGACTGCAGTACCGGCAGTGACCACCCCTGTATAAAAGGAGCTATTGAGCCTCTGTGTTTTTAGTTTCACTATGGACTTCCACCAGTAAAGACTTATATTGTTCATTCCTGCTGTCCGTGTCTCAATTATTCACGGACGTAACAAATATCACCAGCACGGATCGGAGCCCAGCATGTGAGTGCAAAAGACAAGGCTGAGGCGTTTGTAACCAGCTTCAGTTACACGTGCCGAGTGGATGATCCACATCAGCCTCCTTCTGAAGTCCCCACCATTACAGAAGCCAGTCTTCAGCCAATTCAATTCACTCCACGTGATATCAAGAAACGGCTGAGTGCACTGATACAGCAAAGGCTTTGGGCCCAGACAACATCTTGGCTGTCGTGCTGAAGACTTGTGCTCCAGAACTAGCCGCGCCTCTAGCCAAGCTGTTCCAGTACAGCTATAATACTGGCATCTACCCAACAATGTGGAAAACTGCCCAGGTATGTCCTGTCCACAAAAACAGGAGAAATCCAATCCAGCCAATTACCGCCCCATCAGCCTACTCTCAATCATCAGCAAAGTGATGGAAGGTGTCGTCGACAGTGCTATCAAGTGGCACTTACTCACCAATAACCTGCTCATTGATGCCCAGTTTGGGTTCGGCCAAGACCAGTCGGCTCCAGACCTCATTACAGCCTTGGTCCAAACATGGACAAAGGAGCTGAATTGGTGAGGTGAGAGTGACTGCCCTTGACATCAAGTTGCAACAGGTCAACACAGCAAATTTCATTAACTTATGTTCAATTTCCAATTCCTTGGTTCAGTTAACAATAATAGATGTAACACTCTGCTGACCTCATAACATCACTGAACCTGGACTAGCATCCAATTCACAAAACAAGGTTGAGAGCCCCCACCAGCAACACACGCAAGGCCAGCATTTATTACTATCCCTAGAGACACAACTGAATAGCTTGCTCTGTCATTTCAGAGGGCAGTTAAGAGCCAACCACATTAGTATGGGACTGGAGTGAAATATAGGCCTGACCAGGTTAGGACAGCAGATTTCCTTCCCTAAAGGACATTAGGGACAT
This sequence comes from Somniosus microcephalus, assembly GCF_052327205.1. NCBI lineage: Eukaryota > Metazoa > Chordata > Chondrichthyes > Squaliformes > Somniosidae > Somniosus > Somniosus microcephalus. The sequence goes on along the minus strand of NC_140990.1, from coordinate 153,911,531 downwards.
TAGTTTAGTTTTTACAAACATTTGGTCACTGATGCACTATCAATTACTACAAAAGACTGGGAGTTAAGTGAGTAACAAACAGGCTTTTATTACCAAAGAACAGAGCATGCCTCTCGTGGTTGCCTGGTATCCAAAAGGGGAGGGGGAGCTCCATAAGGGGGCGCATTCTATCGGGGTCTGGGCCGATGACTCCGTTCTCCACTACGCAGCCAAGAATAGCAAGGTGCGTAGTACGAAACATACATTTGTCTTTGTTGTATGTGAGATTCAGCCGCTGGGCCGTCCGGAGGAATTTCTCTAGGTTAACGTCGTGGTCCTGCTGGTCGTGGCCGCAGATGGTGACGTTGTCTAGATATGGGAAAGTGGCCTGGAGCGCGTTCTGGTCAACTATCCGGTCCATCTCCCGTTGGAAGACAGAAACTCCGTTGGTGACGCCGAAGGGAACTCTGAGAAAGTGATAGAGCCGACCGTCAGCTTCAAAAGCTGTGCACTGGCGGTCCTCAGCCCTGATGGGGAGCTGGTGGTATGCCGACTTCAGATCAATCGTCGAGAACACCTGGTATTGTGCTATCTGATTGACCATGTCAGATATGCGGGGAAGTGGATATGCATCCAGCTGGGTGTAGCGGTTGATCGTCTGGCTGTAGTCAATAACTAGGCGCTGTTTGCCGCCAGCCTTCACCACCACCACTTGTGCTCGCCATGGGCTATTGCTGCTCTCGATAATCCCTTCCTTCAGGAGTCTCGCTACCTCGGATTTAATGAAACCCCTATCCCCGGCACTGTAACGCCTACTTTTGGTAGCGATGGGCTTACAGTCGCAGGTGAGGTTAGCGAACAAGGAGGGGGGGAGACTTTAAGGGTGGAGAGGCTGCAAATGGCGCGCGGCGGGCGATTTAAAAACTGCTGGCTGCAAACTGTGAGAGGGGGGAGGGGTCCACCGTACGCTAAAGTGACACTCTTAAGGTGGCACTGAAAATCCAACCCCAGTAGGACGGCAGCGCAGAGATGGGGCAGGACCAGAAGTTTAAAATTTTTGTATTCAGTACCCCGCACTGAAAGAGTCACCATACAGTAGCCACCGACGTCCGCTGACTGGGCTTTGGAAGCCATAGAGATGCGATGACGCGTCGGCAGGACCGGGAGAGAGTAACTGCGCACCGTGTCGGGGTGTATAAAACTCTCCGTGCTCCCGCTGTCAAAAAGGCAGGTAGTGGCGCGGCCGTTTACCGTAATGTCCATCATGGACCTGGACAGTTGATGCGGGAGAGATTGATCCAGCGTCACGGAAGCCAGCGTATGTTCAAGCGCGTCGATGCGGTCGTCCGCAGCGGCGGTGGTGGAGTCCGGGTCCCCCGTAACCGAAGTCGGAGGCGTCCAAGATGGCGGACAAAATGGCGGCGCCCACAGTCCCGATCCCCACGCGGCTGGGGGAGCCCAAGATGGCGGACAAGATGGCTGCGCCCACGGTTCGCATGCGGTGCTGCTGGCGTTAGCGGTCTTCCCTTTGCAGGCGCTAACGTAGTGACCTTTCTTCCCGCAGCCGGAGCAGGTAGCATTCTTCGCGGGGCAGCGTGCTCTAGGGTGTTTAGCTTGGCCACAAAAATAGCATTTTTGTGCCTTGGACATCGCTGCAGCAGTCGGAGGTGGCGGTCCCATGGCCCAAGATTGCGGCGTCCACGGATTAGGGGAGAAAGTGTCCATATTTCTGTGGGCCGCGTCGAGCGAGAGCGCGAGGGACACTGCCTTTGTGAGGTCTATTTCACCCTTCTCCAGCAGTCTCTGCCGGGAGTAGTCGGACCTTAGACCCGCAACGAAAGCGTCTCGTATTAGTCCCTCCGCATGTGCCGCGGCAGATACTTCCTTGCAGTCGCAGCCGCGTCCGAGTACCCGCAGTGCCCGTAGGAAGGCCTCCACCAATTCCCCGGGCTGCTGTCTGCGAGATCTTAAAAGGTGCCTGGCATAGACCGTGTTAACCGGGCGTGCATACTGCCCTTTCAGTAGGTTGATAGCCGCCGTGTAGGTCGTCGCATCTTGGATTAAAGTATAGACTTGGTGGCTCACCTTCGAGGCCAGGATTTTCAGTTTATTTTCATCGAGAGTCACGGTTGAGGCTTCCAGATACGCCTCAAAGCAACGCAGCCATTGTGCGAATTTAGTCGATGAACCCGCCTCTTGGGGGTCTAGGTCCAGGCATGTTGGTCCGAGGGCTCGCAGCAGCGCCTGCTGCTCAGCGTTTTGCGCCATCGGTTGATCAGCATTCGGAGCCAACATTTAACTTTGGTAATAAAATTGATGCACTATCAATTACTACAAAAGACTGGGAGTTAAGTGAGTAACAAACAGGCTTTTATTACCAAAGAACAGAGCATGCCTCTCGTGGTTGCCTGGTATCCAAAAGGGCAGGGGGCTGCCGAGCAGTCACCTTTATACCCGGCCATGTGGGTGGAGCCAGGGGCGGAGTCAGCTGAGGCATGCACAGACAAGTACAACAATGTGCAAGAGTGAACAACAGTGAACAACAATACTAACACAGTGAACAACAATACTAACAACAGTGGTTTACCACAGTCACTTTTACCGATAGCAGCTTATTATTTCCAGATTTTTTAAAAAACTGAATTGAAATTCTTAAACTACCATGGTGGGATTGTGAACTGATGCTCTCTGGATTCCTAGTCCTGTAATATAACCACGACACTATTGTACCCAGTACTGCATAATATATTTCTCTACCTGCCCATCAACCCTGTTCACAGAAGCACTGCTACCGTCAATCACTCTGCAACTCCATGTCAATTGGCACAAGCATCTAGGGCAGGCAACCCATGTCCTCATGTCAATTTGACCTCTGGCTGGACCTGGTCTGCTCGACTCCAAACCTTTCTTCGCTTTTGACTCAGTTGATCATTCACAGACCAAAGCAAGCAGTGGGATTAAGAGGTTCCTGTTCGAGGCATGTCCAGTCTTGAGGGGTTTGCAATCAAAACCTATTTGCATAAAAAAGTATAGTCTGCCATTGTGCACACAATGTCATTTACCTGGCCCAAGGGAGTGTGTAAGGCCATGAATATCGCCTGCTGATGTTTATATATTAAAGCTGGCCTATTTCCTGCAGTAATAAATTTAAAGTCCCTATGTTCCTATATCAATTTTTGTTAGGCAAGGGCATTAAGAGTTATGGAGCCAAGGCGGGTAGATGGAGTTAAGATACAGATCAGAAATTATCGAATTGAATGAACAGGCTAGAGGGGTTGAATGGCCAACTCCTGTTCCTATGACAGCCACAATCCCATAAATAAATCGATAGGTTTTGTAAGTTTGTGCTGCAGTGCAGAGCTTCCTGCGATGGGGTCATAGAGCAGCAACTTGGGCATGGCTGCAGAAGCCTCCTACCGGTGGTTATTATGCAGGGTCCCGAATGTGCCGACTCCTGCCCGAGTTCCCAACACGCGCTCCTGTGTTGTGAAGCTCTGCCTGGGTGCGCAAACTCGTAACATTGATCCTTTAAAGCCTTTTTAATGGTAAATTTAAAAATAGGACCTCAAAAGGTAGTAATTTCAGGATTGCTACCAGTGCCACGTGCAAGCCAGAGTAGAAATAGAAGAATATTTCAGATGACTACGTGGCTAGAGGAACAGTGCGAGGGGAGGGATTCAAATTCCTGGGACATTGGAACCAGTTCTGGGGGAGGTGGGACCAGTTCAAACTGGACGGTTTGCACCTGGGCAGGACCGGGACCGATGTCCTAGGGGGAGTGTTTGCTAGTGCTCTGGGGGAGGGTAAACTAAAATGGCAGGGGGCTGGGAACCTGAGCAGGGGGGACAGAGGAAACGGAAACAAGGATAAAAGTAAAAGATAGGAAGGAGAAAAACAAAAGTGGCAGTCAGAGAAATCAACGGTTTAAATCAAACATGGCCACAGTAAATAATAATTCTAATAGGTCTAAGAGCGTTAAAAAAACTGTGTGTCTTAATGCGAGGAGCATTTGTAATAAGGTGGATGAATTAGCTGCACAAATAGAGGTAAACAAATATGATTTGATTGGGATTACAGAAACATGGCTCCAGGGTGGCCAAGGCTGGGAACTCAACATCCAGGGGTATTCAATATTCAGGAAAGATAGGCAAAAAGGAAAGGGAGGTGGGGTAGCATTGCTGGTTAAAAAAGGGATTAACACAATTGTAAAGAAGGATATTAGCTCTGATGATGTGGAATCTGTATGGGTAGAACTGAGAAATACCAAGGGGCAGAAAACATTTGTGGGAGTGGTATATAGACCTCCAAACAGTAATGCGGATGTTGGGAATGGCATTAAAAGGGAAATTAGAGAAGCATGCAATAAGGGCACAGCAGTCATCATGGGTGACTTTAATCTACATAAAGATTGGGCTAACCAAATTAGTAACAATACTGTGGAGGAGGAATTCCTGGAGTGTTTACGGGATGGTTTCCTGGACCAATATGTCGAGGAACCAACCAGAGATCAGGCCATCTTAGACTGGGTATTATGTAACGAGAAAGGATTAATTAGCAATCTTGTTGTACGAGGCCCCTTGGGTCGGAGCGATCATAATATGATCGAATTCTTCATTAAAATGGAGAATGAAGTAGTTGACTCAGAGACTAGGATCCTGAATTTAAATAAAGGAAACTACGATGGTCTGAGGCGCGAGTTGGGTAGGATTGATTGGGGAATGTCACTCAAAGGGTTGACGGTGGACAGGCAATGGCAAACATTCAAAGACAGCATGGATGAACTACAGAATTTGTTCATCCCTGTTTGGCATTAAAAAAAAAGGTGACTCAACCGTGGCTAACAAGGAAAATTAGGGATAGCATAAGATCCAAGGAGAGGACATATAAATTGGCCAGAAAAAGCAGTAAACCTGAGGATTGGGAGCAGTTTAGGATTCAACAAAGGAGGACAAAGGGATTAATTAAGAAAGTGAAAATAGAATATGAGAGTAAGCTTGCAGGGAACATAAAAACTGACTGTAAAGGCTTTTATAGATATGTGAAGAGAAAAAGATTGGTGAAGTCAAGCGTAGGTCCCTTGCAGTCAGAATCAGGGGAATTTATAATGGGGAACAAAGAAATGGCAGACAAATTGTCTTCACAAAGGAGGACACAAATGGTGGCATAGTGGTTAGCACTGTTGCCTCACAGCGCCAGGGACCCGGGTTCGAATCCGGCCTCGGGTGACTGTGCAAACTCCACACAGACATTCTCCCCGTGTTTGCGTGGGTTTCCTCCGGGTGCTCCGGTTTCCTCCCACAGTCCAAAGATGTGCGGGTTAGGTTGATTGGCTATGATAAATTGACCCTTAGTGTTAGGGGGATTAAATACGGGGATAGGGTGGGATATGTGTTGGTGTAGGGGTTACGGGGATCGGGTGGGATATGTGTCGGTGCAGGCTCGATGGGCCGAAATGGCCTCTATCTGCACTGTGGGGTTTCTGTGATTCTGTGAAATAACCTCCCAGATGTGTCGGGGAACATAGGGTCTGATGAAAGGGAGGAACTGAAAGAGATCAGTATTTGTAGGGAAATGGTGTTAGGGAAATTGATGGGATTGAAGGCTGATAAATCCCCAGGATTTGATAATCTACATTCTAGGGTGCTTAAGGAAGTGGCCCTAGAAATAGTAGATGCATTGCTGATCATCTTCCAACATTCGATAGAATATGGAACAATACCCATGGATTGGAGGGTAGCTAATGTTACCCCACTATTCAAAAAAGGTGGTAGAGAGAAAACAGGGAATTACAGACTAGTAAGCCTGACATCGGTAGTGGGGAAAATGCTCGAGTCCGTTATAAAAGATGTAATAGCAGAGCACTTGGAAAACAGTGACAGGATCGGACAAAGTCAACATGGATTTACAAAAGGTAAATCGTGCTTGACTAATCTACTGGAATTTTTTGAGGATGTAACTAGTAAAATAGATAAGGGAGAACCAGTGGATGTGGTGTATTTGGACTTTCACAAGGCTTTTGATAAGGTCCCGCATAAGAGATTAGTGTGTAAAGTTAAGGCACATGGGATTGGGGGCAAGGTATTAACTTGGATAGAGAACTGGTTGGCAGACAGAAAGCAAAGAGTTGGAATAAACGGGTCTTTTTCCGAGTGGCAGGCAGTGACTAGTGGTGTACCGCAGGGATCGGTCCTTGGGCCCCAGCTATTCACAATATATATTAATGATGATCTAGACAAGGGAACTAGATGTAATATCTCCAAATTTGCAGACGACAAAAAGCTGGGTGGGCGTGTGTGCTGTGAGGAGGATGCCGAGAAACTACAGTATGATTTGGACAGGTTGGGTGATTGGGCAGAAGCATGGCAGATGCAATATAACGTGGATAAATGTGAGGTTATCCACTTTGGTGGCAAAAACAGGAAGGCAGATTATTATCTGAATGGCAATAGATTTGGAAAAGGGGAAGTGCAACGAGACCTGGGTGTCCTTGTGCACCAGTCGCTGAAGGTAAGCATGCAGGTGCAGCAGGCGGTTAAGATGGCAAATGGTATGTTGGCCTTTGTAGCGAGAGGGTTTGAGTACAGGAACAAGGATGTCTTGCTGCAGTTGTACAGGGCCTTGGTGAGACCACATCTTGAGTATTGTGTGCAGTTTTGGTCGCCTTATCTGAGGAAGGATGTTCTTGCCATGGAAGGAGTTCAGCGAAGATTCACCAGGCTGATACCTGGGATGGCAGGAATGACGTATGAGGAGAGATTGGGACGATTGGGATTGTACTCGCTGGAGTTTAGAAGAATGAGAGGGGATCTCATTGAAACTTATAACATTCTGACAGGACTGGACAGACTAGATGCAGGAAGGATGTTCCCGATGGTCGGGGAGTCCAGAACCAGGGGTCACAGTCTAAGGATAAAGGGTATGCCATTTAGGACAGAAATGAGGAGGAATTTCTTCACCCAGAGAGTGGTGAACTTGTGGAATTCTCTGCTACAGAAGGCAGTAGAGGCCAATACAATAAATATATTCAAGAAGGAGTTGGATATATTTCTTAAGGCTAAAGGGATCAAGGGGTATGGGGAGAAAGCAGGGACCGGGTACTGAATTTGGATGATCAGCCATGATCGCATTGAATGGTGGAGCAGGTTCGAGGGGCCGAATGGCCTACTCCTGCTCCTATCTTCTATGTTTCTATGATTTGACAGCTCTTCCTCCCCATGGCAACACCCGCCCCAAAGGCTGCTGTTCGTGGAGCAGACAGTACCAGACACAAGCTCTGCGGGTGGGTTTCCCCAAGACCCTTACCCTCAGTTTTTGCAGCAAGCCTTTTCTCCGTTTCAGTGCATTGTGCAGCGCATCTCCCTGTCCATCAAAACTCCCTGCACAGAAAACAAAAAAAAAACCTGTCAGACTCTCAGACACAGACTGACGGTTGTTGCAGTTCTCTCAAAATTCCTCTTATTCAAAGTACAGCAGCTTGTTCTTCATGTGGGATCGAAGTCTCAGAACGCATTCGAGTGCAGAGAAGAAGCAAATGAACACTGAGCAGGGGGAAGAAACTGACAGACGGAATTAGGGGATGGAACTGATAGAACAGGTGAAGAGAATCCTTTTAGGAAGACTGCTGAAAGCAGGATGAGAGGAGGTAAGGATTTAGGGAAACAGTTCCAGAGGGCAGGAATGCGATGGCTGAAAGAGCACTCACCAGCGGTGGAGGGTTGAGGACGGGGGATGAGTAGTAGGCCAATGTCACAGAAGTGAAAAGTGTCAGCAGGAACACCCTGAGGTGGTGTGAAGCATTTCAAGATATGGGCAAGGATTTTGAAATGAATACAGATGGGCACAGGGAGCAATCAAGATGTGGGGCAATGGAAATGCGGGGTTTGGAGGAGGTGGCATTCATGGATAGAACTTTAACTGGGGCAACCATATCAAAACCATGGCAACAAGAGCAGGCCAGAGGCTCGGTAATGTGCGACAAGTGGCTCACCTCCTGACCCCTCAAAACCTCTCCACCATCTACAGATTGAGAGGCTGTCTGGCTGTCAGGCGAGGAACCAGGCCGCAGCTGGGGAGCGGAAATGGGGGAGGGAGGGATTGGAGGCCTCACGGGGAGATTGGAAGGGTCAGTGGTGGAGGAGATCGGAGGCCTCGGGGGAGATTGGAAGGGTCGGGGGGCGGGGCGGGGGGGGGGGTGGAGATCCGAAGGATTGAGGGGGGAGAGCACAAGTGTCGGGAGGGGAGATCGGAAGGGTCGGGGGGGGGATAGATTGGAAAGGTCGAGGGGGGAGAGCGGAAAGGTCGAGGGGGAGGAGAGCGGAAGGGTCGAGGGGGGAGAGCGGAAGGGTCGAGGGGGGAGAGCGGAAGGGTCGAGGGGGGGAGAGCGGAAGGGTCGAGGGGGGAGAGCGGAAGGGTCGAGGGGGGAGAGCGGAAGGGTCGAGGGGGGAGAGCGGAAGGGTCGAGGGGGGAGAGCGGAAGGGTCGAGGGGGGAGAGCGGAAGGGTCGAGGGGGGAGAGCGGAAGGGTCGAGGGGGGAGAGCGGAAGGGTCGAGGGGGGAGAGCGGAAGGGTCGAGGGGGGAGAGCGGAAGGGTCGAGGGGGGAGAGCGGAAGGGTCGAGGGGGGAGAGCGGAAGGGTCGAGGGGGGAGAGCGGAAGGGTCGAGGGGGGAGAGCGGAAGGGTCGAGGGGGGAGAGCGGAGGGTCGAGGGGGGAGAGCGGAAGGGTCGAGGGGGGAGAGCGGAAGGGTCGAGGGGGGAGAGCGGAAGGGTCGAGGGGGGAGAGCGGAAGGGTCGAGGGGGGAGAGCGGAAGGGTCGAGGGGGGAGAGCGGAAGGGTCGAGGGGGGAGAGCGGAAGGGTCGAGGGGGGAGAGCGGAAGGGTCGAGGGGGGAGAGCGGAAGGGTCGAGGGGGGAGAGCGGAAGGGTCGAGGGGGGAGAGCGGAAGGGTCGAGGGGGGAGAGCGGAAGGGTCGAGGGGGGAGAGCGGAAGGGTCGAGGGGGGAGAGCGGAAGGGTCGAGGGGGGAGAGCGGAAGGGTCGAGGGGGGAGAGCGGAAGGGTCGAGGGGGGAGAGCGGAAGGGTCGAGGGGGGAGAGCGGAAGGGTCGAGGGGGGAGAGCGGAAGGGTCGAGGGGGGAGAGCGGAAGGGTCGAGGGGGGGAGAGCGGAAGGGTCGAGGGGGGAGAGCGGAAGGGTCGAGGGGGGAGAGCGGAAGGGTCGAGGGGGGAGAGCGGAAGGGTCGAGGGGGGAGAGCGGAAGGGTCGAGGGGGGAGAGCGGAAGGGTCGAGGGGGGAGAGCGGAAGGGTCGAGGGGGGAGAGCGGAAGGGTCGAGGGGGGAGAGCGGAAGGGTCGAGGGGGGAGAGCGGAAGGGTCGAGGGGGGAGAGCGGAAGGGTCGAGGGGGGAGAGCGGAAGGGTCGAGGGGGGAGAGCGGAAGGGTCGAGGGGGGAGAGCGGAAGGGTCGAGGGGGGAGAGCGGAAGGGTCGAGGGGGGAGAGCGGAAGGGTCGAGGGGGGAGAGCGGAAGGGTCGAGGGGGGAGAGCGGAAGGGTCGAGGGGGGAGAGCGGAAGGGTCGAGGGGGGAGAGCGGAAGGGTCGAGGGGGGAGAGCGGAAGGGTCGAGGGGGGAGAGCGGAAGGGTCGAGGGGGGAGAGCGGAAGGGTCGAGGGGGGAGAGCGGAAGGGTCGAGGGGGGAGAGCGGAAGGGTCGAGGGGGGAGAGCGGAAGGGTCGAGGGGGGAGAGCGGAAGGGTCGAGGGGGGAGAGCGGAAGGGTCGAGGGGGGAGAGCGGAAGGGTCGAGGGGGGAGAGCGGAAGGGTCGAGGGGGGAGAGCGGAAGGGTCGAGGGGGGAGAGCGGAAGGGTCGAGGGGGGAGAGCGGAAGGGTCGAGGGGGGAGAGCGGAAGGGTCGAGGGGGGAGAGCGGAAGGGTCGAGGGGGGAGAGCGGAAGGGTCGAGGGGGGAGAGCGGAAGGGTCGAGGGGGGAGAGCGGAAGGGTCGAGGGGGGAGAGCGGAAGGGTCGAGGGGGGAGAGCGGAAGGGTCGAGGGGGGAGAGCGGAAGGGTCGAGGGGGGAGAGCGGAAGGGTCGAGGGGGGAGAGCGGAAGGGTCGAGGGGGGAGAGCGGAAGGGTCGAGGGGGGAGAGCGGAAGGGTCGAGGGGGGAGAGCGGAAGGGTCGAGGGGGGAGAGCGGAAGGGTCGAGGGGGGAGAGCGGAAGGGTCGAGGGGGGAGAGCGGAAGGGTCGAGGGGGGAGAGCGGAAGGGTCGAGGGGGGAGAGCGGAAGGGTCGAGGGGGGAGAGCGGAAGGGTCGAGGGGGGAGAGCGGAAGGGTCGAGGGGGGAGAGCGGAAGGGTCGAGGGGGGAGAGCGGAAGGGTCGAGGGGGGAGAGCGGAAGGGTCGAGGGGGGAGATCGGAAGGGTCGGGGGGGAGATCGGAAGGGTCGGGGGGGAGATCGGAAGGGTCGGGGGGGGGGGGGAGATCGGAAGGGTCGGGGGGGGGGGAGATCGGAAGGTTCGGGGGGGGAGAGCGGAAGGGTCGAGGGGGGAGAGCGGAAGGGTCGGGGGGGGGAGAGCGGAAGGGTCGGGGGGGAGAGCGGAAGGGTCGGGGGAGGGGGGGAGATCGGAAGGGTCGGGGGGGGAGAGCGGAAGGGTCGGGGGGGGGAGAGCGGAAGGGTCGGGGGGGAGAGCGGAAGGGTCGGGGGAGGGGGGGAGATCGGAAGGGTCGAGGGGGGAGATCGGAAGGGTCGGGGGGGGAGATCGGAAGGGTCGGGGGGGGAGAGCGGAAGGGTCGGGGGGGGGAGATCGGAAGGGTCGGGGGGGAGATCGGAAGGGTCGGGGGGGGAGATCGGAAGGGTCGAGGGGGGAGAGCGGAAGGGTCGGGGGGGGGAGAGCGGAAGGGTCGAGGGGGGAGATCGGAAGGGTCGAGGGGGGAGAGCGGAAGGGTCGAGGGGGGAGAGCGGAAGGGTCGCGGGGGGAGATCGGAAGGGTCGGGGGGGGGAAGATCGGAAGGGTCGGGGGGGGACATCGGAAGGGTCGAGGGGGGAGAGCGGAAGGGTCGGGGGGGAGATCGGAAGGGGAGATCGGAAGGGTCGGGGGGGGAGATCGGAAGGGTCGGGGGGGAGAGCGGAAGGGTCGAGGGGGGAGAGCGGAAGGGTCGAGGGGGGAGATCGGAAGGGTCGGGGGGGGAGATCGGAAGGGTCGGGGGGGTGGAGATCGGAAGGGTCGGGGGGGTGGAGATCGGAAGGGTCGGGGGGTGGAGATCGGAAGGGTCGAGGGGGGAGATCGGAAGGGTCGGGGGGGGGAGATCGGAAGGGTCGAGGGGGGAGATCGGAAGGGTCGGGGGGGGAGATCGGAAGGGTCGGGGGGTGGAGATCGGAAGGGTCGGGGGGGGGAGATCGGAAGGGTCGGGGGGGTGGAGATCGGAAGGGTCGGGGGGGTGGAGATCGGAAGGGTCGGGGGGGGGAGATCGGAAGGGTCGGGGGGGTGGAGATCGGAAGGGTCGGGGGGGGGAGATCGGAAGGGTCGGGGGGGTGGAGATCGGAAGGGTCGGGGGGGTGGAGATCGGAAGGGTCGGGGGGTGGAGATCGGAAGGGTCGAGGGGGGGAGAGCGGAAGGGTCGAGGGGGGAGAGCGGAAGGGTCGAGGGGGGAGAGCGGAAGGGTCGAGGGGGGAGAGCGGAAGGGTCGAGGGGGGAGAGCGGAAGGGTCGAGGGGGGAGAGCGGAAGGGTCGAGGGGGGAGAGCGGAAGGGTCGAGGGGGGAGAGCGGAAGGGTCGAGGGGGGAGAGCGGAAGGGTCGAGGGGGGAGAGCGGAAGGGTCGAGGGGGGAGAGCGGAAGGGTCGAGGGGGGAGATCGGAAGGGTCGAGGGGGGAGATCGGAAGGGTCGGGGGGGAGATCGGAAGGGTCGGGGGGGAGATCGGAAGGGTCGGGGGGGAGATCGGAAGGGTCGGGGGGGGGGGGGGGAGATCGGAAGGTTCGGGGGGGGAGAGCGGAAGGGTCGAGGGGGGAGAGCGGAAGGGTCGGGGGGGGAGAGCGGAAGGGTCGGGGGAGGGGGGGAGAGCGGAAGGGTCGGGGGGGGAGAGCGGAAGGGTCGGGGGGGAGAGCGGAAGGGTCGGGGGGGAGAGCGGAAGGGTCGGGGGGGGAGAGCGGAAGGGTCGGGGGAGGGGGGGAGATCGGAAGGGTCGAGGGGGGAGATCGGAAGGGTCGGGGGGTGGAGATCGGAAGGGTCGGGGGGGGAGATCGGAAGGGTCGGGGGGGGGAGAGCGGAAGGGTCGAGGGGGGGAGAGCGGAAGGGTCGGGGGGGGAGATCGGAAGGGTCGGGGGGGGGGGAGATCGGAAGGGTCGGGGGGGGACATCGGAAGGGTCGAGGGGGGAGAGCGGAAGGGTCGCGGGGGGGGAGATCGGAAGGGTCGGGGGGGAGATCGGAAGGGGAGATCGGAAGGGTCGGGGGGGGAGATCGGAAGGGTCGGGGGGGGAGATCGGAAGGGTCGGGGGGGGAGATCGGAAGGGTCGGGGGGGGGAGATCGGAAGGGTCGGGGGGGGAGATCGGAAGGGTCGGGGGGGAGAGCGGAAGGGTCGGGGGGGGAGAGCGGAAGGGTCGGGGGGGGAGAGCGGAAGGGTCGGGGGGGGGGGAGATCGGAAGGGTCGAGGGGGGAGATCGGAAGGGTCGGGGGGGGAGATCGGAAGGGTCGGGGGGGGAGATCGGAAGGGTCGGGGGGTGGAGATCGGAAGGGTCGGGGGGGGAGATCGGAAGGGTCGGGGGGGTGGAGATCGGAAGGGTCGGGGGGGTGGAGATCGGAAGGGTCGGGTGGGTGGAGATCGGAAGGGTCGGGGGGTGGAGATCGGAAGGGTCGGGGGGGAGATCGGAAGGGTCGGCGGGTGGAGATCGGAAGGGTCGGGGGGGGAGATCGGAAGGGTCGGGGGGGTGGAGATCGGAAGGGTCGGGGGGGTGGAGATCGGAAGGGTCGGGGGGGTGGAGATCGGAAGGGTCGGGGGGGGAGATCGGAAGGGTCGGGGGGGAGATTGGAAGGGTCGGGGGGGTGGAGATCGGAAGGGTCGGGCGGGGGGGGGGGGGATCGGAAGGGTCGGCGGGGGGGGAGATCGGAAGGGTCGGGGGGGAGATCGGAAGGGTCGAGGGAGGAGATCGGAAGGGTCGAGGGGGGAGAGCGGAAGGGTCGGGGGCGGGGGGGGGGGGAGATCGGATGGGTCGGCGGGGGGAGATCGGATGGGTCGAGGGGGGAGAGCGGAAGGGTCGGTGGGGGGAGATCGGAAGGGTCGGGCTGGGGGGGGAGATCGGATGGGTCGGGGGGGGGGAGATCGGAAGGGTCGGCGGGGGGTGGGGAGATCGGAAGGGTCGGGGGGGGTGGGGGGGAGATCGGAAGGGTCGAGGGGGTGGAGATCGGAAGGGTCGGGGGGGGAGATCGGAAGGGTCGGGGGGGGAGATCGGAAGGGTCGAGGGAGGAGATCGGAAGGGTCGGCGGGGGGGGGGAGATCGGAAGGGTCGAGGGGGGAGATCGGAAGGGTCGGGGGGGGAGATCGGAAGGGTCGAGGGAGGAGATCGGAAGGGTCGAGGGGGGAGAGCGGAAGGGTCGGGGGCGGGGGGGGGGGGGGGAGATCGGATGGGTCGGCGGGGGGAGATCGGATGGGTCGAGGGGGGAGAGCGGAAGGGTCGGTGGGGGGAGATCGGAAGGGTCGGGCCGGGGGGGAGATCGGATGGGTCGGGGGGGGGTGGGGGGGAGATCGGAAGGGTCGGCGGTGGGTGGGGAGATCGGAAGGGTCGGGGGGGGGCGGGGGGAGATCGGATGGGTCGGGGGGCGGGGGGGGGAGATCGGAAGGGTCGGGGGGGGTGGGGGAGAGATCGGAAGGGTCGGGGGGGGGGGGGAGATCGGATGGGTCGTGGGGGGGGGGGGGGGAGAGATCGGAAGGGTCATAGAATCATAGAATAGTACAGCACAGAAGGAGGCCATTTGGCCCATCGAGTCTGTGCCGGCTCTCTCGAAGTGCAATCCAGTTAATCCCACTCCCCCGCTCTTTCCCCATATCCCTGCAATTTTTTTATTTTCTGGTTTTTATCCAATTCCCTTTTGAACGCTACTATTGAATCTGTAATCACCACCCTACTGGGGAGCACATTACAAATCCTAAACACTCGTTGCGTAAATAAGTTTTTCCTCATGTTCTTCTGCCAATCACCTTAAATCTGTGCCCGCTGGTTATCGACCCTTCATCCATTGGAAACAATCTCTCCTTATTTACTCTATCTAAACCCTTCATAGTTGATGTGTTTTCTGTCCTAGAACATACCTTAAGGTAAACCTCTAATTCTTTGGCCAGTTGAACACATAATACCATTTATCTAGCTTTATAATGTAAACCTGCCTGAACCTATTAATGTCATTTAATCAACTAATTCTACCCTATGCACAAAAGTCAACTTCTACCCATATTATTGAAAAGGTTGCTTTTCTATCGTCAATTGTGTGCAATCTGATTGGTCCTAATGGACCAATTCCATCACAGATAAGGAACAGATGGATCAACTGATGCAAAGTGTAGCCGTATAAAACTCTTTGCAAGATTGAGAAAGTAAACGGCAACTAAACTGATCTACTTCACAAACAGTTTGAAGGGTTTGTTGTAAACCATGTGATCGTACTGTTTTTTTCTCCAACATATTTATACAGTGCAGATCCCATTAAGAATCTTTCCCTTGCAAAATAGAGAAGTCACTCTGGAACAGCTTCAAAGAATAACTAAAGTCCGGCTGAGTGATCTCAGCACATTTCAGCTCCAGGTCAATTCCTGACTTTATTTTTGAAATGCTTTTGGATCTTGTTTTATAAAAATAATACTTTACAGGAGGCGAGGGTCCCACCAATCATGGGAGTCCCGACCCAGATCAGGTAAAGGAATATGACATCATTTTGTACATTGAGATGAGGGTATGTGCACAAAATAATGTCATACTGGGTGAGGTGGGACTGATCTAACAAAGGTGCTGCAATAGAATCAGAGCTAATAAATGTGATGCAAGACTGCTCCTTGACACACTGTGGTAAACTCACCAATCTCGGGCTCCCACCAGGGAGCTGCACTCAATGGGAGCATGTGTCATAAACTGGCATCCGATTGGGACCGTACAGTGAATTTAGCCAAACGTGGAATGCACATTCCAAGGAGAACTCAGACCTCAATCTGGTTCTTGGAGATAATCAGGACATCACCCACCATACAGAAGTAGTGGAACGTCTGGGGAGAAGCGACCACAATATGATCGCACTTGGAGGCCATCGAGCAATCAGCACTAGTGAGGACACAAATACACGATTTCAGGAAGGCCGCCTTCAGTGCAAAGAGAACAAGAAATTAAATTGAATCTACTGCTGAGCGATCGCTCAACCAGGGAGACAAAGAAAAATAAGTGATGCTTATTGGGGATGAATTGAGAAACTGAGATTTTAAAAATGATAAACAATCTGCATAAATTATGCAGGAAGAGAAGATTAGGAAAATACTGAAAATGGGTACTTGAGTATGAGGAATAGATAGACAAAGCAAAGGATGTGAGGCACAATTACAAAATACTGAAAATGGGTACTTGAGTATGAGGAATAGATAGACAAAGCAAAGGATGTGAGGCACAATTACAACATTTTTCAGTATGATAACTGTTAAGAGTGCTTTGAAAAGAAGTTAGAACTCTGACGGATTAAACGGATGGAGTAAATGAAGGTGGGAGAGAAAGTACAGGAATTACTTAATGATTATTATCAATTAGTATTGACTAGGGAGGAAAATACTCCCTGTAGCACAACCAAATCCCAGAGGAGCTTGCAATTAGTGCGGAGGAGGCACTTGACAAGGTGAACAAGTTCCCTGGGCAGATGGCACACATGCTCAAGTGCTGGTTAGACTAGGGAGGACATTTCTGAGGCACTGGCGACAGTCGTGTAGAATCCTTGGGCACTGTAGAGGTTCCACAGGGTTCGAAGGAAGCAAACATAGCACCAATATCTGAAAAGGGGGACAATCCTGACCCACCATATTACAGACTCATGAACCAACAATAGTCGATGAAACAATGGAAACCATCCTAAGGGGTCGGCTAGAGAGAACCTGTATAAAAATAACTTGGTAAGAAATAGAGCCAGCATAGATTTGAAGGCAAGGATCCTGCTCGACTTCTTTGAGGACATCACAAATAAAGTGCATATTTGGACTTCCAGAAAGCTTTTGACAAGAACTTACATGAACGACTCTGAATTAAATTAAACATTATTGGAATCCAGGGTAGAAATGGAACTGGATAAGTTGAGCTCCAATACCAGCAGGATGTAGTTCAATGGCCTTTTCTCATCCTAGATTTTTATTTGTTGTATATTTCATTGTTCCCC
Source organism: Somniosus microcephalus (assembly GCF_052327205.1). NCBI lineage: Eukaryota > Metazoa > Chordata > Chondrichthyes > Squaliformes > Somniosidae > Somniosus > Somniosus microcephalus. Next base: position 153,895,191 of record NC_140990.1, on the reverse strand, counting down.
AGTGTATATCTCCATATATAGCCCACTGATCCTCCAGTCCATAACTCACTATTTCCATATATATCTTCTAGATATCCAATTGTTCCAAAGTGTATGTTTCCCATATATCCCACAGTTCCTCAGTGTGTATCCCCGTATAGCCTTCTCCATGTATATTCTCTATATATCACAATGTTTCCCTGTGTGTATCCTCTGTATATCCCATTATTCCCGTGTGTATCCCCCATATATCCCTCAGACTCTCACCCATGTGTATATTCCACTGTTCCTCTATATATCTCATTATTCCCGTGCCTATTCCCATATATCCCTCAGTTCCTTACTGTATATTCCCATATATCCCACTGTTTCTCAGTGTATATCCCCTATATATGCAGCTGTTTTCCAGTACACATGCTGTATCAATCCTTCATCAGGTGAATGAATTGCTTTACACCCCTTGCTCTGGTAGACTTCTAGGTACCAGATGCTCTGCATGCCATCTTATTTGCCGGTTCATGGAGATACTTTCATCCCATAATAACCGACTGCAAACTGCACAGACCATTCAGCCAAACTATGAACAACTAACCCCCTCTGTGCCACCTCGTATATCACAAATATGCTCTTACTTGCTGTGGATACTGCCATATCTGATTGGTCTTCCAAGTTTTCTCGCTCATTCTCCAGTTTCTGAAATGAGAAACAATATAAGTTCAACTTGTGGACGGGGCTTCTACAGGGAAGACTTTTTGAAAAACACTTATCCCGCTGCTCTTCAAATAGTGCATGGGATCTTTTTAATCAACTCCTGAAACATTAAACTACTTTGTATCTCTTTCAAGATGCTATCAGACTTTGGTTTAAAGTCTCATCAAACTTGAACGAATCAGAAAGCCTGCATGGATTTGTAAAGGGTAGGTCATGTCTGAGGAACCTAATTGAATTTTTGGAGGAGGTAACTAATGTGGTAGATGAGGGAGTGTCTATGGATGTTATTTATATGGACTTCCAGTCGGTATTCAACAAGGTTCCTCATAAGTGACCTTTAACAAAAATGAGAGCGCATATATTGGAGGCAACTTATTGGCATGGGTAGAGAATTGATTAGAAGGTAGGAGACAGAGAGTAGGGATAATGGGCATGTACTCAAATTGGCAGGATGTGACTAGTGGTGTCGTGCCCCCAGGGGTCTGTACTGAGGCCTCAGCTTTTCACTATATTTTATAAATGACTTGGATGAAGGAATAGAGAGCTGTATATCTAAGTTTGCTGACAACACTAAGTTAGGTGGCACAGTAAATAGTGTAGATGGGGGCAGAAAGTTACAAAGGGACATTGATAGAGTAAGTGAGTGGGCAAAACTGTGGCAGATGGAGTTCAATGTGGGGAAGTGTGAGGTCATCCAGTTTGGACCCAAGAAAGATAAATCAGAGTATTTCTAAATGGTGAGAAACGGGGAACTGGTTACCTTTCTTTCTTTACCGACCCTTCTGCCACTGGAAACAGTCTCTCCTTATTTACACTATCGAAACCGTTCATGATTTTGAACACTTCTACTAAATCTCCTCTTAATCTTCTCTGCTCTAAGGAGAACAACCCCAGTTTCTCCAGTCTATCCACGTAACTTAAGTCCCTCATCCCTGGAACCAGTCTAGTAAATCTCTTCTGCAACCTCTCGAAGGCCTTGACATCCTTCCTAAAGTGCGATGCCCAGAATTGGACACAATACTCCAGTTGAGTGCTTTATAAAGGTTTAGCATAACTTCCTTGCTTTTGTATGTTGGACATCTTGGGGAGTTAAGGGTTAATTGTCAAACTTCTTCGTATCTTGGAGCAACAGACTTCGCAATGTAAACAGGATGGCTTTGAAGTGTGGTGAGAGGAAGGCATAGCTTGTCTTCTGATATGAAACGTGTTTGTGTAAGAAATACATGACAGTAATGACATCAGCCATGAGCGATTAAAGTATAACTTTAGGGGCTAGGGTAATAATCTTGATCAGTACGTTTCCAGCCCAACAAGGAAGGAGGCATTGCTGGATCTGGTTATGGGGAATGAGGTGGGTCAAGTGGAGCAAGTGTCAGTAGGGGAACATTTAGAGAACAGTGATCATAGTATCATAAAGTTTAGATTAGCTGTGGAAAAGGACAGGGAGCAATATAAAGTAAAAATACTTAATTGGAGGAAGGCAAATTTCAGTGGCTTGAGAACGGATCTGGCATCACCCCCATATCTAAGGATGATTGGAAGATTTAAAGAGGAGATATTTTGCCTACAGTCGGGGTACATTCTCACGAGGGGGAGAGGTAGGGCAACTAAAGTCAGAGCTCCCTGGATGACGAAAGAGATAGAGAGTAAAATGAAGCAGAAAAAGTGTGCATATGACAGATGTCAGGTTGAGAATACAAGTGAGAACCAGGCTGAATATGGAAAGTTCAGAGGGGAAGTGAAGAAGGAAATAAGAGGGGCAAAGAGAGAGTATAAGAATAGTATGGCAGATAACACAAAAGGTAATCCAAAAGTCTTCTATAGGCATATAAATAGTAAATGGGTAGTAAGAGGAGGGGTGGGGCCGATTAGGGACCAAAAAAGAGACCTATGCATGGAGGCAGAGGGCATGGCTGAGGTACTAAATGAGTACTTTGCATCTGTCTTCACCAAGGAAGAAGATGCTGCCAAAGTCATAGTGAAAGAGGAGGTAGTTGAGATACTGGATGGGATAAAAATTGATAAAGAGGAGATACTAGAAAGACTGTCTGTACTTAAAGTTGATAAGTCACCAGGACCGGATGGGATACATCCTAGGATGGTGAGGGAAGTAAAGGTGGAAATTGTGGAGGTACTGGCCACAATCTTCCAATCCTCCTTGGATACAGGGCTGGTGCCAGAGGACTGGAGAATTGCAAATGTTTCACCCTTGTTCAAAAAAGGGTGTAAAGATAAACCCAACAACTACAGGCCAGTCAGTTTGACCTCGGTAATGGGGAAGCTTTTAGAAACAATAATCAGGGACAAAGTTAACAGTCACTTGGACAAGTGTGGATTAATTAAGGAAAGCCAGCACGGATTTGTTGAAGGCAAATCGTGTTTAACTAACTTGATCGAGTTTTTGATGAGGGCAATGTAGTTGATGTGGTGTACATGGACTTCCAAAAGGCGTTTGATAACGTGCCACATAATAGGTTTGCCAGAAAAGTTGAAGCCCATGGAATAAAAGGGACAGTGACAGCATGAATACGGAATTGGCTAAGTGACAGGAAACAGAGAGTAGTGGTGAATGGTTGTTTATCAGACTGGAGGAAGGTACACAGTGGTGTTCCCCAGGGGTCGGTTCTAGAACCACTGCTTTTCTTGATATAAATGACTTGGACTTGGGTGTACAGGGCACAATTTCAAAATTTGCAGATAACACAAAACTTGGAAGTATCGTGAACAGTGAGGAGGATAGTGATGGATTTAAGAAGACATAGACAGGCTGGTGGAATGAGCGGACACGTGGCAGATGAAATTTAATGCAGAAAAGTGTGAAGTGATACATTTTGGTAGGAAGAACAAGGTGAGGCAATATAAACTAAAGGGTACAATTCTAAAGAGAGACCTGGAGAGTAGATGTGCACAAATTGTTGAAGGTGGCAGGGCAGGTTGAGAAAGCAGTTAAAAAGCAGATGCGATCCTGGGTTTCATAAATAGAGGCATAGAGTACAAAAGCAAGGAAGTTATGATGAACCTTTATAAAACACTGGTTCGGCCTCAACTGGAGTATTGTGTCCAATTCTGGGCACTGCACTTTAGGAAGGATGTGAAGGCCTTAGAGAGAGTGCAGAAAAGATTTACAAAAATGGTTCCAAGGATGAGGGACTTCAGTTACGTGGATAGACTAGAGAAGCTGGGGTCTCCTTAGAGCAGAGAAGATTAACAGGAGATTTGGATAGCACATTTAACAAGGTGGTCACACCGCAGGTAAAGAGTGCACAGGCAGACAGGGAATGGGTTACTGCCAGACAGAGTAAAAGAACTAGGAAGGTAGTGCAGAAGTCCCCTGGGTCCATCTCCCTCTCTGACAGATTTTCCATTTTGGATACTGCTGGGGAGATGGTTTCTCAGGGGAATGCAGCAAGAGCCAAGTCCGTGGCACTATGAGTGGCTCAGCTGCACAGGAGGGGAGGAAAAAGAGTGGAAGAGCAAAAGTGACAGGGGATTCTATCGTAAGGGGAACAGATAGACGTTTCTGTGGCTGCAGACGTGACTCCGGGATGGTATGTTGCCTCCCTGGTGCCAGGGTCAAGGATGTCACTGAACGGCTGAAGGGCATTCTGAAGGGGGAGGGCGAACAGTCAGAGGTCGTGGTTCACATTAGTACCAATGACATGGGTAGAAAGAGGGATGAGGTCCTGCAACAAGAATTTAGGGAGCTAGGTAGCAGATTAAAAAGCAGGACCTCAAAGGTTGTAATCTCTGGATTACTCCCGGTGCCACGTGCGAGTGAGTATAGGAGTAGGAGGATAGAACAGATGAATGCTTGGCTAAAGAGTTGGTGCAGGAGGGAGGGCTTTAGTTTCCTGGATCACTGGGTCTGCTTCTGGGGAAGGTGGGACCTGTACAAGTCGGACGGGTTGCACCTGAACCGGAACGGGACCAACATCCTTGTGGGGAGGTTTGCTAGTACTGTTGGGGGGGGGGGGGGGGGGTTAAACTAACTTGGCAGGGGGGTGGGATACGGAGTGGAGCTATAGTAGGGGGTGATGCACAGCCAAATATAGAGGAAAAAACAAGTCAGTCTGGAAGGCAGAGCAAATATGTAACGGCACAAGGGAGTATGGCAAGGTTGGATGGCATTTATTTTAATGCAAGGAGTCTTGCGAGTAAGGCAGATGAATTGAAGGTGTTGATAAACACATGGGAGTATGATATTGTTGCTATCACAGAGACATGGTTGAGGGAGGGGCAGGACTGGCAGCTCAATATTCCGGGGTATAGAATCTTCAGGCGAGACAGAGGGGGGTGTAAAAGAGGGGGTGTCGCAATATTAATCAAAGAGTCAGTTACTGCTGTAAGGAGGGATGATATCTTAGCAGGTTCCTCTAATGAGGCCATATGGGTAGAACTTAAAAACAAAAAGGGGACAAGCACTTTGCTGGGAGTGTACTATCGGCCCCCAAGCAGTCAGGGGGAGATAGAAGAACAGATATGTAGGCAAATCTCAGAGAAGTGTAGAAATAATAGGGTAATAATAGTAGGGGATTTCAACTTCCCCAATATTGACTGGGATAGTCAGAGTGTGAAAGGCTTAGAGGGTGCGGAATTCTTAAAGTACATCCAGGAGAGCTTTTTGAGCCAGCATGTAGAAAGTCCTACAAGAGAGGGGGCGGTACTGGACCTAATTCTAGGGAATGTAGCCGGGCAAGTGGTAGAAGTGTCAGTAGGAGAGCATTTTGGTGACAGTGACCATAATTCGGTGAGATTTAAGGTAGTCATGGAAAAGGACAAAGATGGACTGGAAATAAAGGTTCTAAATTGGGGGAAGGCCGATTTTAATATGATAAGGCAGGATCTGGCCAAAGTGGACTGGGATCAGCTACTTGTAGGAAAATCCACATCAGAGCAGTGGGAGTCTTTCAGAAAGGAAATAGAGACAGTACAGCGCCAACATGTTCCCGTAAAGGTCAAGGGTGGGACCAACAAGCCCAGGGAACCCCGGATGTCAAGGGATATACAAGAATGGATCAGGAAAAAAAGGGAGGCTTTTGGCAGATACAAAGGACTAAAAACAGTGGAAGGAGTATAGAAAGTGCAGGGGGGTACTTAAAAAAGAAATAAGGAGAGCGAAGAGGGGGCATGAAAAAACACTGGCGGGCAAAATAAAGGAAAATCCTAAGGTGTTTTATAAGTATATTAAGGGCAAGAGGATAACCAGGGAAAGAGTAGGGCCCATTAGGGACCAAAGTGGCAATCTGTGTGTAGAGCCAGAAGATGCAGGTAAGGTTTTAAATGAATATTTTGCATTTGTGTTCACTATGGAGAAGGACAATGTAGGCATAGAAATCAGGCAGAGGGATTGTGATATACTTGAACAAATTGGTATTGAGAGGGAGGAGTGGTTTTAGCGGGCTTAAAAGTGGATAAATCCCCAGGCCCAGACGAGATGTATCCCAGGCTGCTGTGTGAGGCAAGGGAGGAGATTGCAGGGGCTCTGACACAAATTTTCAGAACCTCTCTGGCCACAGGGGAGGTGCCAGAGGACTGGAGGACAGCTAACATAGTACCATTATTCAAGAAGGGTAGTAGGGATAAACCAGGGAATTGTAGGCCAGTGAGCCTAACATCAGTGGTAGGGAAATTATTGGAAAAAATTCAGAGTGACAGAATTAATCTCCACGTGGAGAGGCAAGGATTAATCAAGAATAGTCAGCATGGCTTTGTCAGGGGGAGATCGTGTTTAACCAATTTGATTGAATTTTTTTGAGTGGGTGACTACGTGTGTGGATGAGGGTAGTGCATTTGATGTGGTCTACATGGACTTCAGTAAGGCTTTTGACAAAGTTCCGCATGGGAGACTGGTCAAGTGGGATCCAGGGCAATTTGGCACATTGGATCTAAAATTGGCTTAGTGGCAGGAGGCAGAGGGTGATGGTCAAAGGTTGTTTTTGTGACTGGAAGCCTGTGTCCAGTGGTGTACCGCAGGGATCGGTGCTGGGTCCTTTGCTGTTTGTAGTTTACATTAATGATTTAGATATGAATGTAGGAGGTATGATCAGTAAGTTCGCAGATGACACGAAAATTGGTGGGGTGGTAAATTGCGAGGAGGGAAGCCTCAGGCTACAGGACGATTATAGACGGGTTGGTCAGATGGGCGGAACAGTGGCAAATGGAATTTAACCCTGAAAAGTGTGAGGCGATGCATTTTGGGAGGACTAACAAGGCAAGGGAATACACAATGAATGGTAGGACCCTAGGAAGGACAGAGGATCAGAGGGACCTTGGTGTACATGTACATAGATCGCTGAAGGCAGCAGGACAGGTAGATAAGGTGGTTAAAAAGGCATATGGGATAATTGTCTTCATTAGCCGAGGCATAGAATATAAGAGCAGGGAGGTTATGATGGAGCTGTACACAATGCTAGTTAGGCCACAGCTGGAATACTGTGTGCAGTTCTGGTCGCCACACTATAGGAAGGATGTGATTGCATTGGAGAGGGTGCAGAGGAGATTCACCAGGATGTTACCTGGGCTGGAGCACTTCAACTATGAAGAGAGACTGGACAGGCTGGGTTTTTTTCCTTAGAGCAGAGAAGGCTGAGGGGGGACCTGATTGAGGTATACAAAATTATGAGGGGCATAGATAGGGTAGATAGAAAGGAACTTTTCCCCTTAGTAGAGGGGTCAATAACCAGGGGGCATAGTTTCAAAGTAAGGGGCAGGAGGTTTAGAGGGGATCTGAAGAAAAACTTTTTCACCCAGAGGGTGGTTGGAATCTGGAACTCACTGCCTGAAAGGGTGGTAGAGGCAGGAACCCTCACAACATTCAAGAAGCATTTAGAGGAGCACTTGAAACGCCATAGCCCACAAGGCTATGGACCAAGTGCTGGAAAATGGGATTAGAATAGACAGGGCTTGATGGCCGGCGCGGACACGATGGACCGAAGGGCCTCTTTCTGTGCTGTATAACTCTATGACTCTATGGGCCCGATTTTGTGGATCGTGTGGGAAATGGTCGGAATGCCCCAAATGTGGGGTTCTGACACACAAAAAATGTCAGCCAGCTCCACGCAATTTTCCCTCAAGTGGCCAATTCATTCCCAGCATGTGGGCAGCCTTGCTAATTGTCAATTTCCAGTCAGAAAGCCCCACAGTATGATGTCATCATTCGTGGTGCTTTCAAGGTCCACAGCAAGCACTGCATCCTCTGAAGGCTTCCAAACGAACCATGCAGGATGGCAGAGGAGCCTGCAGCAGCTGTGGCCAGTTCCAGACCCCGAGCTGCCTTCAAATTCGACGAGGCTTCACTGCAGGCATTATTGGATGGGGTTAGGGCCCACAGGGAGGTCCTCTTCCCTTGGTCAGGGAAGAAGAGGCCTCCCACTGAGAGCAATGCTGCATGGATGCAGGTGTCAGCAGATGCTAAGTCGCTGGGAGTCACCAGAAGAACCTTGGCATTACATCTCTAACTCCTTCCTTTACTCCCCCACAGTACCATCCAGAGCCCCCGTCCTCACTGTGGAGGAGGAAGAGGCTGTGCAGCCAGACTCCTCAGAGGAAGCTCCAACCTCTGAGGGCGCAGCGTCAGCAGAAGTAAGCGCACCCAGCACCAGCGCAGACAGTCACACCTCGGGGGGACCTTCGGGGCATAGAGTAGTGTTGTCACCTGGTGTTTCACAGCTCACAAGTGAGCCTCTGCAGATTCTGGAGACAGGGACAGCAGTGGAGCGTCCTCGTTGGAGGGTGCAGGACTCTGCCAGCTCAGCTCAGCTGCGCTGCATGTCGACCCTCTGCCTCTGGGTCCATCCGCAAGAGAAGAGGTGATGGATCTCCATGCACAGATGCAGGAGTCTCTGGCAGGTTTTGTCTCCAGGGTCGTTGCGAGTGTGGAGCGAATGGAGCAGTCCATAGCGACCATGAGCAGAGCCTTTGTGGAGTCATTGACGCATGAACGCATCACCATGGAAAGGATGGCAACCTCCATGGAGGAGATAACTCGCCAGGGTGCGGAAAACATGGTGAGTGCTCATAAGAGAATGACATCTCTTGAGGAGCGTTGGCCATCTATTGAACAGAGAAACCAGATCTTCATGGAAGTCCTTCTGAGTAGGACTGCCACTGCAGAAACAGGTCCCCATGGCCCCCTAAAGCGCAGCAAGGTGCTCTCAAGCCACTTCCAAGCGCTGGCCCCTTCTGGCCTGTGCAGCTTCAGGTGAGTGAGCAGTAGGCTGGTGCTCCTGCCGCTCATCATGCTGTTCCTGGTTCTGCTGCTGCCGCCTCTGCTGCTGGAGATCCTCTAATGGCGAGAAGGGAAGGAAAAAAAGGCGTCCCATGCTTCTCGTAGATGCCTCTGCTGAGGAAGCGCTAAGTGAGGGTGGCGAGAGGGGCTTCCCAGGAGATCACATTAGAGAAGTGTGTGAGGCTCCAACCTTCCACAGCTGTGCCTAAGCCTTGAAGAAGTAGCCCCAAGCCTGCAGCAACAAGGTCCTTCAACATACAAGTGCTGTCCCTTTAAATCGCAGCTCCTCCGAATGACCTGCAGCTGACAGCAAGCAAGCCGGCAAGCTTCACGCCAGGTTTCATCAGCGGGGTTCCCCGCAGGCGTGTTTGATGTGGGGAAAGCCCCAAAATCGCAACGGCCCCTGAAAATTGACTTAAACAAGGTAATAATTGCTCATTAGTGTTCCGACGGCCAGTCCCGCCAGCGGCGGGCGGGACTGAAGCGGGTCGCGGAGAAACGGCGGTCCAAAAGTTGGACAGGGCGGGGAGGTGGGGTCGCGACCCGCTTTTTCGCCGATTTTCAGCCCCCGGCCGCCTGAAAAGCCGCCCGACGGCTGGCAGAAAATCGGGGCCTATGACTCTATGATAGTGGTGTTCAAAATCATGAGGGGTCTGGACAGAGAGAAACTGTTCCCATTGGTGGAAGGATTGAGAACTAGAGGACACAGATTTAAGGTGATTGGCAAAAGAACCAAAGGCGACGTAAGAAAAAACTTTTTTGCGCAGTAAGTGGTTAGGATCTGGAATGCACTGCCTGAAAGGGTGGTGGAGGCAGACTCAATCGTGCCTTTCAAAAAGGAATTGGATAAGTACCTGAAGGAAAAAAAATTGCAGGGCTACGGGGAAAGGGCGTGGGAGTGGAACTAGCTGAAGTGCTCTGGCAGAGAGCTGGCACGGGCTCGACGGGCCAAATGGCCTCCTTCTGTGCTGTAACCATTCTATGATTCTATAAACATAGGTAGAGATATCCATTAGCTATCGTATAGAAAGATAACAGTTGATAAAGCCTGTTCTTCAAAGGTGTTAGTAACAGTTAGATCAGGAAGTCTTTTTAAGGGAAGTAGCTTTGGAGTAAACAATTACAAGTGTTTACATGAATACACTGTCTTCAGAGGATTTGGGACTAGATACACCATGAGGTCTTATCTAGGACATGTACCTTTGATGTAGGCAAAATATGGTTTATAATGGAGCATGGTTTTCAATAGTTCTTCAGAGAGTTTGAAAGATACAAAAGCTGAAAAGCCACTCTGTATACAGTTAAGCCAATCACTGTGCTGTATATCAATATAAAGTCTGTTCCTTATACTCCACTACGAAGTGTCTAGTGCTTACTCAAAACGTGTTGTTGTGAATCATAGAAGGAAGGAGATTGACTGCCAACATTGTACTCTGTGCCACTATTAATAAGTCAGGTATCCCATATGCCTTTTTAACAGATTTCTCAACTTGTCCTGCCAGCTTCAGAGATTTGTGTTCAAACACCCCCAGCTCTCTCTGTTCCTGCACCCCCTTTAAAATTGTACCTTAGTTTATATTGCCTCTCCTCATTCTTCCTACCAAAATGAATCATTCCGCACTTCTATGTGTCAAATTTCATCTGCCATGTGTCTGCCCATTTCACCAGTCGGTCTATGTCCTCCTGAGGTCTGTTACTTTCCTCCTTTACTACATTTCCGAGTTTGGTGTCATCTGCAACCTTTGAAATTATGCCCCGTATACCAAGGAGTGTCGGACTGAAGTGGAGCAAGAAACTGAGGAGCAGCCTCCTTAAATAATCGAACAGGGGCTGCACTCGCTCACACTCAACAGATATATGAAACACGGACTCATTGTGCAGAGTGAATGCTGGAGGGGCTTTGCCTCTTACCCCCAGTGCCACCTCCTGCTCACGCTCTGCTGCTCTGTGCACACGATCAGCAAGGCGGCCGTGCTCTACTCTCTGTTGCCACCTGGTGGTTTAAAGTGGCTTCTTCCACCAGTTATTTGCTGCAAGCGCAGTATTTTTTTTATATTCGTATATGGGATGTGGGCATCGCTGGCAAGGCCAGCATTTATTGCCCATCCCTAATTGCCCTCGAGAAGGTGGTGGTGAGCCGCCTTCTTGAACCGCTGCAGTCTGTGTGGTGGTGATACTCCCACAGTGCTGTTAGGGAGTTCCAGGATTTTGACCCAGCGACGATGTAGGATCGGCGATATACTTCTAAGTCAGGATGGTGTGTGACTTGGAGGGGAACTTGGAGGTGGTGGTGTTCCCATGCGCCTGCTGCCCTTGTCCTTCTAGGTGGAAGAGGTCGCGGGTTTGGGAGGTGCTGTCGAAGAAGCCTTGGCGAGTTGCTGCAGTGCATCTTGTAGATGGTACACACTGCAGCCACGGTACGCCGGTGGTGGAGGGAGTGAATGTTTAAGGTGGTGAATGGGGTGCCAATCAAGCGGGCTGCTTTGTCCTGGATGGAGTCGAGCTTCTTGAGTGTTGTTGGAGCTGCACTCATCCAGGCAAGTGGAGAGTATTCCATCACACTCCTGACTTGTGCTTTGTAGATGGTGGAAAGGCTTTGGGGAGTCAGGAGGTGCGACACTCGCCGCAGAATACCCAGCCTCTGACCTGCTCTTGTTGTCACAGTATTTATGTGGCTGGTCCAGTTAAGTTTCTGGTCAATGGTGACCCCCAGGATATTGATGGTGGGGGATTCAGCGATGGTAATGCCATTGAATGTCAAGAGGCGGTGATTAGACTCTCGCTTGTTGGAGATAGTCATTGCCTGGCACTTCTGTGGTGCGAATTTTCCCTGCCACTTATCAGCCCAAGCCTGAACGTCGTCCAGTTCTTGTTGCATGCGGGCATGGACTGCTTCATTATCTGAGGAGTTGTGAATGGCGCTGAACACTGTGCAGTCATCAGTGAACATCCCCATTTCTGACTTTATGTTGGAGGGAAGGTCACTGATGAAGCAGCTGAAGATGGTTAGGCCTAGGACACTGCCCTGAGGAACTCCTGCAGCGATGTCCTGGGGCTGAGATGATTGACCTTCAACCACCACAACCATCTTCGTTTGTGCTAGGTATGACTCCAGCCAGTGGAGAGTTTCACCCCGATTCCCATTGACTTCAGTATGCATGACTCACTCCCACAGCTTCAGAATGGGCAATAAATCTGATCACTTAACAGCTCAGTTGGTGAAGGCAGCATTCAACCCAACCCAGAAAACTAGCAAAAGTTGACCAACTGCTTTCAAAAAAACCTGTCAAGTTAAAAACAGCCCGAAATAAGAAAGGCTGGACAAGTGGAACTAGGTGATACTGAAAGCGTACACGTCTGTCGTAATTTAACCCACAATAGCAGCACGGTGGCATAGTGGTTAGCACTGTTGCCTCACAGCGCCAGGGACCCGTGTTCAAATCCGGCCTCGGGCGACTGTCTGTGTGGAGTTTGCACATTCTCCCCGTGTTTGCGTGGGTTTCCTCCGGGTGCTCCGGTTTCCTCCCACAGTCCAAAGATGTGCGGGTTAGGTTGATTGGCTATGATAAATTGACCCTTAGTGTTAGGGGGATTAAATACGTGGGGATAGGGTGGGATATGTGTTGGTGTAGGGGTTACGGGGATCGGGTGGGATATGTGTCAGTGCAGGCTCGATGGGCCGAAATGGCCTCTATCTGCACTGTGGGGTTTCTGTGATTCTGTGATTCCAGCACTTGGATTGCAGGATCAAAGAAACACAAGTGAGGGTTTTGACATTTCTGAAGGTGACAGTGGAAGAGCAACAGTGAAGGCAGAGTTATTTACTGGGGGGAGGGTTCTTGCGGACTGCCGTACCGAAAAGTCCAGATTTTTGACCCTTGGTTTGGTGCCCATTGCAGCTGTTCAGCGTCAACTGCAATTCTGTCTTCCAAGCCAAAAATCCCCCCAGAAGAATGACCCTGTGAACCCGACTCAGGTATGCTGCCCCAGTAAATCAATAAAACTGCAGATTTTCAAAGATATGGGGGTAATTTTAACTATGGTGCAAAATGAGCGATATCGAATTAGCTTTACAGAAACAAAAATCTTCCTTCTTCACCAGTATTTTATACCTTCTAACCACTCCATCCAACCTAGGCTCAAAGGTTGCACCGAAATTCCCACAAGACAGGTACAGGGGCACTGTCGGGCTAATGCTGTCTGTTTTGTCCATTAGCTACCACGCTCTCTCCCTGACCTCCCCAACAGGAATTCTGGGTGCCAAGCACAAGCAGCCTCATGCTACACTACAACTTGAAATCAGCTGTGGTAACAGACAGGGCAGCTCTGAGCAGGACGGCAGACCATGCACACTGCTCGTCAATGGTTACTGATCAAGCACAGAGCCATTGAATAGGGGAGGGCCATGCACACTGCTCGTCAATGGTTACTGACCAAGCATAGAGCCATTGAATAGGGGAGGGCCATGCACACTGCTCGTCAATGGTTACTGACCAAGCATAGAGCCATTGCATAGGGGAGGACCATGCACACTGCTCGTCAATAGTTACTGATCAAGCACAGAGCCATTGAATAGGGGAGGACCATGCAAGTTCGATTTCTTGATCTGCTAACGTGCAATTCACAAAAACGGATAATGTTCAAAGTAAACTAGACACAACAGCTGGGAACTGCAATTAAAAAACCACCCAAAGCTAGTGTTTTGCCAATGGCGCACATCACTGAAATGAAACGGCGCAGATTAACCCTTTTGAGTGCTGAATGTCTTTTGAACTTGCACGCTTGTTAACTGCCAAAAAATGATTTTTCTTTCGTACGTTCCATATGCGTTTCTGTTGAAAGCCCCAATATTATATCACATTAAACTTGTTGGAATCCCACAGAGCTCGAATGGAATCCGGAGTATTCCCGCACTGTTCTGTTGGACTCCCGCAGTGTTACATAGGAACGTAGGAAAATAAGAACAGGGGTAGGCCATTCAGCCCCTCAAGCCTGTTCCGCCATTCAATAAGATCACAGCTGCCCTACGACCTAACTCCATATACCCGCCTTTGATCCGTATCCCTTGATACCCTAAAAAAAAATCTACCGCTCTCAATCTTGAAAATTTCTGTTGACGCAGCATCCACAGCCTTTTAGTAGCGAAAGTTCCAGATCTCCACTATCCTTTGTGTGAAAAAGTGCTTCCTGATTTCACTCCTAAATGACCTAGCTCTATTTTTAAGATTGTGCCCCCTTATTCTGGAATCCCCCACCAGTGGAAATAGTTTCTCTTGACCTCTCAATTTATTCTATATACTCGAGGGAATACAAGCCAAGTTGATGCAGTGGCTGGTGATGTAGAGGGGAGGGGGATGGTGCCTAGTGAGCTGGGATGTTCTTGGCTGTTCTTCTTGTGGTTCTCCTCAGAGACAGTTGCTGTAAATCAGCCCTGGCTGACTGCTTGCTGTTTTCAAGTGTGGGTGGCAATCAACAGTGAGGTCTAACTAGGCTAGACTGCTGCTCAAGTCACCACCTTATCTGAAGGTTCTTCCCTTATTCTCTTCCCTCCTTCCTTAGTCTTTACTCTGCGCTAGTACTTTTCCTGTCTTAATCTTTAATGCTGTTTATGCTTCTCTTGTTGGAGTAACCCTCTGCTCCAGAATTTCTTTATATTGCTTGAGATTGTTATTTTACAAACTTCACTCTGCTGCTGATTTCTCTGCTCCCCACCCTGACTGCAGCCTCTTATCTTCCCACTGTGATCATTTTCTTCCCCTTTTCTTTTGGGGTCTCTACCCATTTGCTGTTTCTTCTTCTCTCTCCCAGTGATCAGACTGCCTCGCGTGTGGAATTACATTATCATGTGTAAAGGGTGCCAGAGAGAGAGTGGTACAGTTGGAGCATCTAGCAGCACGCTCCCGACACTTGCATTGTTCTTAATCTTGATGCTGAGACAGTGGTGGCCATGGAGGGCAGAGTTTATTTCCTAATTTTTTTTATCTCAAACTATTTATATGGACTTTAGATGGCATTCAGCAAGGTTCCACATAAACACAAATGAAAGCACATGGAATTGAAGGCAACCTATTGACTTGGAGAGGAAATTGTTTTTTTAATTAATTCATGGGATGTGGGCGTCGCTGGCAAGACCAGCATTTATTGCCCATCCTTAATTGCCCTTGAGAAGGTGGTGGTGAGCCACCTTCTTGAACCACTGCAGTCCAGGATTGTCTTTCCTAGCGATTTGATACAACTGAGTGGCTTTGCTAAACTGCGAGGCCATTTCAGAGGGCCGTTAAGAGTCAACCACATTGCTGTGGCTCTGGAGTCACAAACAGGCCAGACTGGGTAAGGATGACAGATTTCCTTCCCTAAAGGACATTAGTGAACCAGATGGGTTTTTACGACAATCCGATAGTTAGGTCACCATTACTGATAGTAGCTTTTTATTCCAGGTTTATTTAATTAACTGAATTTAAATTCCCCAGCTGCCGTAGTGGGATTTGAACTCGCGTCTCCGGAGCATTAGTCCAGGCCTCTGCAAATTCAGTAACATAACCACTCTGCTACCGTTCCTGAATCACCAAAATGATACCGGGACTAAAAGGGTTAAATTATGAGGAAAGGTTGCAGAGACTAGGCTTGTATTCCCTCGAGTTTAGAAGATCTAATTGAGGATTTGATTGGGTAGAGAGAAACTATTTCCTCTGGTGGGAGAAATCCAGAACCAGGGGACATAACCTTAAAATTACAGCTAGGCCGTTCAGGGGTGATTTCAGGAAACACTTCTTCATACAAAGGCTAGTGGAAAAATGGAACACTCTCCCCCAAAAAGCTGTTGATTTTGGGAGTCAATGGAATATTTCAAAACTGAGATTGATAGATTTTTGTTAGGCAAGGGTATTAAGGGATATGGAACCAAGGCGGGTAAATGGAGTTAAGATGCAGATCAGACATGATCTCATTGAATGGCGCAACTGGCTCGAGAGGCTGAGTGACCTCCTCCTGTTCTCATGTTCTCAATACTTTTGGTATCCTCCAATCAAAACTCTTCGATCGTCCCTTATACCTTTTTCTCAGTCTTGCTGGTGTCCTTCATACTGTTTGCTGATAAATTAATAAAATCATCTCCTGGGAAGCAAACTGAATCAAAGCAACGTCCTGACTTTCTCATTCTCATTCGTTACCCTCCTCTTGTTGCACATTGTGTTAGCTTTAGCTCAGTGGTAGCACACTCACCTCTTGAGTCTGAGTGTCCAGGGTTCAAGCCACATTTCAGGACGTGAGCACATAATCTAGGCTAACACCTCAGTGCAGTACTGAAAGAGATTTCATCATGTCTTAGTCAAGCTTCATCCCTCAAGCAACATCATCTAAACAGACTACCTGGTCCTTCAGTTCATCATCTAAACACACTACTGTACCTGGTCATTCACTTCGTCATCTAAACGGACTACTGTACCTGGTCATTCACTTCGTCATCTAAACGGACTACTTGGTCATTCACTTCATCTTCTAAACGGACTACTTGGTCATTCACTTCATCTTCTAAACGGACTACTTGGTCATTCACTTCATCTTCTAAACGGACTACTTGGTCATTCACTTCATCTTCTAAACAGGAAGGGGCAGAAGGTATGGAGTAAAAGGTAAAGTAATAAAAAGGGCAAAAGCAGGAACTAAGTGTCACAAAACATCTTTGAAAGTTCTCTATCTGAATGCACGTAGCATTCGTAACAAAATAGATGAGT
Organism: Somniosus microcephalus; assembly: GCF_052327205.1. NCBI lineage: Eukaryota > Metazoa > Chordata > Chondrichthyes > Squaliformes > Somniosidae > Somniosus > Somniosus microcephalus. Next base: position 153,878,541 of record NC_140990.1, on the reverse strand, counting down.
TAATGGCACAAATAACTACATCTGGGTATGATCTTGTGGCCATTACAGAAACATGGCTGCAGGGTGACAATGCCTGGGAATTAAACATACCGGGTTATTTAACGATCAGGAAGGACAGGCAGGAAGGAAGTGGAGGTGGGGTGGCTATGTTAATAAAAGGAAGGAATCACTGTAATACAGAGAAATGATATTGGGTCAAAAGATCAGGATAATGAAACAGTTTGGGTGGAGGTAAGGAATAATAAGGGGAAAAAAACACTAGTGGGCGTAGTCTATAGGCCTCCGAACAGTTGCAACTATGTTGGACGGAGTATCAATCAGGAAATAGTTGAGGCTTGTAATAAGGGAACATCTATAATTATGGGGGATTCTAACTATCATATTAATTGGACAAATCAAATTGGGCAGGGCTGCCTTGAGGATGAGTTCATTGACTGTATTAGGGATGGGTTTCTTGAGCAGTATGTAACTGAACCGACCAGGGGGCAAGCAACCTTAGATCTGGTCCTGTGTAACGAGACAGGATTAATTAAAAATGTCCCAGTAAAGGATCCCCTTGGAATGAGTGACCATAACATGGTTGAATTCCATATTCAATTAGAGGGTGAGAAGGTTGGATCTCAAACAAGCGTGCTGAGCTTGAATAAAGGAGACTATGAAGGTATGAGAGCGGAATTGAGTAGAGTGGATTGGGAAAATAGATTAAAGGGTAAGACGATACATGATCAGTGGTGTACATTTAAGGAGTTATTTTACAACTTCCAAAAAATATATATTCCACTGAGAAGAAAAGGGTGTAAAAGAAAAGACAGCCATCCGTGGCTAAGTAAAGAAATTAAGGATAGTATTCGACTAAAAACAAGGGCATATAAGGTAGCCAAATCTAGTGGGAGGATAGAGGATTGGGAAAACTTTAAAAGACAGCAAAAAATAACAAAAAGATTGATTAAGAAAGGGAAGATAGGTTATGAAAGTAAATTAGCAAAAAATATAAAAACAGATAGTAAGAGTTTTTATAGCTATATAAAAAGAAAAAGGGTGGCTAAAGTAAATGTTGGTCCCTTAGAGGATGAGACCGGGAAATTAATGGTGGGAAATATGGAGATGGCAAAAACACTGAATGAATATTTTGTATCAGTCTTTACAGTAGAAGACACGAAGAATATCCCAACACTGGACAAACAGGGGGCTATGGGGGGGGGGGGGGGGAGGAGCTAAACACGATCAAAATCACGAAGGAAGTGGTACTCGGTAAAATAATGGGACTCAAGGCGGATAAATCACCTGGACCTGATGGCTTACATCCTAGGGTCTTGAGGGAAGTGGCGGTAGGGATTGTGGATGCATTGGTAATAATTTTCCAAAACTCCCTGGACTCGGCAAAGGTCCCGGCAGACTGGAAAACTGCTAATGTAACACCCTTATTTAAAAAGGGCAGTAGACAGAAGGCTGGAAACTATAGACCGGTTAGCCTAACATCTGTGGTAGGTAAAATTTTGGAGTCCATTATTAAGGAGACAGTAACAGGACATTTGGATAATCATAATTTAATAGGACAAAGTCAGCATGGTTTTATGAAGGGGAAGTCATGTTTGACAAATTTGCTGGAGTTCCTTGAGGAAGTAACATATAGGGTGGATAAAGGGGAACCAGTGGACATAGTGTATTTAGACTTCCAAAAGGCATTTGACAAGGTGCCACACAAAAGATTATTGCTTAAGATAAAAAATCACGGGATTGGGGGTAATATTCTGGCATGGATAAAGGATTGGCTATCTAACAGAAGGCAGAGAGTTGGGATAAATGGTTCATTCTCAGAATGGCAATCAGTAACTAGTGGTGTTCCGCAGGGGTCGGTGCTGGGTCCCCAACTCTTTACAATCTATATTAACGATTTCGAGGAGGGGACCGAGTGTAACATATCAAAGTTTGCAGATGATACTAAGATGGGAGGGAAAGTAGTGAGTGAGGAGGACATAAAAAACCTGCAAGGGGACATAGACAGGCTAAGTAAGTGGGCAGAGATTTGGCAGATGGAATACAATACTGGAAAGTGTGAGGTTATGCACTTTGGCAGGAAAAATCGTAGAGCAAGCTATTATCTTAATGGCAAGAAACTGGAAAGTACTGAAGTACAAAGGGATCTGGGGGTCCTGGTGCACGAAACTCAAAAGGTTAGTATGCAGGTGCAGCAAGATATTAGGAAGGCCAATGGAATGTTGGCTTTCATTGCTAGGGGGATAGAATATAAAAATAGGGAGGTATTGCTTCAGTTGTACAAGGTATTGGTGAGACCGCACTTGGAATACTGCATACAGTTTTGGTGTCCATACTTAAAAAAAGACATACCTGTTCTCGAGTCAGTACAAAGAAGGTTCACTCGGTTAATCCCGGGGATGAGGGGATGGACATATGAGGAGAGGTTGAGTAGATTGGGAATCTACTCATTGGAGTTCAGAAGAATGAGAGGCGATCTTATTGAAACATATAAGATTGTGAAGGGGTTGGATCGGGTGGATGCGGGGAGGATGTTCCCGATGATGGGTGAAACTAGAACTAGGGGGCATAGTCTTAGAATAAGGGGCTGCTCTTTCAAAACTGAGATGAGGAGGAACTACTTCACTCAGGGTGGTAGGTCCATGGAATATGCTGCCCCAAAAAGCTGGAGAAGCTACATCATTACATAAATTTAAAACAGAAATAGACAGTTTCCTAGAAGTAAAGGGAATTAAGGGTTACGGGGAGCGGGCAGGAATTTGGACATGAGTCTAGGTTCGGATCGGTCATGGCCCTGTGGGTAGCGGAGCGGGCCCAGGGGCCGTGTAGCCTGATCCTGCTCCTAATTCGTGTGGCTAATTCTGTTAGATTCAGGAGATGGTTCTGTGATAGTAGATTGGCGGTTAGGATCAGATCAGCCATGATCTTATTGAATGGTGGAGCAGGCTCAAGGGGCCGATTGGCCTACTCCTGCTCCTATTTCTTATGTTCTTATGTTCTTACACTACTGTACCTGGTCATTCACTTCATCATCTAAACACACTACCTGGTCATTCACTTCATCATCTAAACACTACCTGGTCATTCACTTCATCATCAAAACACACTACCTGGTCATTCACTTCATCATCTAAACAGACTACCTGGTCATTCACTTCATCATCTAAACAGACTATCTGGTCCTTCACTTCATCATCTAAACACTACCTGGTCCTTCACTTCATCATCTAAACACACTACCTGGTCCTTCACTTCATCATCTAAACACTACCTGGTCATTCACTTCATCATCTAAACACACTACCTGGTCATTCACTTCATCATCTAAACACTATCTGGTCATTCGCTTCATCATCTAAACACACTACCTGGTCATTCACTTCATCATCTAAACACTACCTGGTCATTCACTTCATCATCTAAACACACTACCTGGTCATTCGCTTCATCATCTAAACACACTACCTGGTCATTCACTTCATCATCTAAACACTACCTGGTCATTCACTTCATCATCTAAACACACTACCTGGTCATTCACTTCATCATCTAAACACTACCTGGTCATTCACTTCATCATCTAAACAGACTACCTGGTCATTCACCATCATCTAAACACACTACCTGGTCATTCACTTCATCATCAAAACACACTACCTGATCATTCACTTCATCATCTAAACAGACTACCTGGTCATTCTCTTCATCATCTAAACACACTACCTGGTCATTCACGTCATCATCAAAACAGACTACCCGGTCATTCACTTCATCATCTAAACACACTACCTGGTCATTCACTTCATCATCTAAACACACTACCTGGTCATTCACTTCATCATCAAAACAGACTACCTGGTCATTCACTTCATCATCGAAACAGACGACCTGGTCATTCACTTCATCATCTAAACAGACTACCTGGTCATTCGCTTCATCATCTAAACTGTAGAACACTGGGGTACAGTACTGGTGTGTACAGGTCTGTCATTGTATAACACTGGGGTACGGTAGTGGTGGGTATAGGTCTGTCACTGTATAACACTGGGGTACAGTACTGGTGTGTATAGGTCTGTCACTGTATTAAACTGGGGTACAGTACTGGTGGGTTCAGGTCTGTCACGGTATAACACTGGACTACCGTACTGGTGAGTACAGGTCTGTCATTGTATAAAACTGGGGTACAGTACTGGTGGGTACAGGTCTGTCATTGTATAACACTGGGGTATGGGACTGGTGGGTACAGGTCTGTCACTGTATAAAACTGGTGTACAGTACTGGTGGGTACAGGTCTGTTACTTTATAACACTGGGGTACAGTTCTGGTGGGTACAGGTCTGTCACTGTATAACACTGGGGTACAGTACTGGTGGGTACAGGTCTGTCACTGTATAACACTCGGGTGCAGTACTGGTTGATACAGGACTGTCACTGTAACACCGGGGTACATTAAAGTTGGATACAGGACTCTCACTGTATAACACTGGGGTACAGTACTGGTGGGTACAGGTCTGTCGCTGTAACACTCTGGTACAGTACTGGTGGGTACAGGTCTGTCACTGTATTAATCTGGGGTACAGTACTGGTGGGTGCAGGTCTGTCACTGTATAACACTGGGGTACAGTACTGGTGGGTACAGATGTCACTGTATTAATCTGGGGTACAGTACTGGTGGGTACAGGTCTGTCACTGTATTAATCTGGGGTACAGTACTGGTGGGTACAGGTCTGTCACTGTATAACACTGGGGTACAGTACTGGTGAGTACTGGTCTGTCACTGTATAACACGGGTACAGTACTGGTGGGTGCAGGTCTGTCACTGTATAACACTGTGGTACAGTACTGGTGGGTACAGGTCTGTCACTGTATAAGACTGGGGTACAGTACTGGTGGGTACAGGTCTGTCACTGTATAACACTGGGGTGCAGTACTGGTGGGTACAGGTCTGTCACTGTATAACACTGGGGTACAGTACTGGTGGGTACAGGTCTGTCACTGTATTAATCTGGGGTACAGTACTGGTGGGTACAGGTCTGTCACTGTATAACACTGGGGTACAGTACTGGTCTGTCACTGTATAACATTGGGGTACAGTACTGGTGGGTACAGGTCTGTCACTGTATAACACTGGGGTACAGTACTGGTGGGTACAGGTCTGTCACGGTATAACACTGGGGTACAGTACTGGTGGTTACAGGTCTGTCACTGTATAACACTGGGGTACAGTACTGGTGGGTACTGGTCTGTCACGGTATAACACTGGGGTACAGTACTGGTAGGTACAGGTCTGTCACTGTATAACACTGGGATACAGTACTGGTGGGTACAGGTTTGTCACTGTATAACACTGGGATACAGTACTGGTGGCCACAGGTCTGGCACTGTATAACACTGGGATACAGTACTGGTGGGTACAGGTCTGCCACTGTATAACACTGGGGTACAGTACTGGTGGGTACAGGTCTGTCACTGTATAACACTGGGGTACAGTACTGGTGGGTACAGGTCTGTCACTGTATAACACTGGGATACAGTACTGGTGGGTACAGGTCTGTCACTGTATAACATTGGAGTACCTTACTGGTGGGTACAGGTCTGTCACTGCATAATACTAGTATACAGTACTGGTGGGTACAGGTCTGTCATTGTATTACAATGGGGTACAGCACTGGTGGGTACAGGTCTGTCACTGTATAAGACTGGTTTGCAGTACTGGTGGGTACAGGTCTGTCATTGTATAACACTGGGGTACATTACAGTTCGGTACAGGTCTGTCACTGTATAACACTGGGGTACAGTACTGGTGTGTACAGGTCTGTCACTGTATAACACTGGGGTGCAGTACTAGTGGATACAGGTCTGTCACTGTATAAAACTGGTGTACAGTACTGGTGGGTACAGGTTTGTCACTGTATAACACTGGGGTACATTACAGTTCGGTACAGGTCTGTCACTGTATAACACTGGGGTACAGTACTGGTGTGTACAGGTCTGTCACTGTATTAAACTGGGGTACAGTACTGGTGGGTACATGTCTGTCACTGTAACACTGGGCTACAGTACTGGTGGGTACAGGTCTGTCACTGTAACACTCGGGTACAGTACTGATGGGTACAGTTCTGTCACTGTGTAACACTGGGGTACAGTACAGGTCGGTACAGGTGTGTCACTGTATAACACTGGGATACAGTACTGGTGGGTACAGGTCTGTCACTGTATAACACTGGGGTACAGTACTGGTGGGTACAGATCTGTCACTGTATTAATCTGGGGTACAGTACTGGTGGGTACAGGTCTGTCACTGTATAACACTGGGGTACAGTACTGGTGGGTACAGGTCTGTCACTATTAATCTGGGGTACAGTACTGGTGGGTACAGATCTGTCACTGTATAACACTGGGGTACAGTACTGGTGGGTACAGGTCTGTCACTGTATTAATCTGGGGTACAGTACTGGTGGGTCCAGGTCTGTCACTGTATTAATCTGGGGTACAGTACTGGTTGGTACAGGTCTATCACAGTATAACACTGGGGTGCAAACTGGTGGGTACAGGGCTGTCACTGTATAACACTGGGGTACAGTAATGGTGGGTACTTGTCTGTCACTGTATAACACTGGGGTACAGTACTGGTGGGTACAGTTCTGTCATTGTATAACACGGGTACAGTACAGTTCGGTACAGGTCTGTCACTGTATAACACTGGGGTACAGTACTGGTGGGTACAGGTCTGTCACTATTAAACTGGGGTACAGTACTGGTGGGTACAGGTCTGTCACTGTATAAGACTGGTATACAGTACTGGTGGGTACAGGTCTGTCATTGTATAACACTGGGGTACAGTACTGGTGGGTACAGTTCTGTCACTGTATAACACTGGTATACAGTACTGGTGGGTACAGGTCTGTCACTGTATAACAATGGGGTACAGTACTGGTGTGTACAGGTCTGTCACTGTATTAAACTGGGGTACAGTACTGGTGGGTACAGGTCTGTCACTGTATTAAACTGGGGTACAGTACTGGTGGGTACAGGTCTGTCATTGTATAACACTGAGCTACAGTACTGGTGGGTACAGGTCTGTCACTGTAACACTTGGGTACAGTTCTGTCACTGTGTAACACTGGGGTACAGTACAGGTCGGTACAGGTGTGTCACTGTATAATACTGGGCTACAGTACTGGTGGGTACAGTTCTGTCACTGTATAACACTGGGGTACATTACTGGTGGGTACTGGTCTGTCACTGCATAACACTGGCGTACAGTACTGGTTGGTACAGGTCTATCACTGTATAACACTGGGGTGCAAACTGGTGGGTACAGGTCTGTCACTGTATAACACTGGGGTACAGTAATGGTGGGTACTTGTCTGTCACTGTATAACACTGGGGTACAGTACCAGTGGGTACAGGTCTGTCATTGTAACACTGGGGTACAGTACAGTTCGGTACAGGTCTGTCACTGTATAACACTGGGGTACAGTACTGGTGGGTACAGGTCTGTCACTGTATTAAACTGGGGTACAGTACTGGTGGGTACAGGTCTGCCACTGTATAACACTGGCGTACAGTACTGGTGGGTACAGGTCTGTCACTGTATTAATCTGGGGTACAGTACTGGTGGGTACAGATCTGTCACTGTATAACACTGGGGTACAGTGCTGGTGGGTACAGGTCTGTCGCTGTAACACTCTGGTACAGTACCGGTGGGTACAGGTCTGTCACTGTATTAATCTGGGGTACAGTACTGGTGGGTACAGGTCTGTCACTGTATTAATCTGGGATACAGTACTGGTGGGTACTGGCCTGTCACTGTATAACACTGGCGTACAGTACTGGTTGGTACAGGTCTATCACTGTATAACACTGGGGTGCAAACTGGTGGGTACAGGGCTGTCACTGTATAACACTGGGGTACGGTAATGGTGGGTACTTGTCTGTCACTGTATAACACTGGGGTACAGTACCAGTGGGTACAGGCCTGTCACTGTATAACACTGGGGTACAGTACTGGTGGGTACAGATCTGTCACTGTATTAATCTGGGGTACAGTACTGGTGGGTACAGGTCTGTCACTGTATAACACTCTGGTACAGTACCGGTGGGTACAGGTCTGTCACTGTATTAATCTGGGGTACAGTACTGGTGGGTACAGGTCTGTCACTGTATAACACTGGGGTACAGTACTGGTGTGCTAAGGTCTGTCACTGTATAACACTGGGGTACAGTACTGGTGGGTACAGATCTGTCACTGTATTAATCTGGGGTACAGTACTGGTGGGTACAGGTCTGTCACTGTATAACACTGGGGTACAGTACTGGTGGGTACAGGTCTGTCACTGTATTAATCTGGGGTACAGTACTGGTGGGTACAGGTCTGTCACTATAACACTGGGGTACAGTACTGGTGGGTACAGGTCTGTCACTGTATAACACTCGGGTACAGTACTGGTGGGTACAGGTCTGTCACTGTATAACACTGGGGTACAGTACTGGTGGGTACAGGTCTGTCACTGTATTAATCTGGGGTACAGTACTGGTGGGGACAGGTCTGCCACTGTAGAACACTGTCGTACAGTACTGGTGGGTACAGGTCTGTCACTGTATACCACTGGGGTACAGTACTGGTGGATACAGATCTGTCACTGTATTAATCTGGGGTACAGTACTGGTGGGTACAGGTCTGTCACTGTATAACACTTGGGTACAGTACTGGTGGGTACAGGTCTGTCACTGTATAACACTGGGGTACAGTACTGGTGGGTACAGGTCTGTCACTGTATAACACTGGGGTACAGTACTGGTGGGTACAGGTCTGTCGCTGTATTACACTGGGGTACAGTAATGGTGGGTACAGGTCTGTCACTGTATAACACTGGGGTACAGTACTGGTGGGTATAGGTCTGTCACTGTATAACACTGGAGTACAGTACTGGTGGGTACAAGTCTGTCACTGTATAACACTGGGGTACAGTACTGGTGGGTACAGGTCTGTCACTGTATAACACTGGGGTACAGTACTGGTGGGTACAGGTCTGTCACTGTATAACATTGGGGTAGAGTACTGGTGGATAGGGTTGCAAAGGGGTGGAAAGTTTCCGGTAAATTTCTGGTAAATTTCCACGGGAAGTTTAGCTTAGGAATTTTGCCCAAAAAAGCACATGCTAGCATAATATTGTTTTTTTTGTATTTCTTTCTTTTTTTCCCCCACAGGTCCTCTCTTAAAATTACTAACAGAGATGGAATCTTAATTATTAAGGAATTTCTTAATCAATATATGTTTATCTTCTTACTTGGCTCGTTTTAATAATTACAAGTTTTGTGTGTGACTGTGAACAAATGTGTCCTGATTGGTTGGATGAGTGGATGAGCGATTAGCTCCCTCTATTTGTAATATTTGCATATCGAATTGTGATTGGCCTGCAGGCATCTGTAAGACTGCTATAGTTTTTTTAACATCCAGGTTATGGGTCCTGTGGGAAGTCATTTTGTTTTCTGCTGATGTTGTGATGATGCAGTAAGTAAATCAGACTTTATACCAAATAAACCAGTTACTTGTTGAACTCTGTTGTCCTTCAATTTAAAATATACAAAATAATACACTATTGGTGATGTCGCGTCGTGTGTGTACAGGTCATGCTTCCATCACATGGAGCATCAGCAAAAATGTACTCACCCTGTTGCAATCGTGCTGATCGACCGCAGTTCGACACAGAGATGAATGCCCTTTATTTCTCTGCATAGAACAATGCCACGTTTACCGTCAGATGTGTGGAAGCATTTTACCCCAGGCATTAAAGATGGAAAGACTGTGTACATGTGCAAACACTGTAGAAAGCCATATGTAAAGAATGCCACAAAGATGCAGCAGCATTTATCCAAATGCAACAACTTCACTCAAAGCTCACAGCAGTCAGCCCAGTTCCTCTGCTTCCATTCAAGAAGATGATGGTTCTCATTCAGCATCAGGCTCCTTATCATCAGCAACTCCTGGCCCACTTGGAAGGTTCTTTGATACAATGGATAACCATAGCCAGAAGAATGCAGATGAGTGCCTTGCTCGAGCTGTATATACAACAGGCTCACCCCTCATGCTCACAGCCAATGTGTACTGGAAGAGATTTTTCAATGTTATTCGCCCTGCATACTGTCCTCCCACCAGACATGCTTTGTCTACTTATTTGCTGGAGGCTGAGTATAACAGAATCCAAGGAAAGCTCAAAGAAACGATAGCGATGGCAGACTGTGTTGCAGTTATCTCAGATGGGTGGTCAAATGTACGAGGGGAGGGCATCATAAACTACATCGTCTCCACTCCTCTCCCAGTGTTCTTCAAGAGCACAGACACGAAGGACAACAGACACACAGGCACATACATTGCTGATGAGCTGAAAGCGGTCATCAATGATCTTGGATCACAAAAGGTCTTTGCAGTAGTTACTGACAATGCTGCGAATATGAAGGCTGCTTGGGCTCAAGTGGAGGAGGCCTACCCTCATATTACGTCTATTGGGTGTGCAGCTCATGGGCTTAACCTGCTCCTCAAGGACATCATGGGTTTGAGAACCATGGAAGCACTGTACAAGAGAGCCAAGCAAGTTGTTAAGTATGTCAGGGGAAAACAGGTAGTTGCAGCAACCTACAACTCCAAGCAAATGACAAAGAACAAGAACACCACACTGAAGCTGCCCAACAACACTAGATGGGGTGGTGTTGTCATAATGTACAACAGCCTTCTGGAGGGTAAGGAGTCGCTGCAAGAAATGGCAATATCCCAGTCTGGGGATATGGAAACCACCATCAAGAAAATACTGCTGGATGATGTGTTTTGGGAGAGAGTGGTTAGCAGCCTTAAACTACTCTCACCAGTAGCATCTGCAATTGCTCAGATTGAAGGAGATGACGCTGTCTTGTCAGATGTTCTCAGGCTTTTTACTGATTTAAAAGAACAAATCAGCATTGCCCTACCCACATCCCTGCTGCTCAAAGCAGAGGAGAAGGCAATTGTTCAATTCATACAGACGCGTCAAGAATTTTGTGTCAAGCCGATTCATGCTGCAGCATACATGCTGGACCCAAAGCATGTTGGGAGACCAATACTTTCTGGAGAACAGATCAACAGCGCTTACAGTGTGATTTCTACCCTCTCACACCATCTCAGTCTGGATGTGGGCAAAGTTCTGGGAAGTCTGGCAAAGTTCTCTACCAAGCAAGGTCTTTGGAATGGGGATGGGATATGGGAATCATGCAAGCATATCAGTGCACATACCTGGTGGAAGGGACTTTGTGCATCTGAGGCCCTGTCACCTATTGCATCGGTGATACTCCAAATCCCACCTTCATCAGCGGCCTCTGAACGAAACTGGTCACTTTTTGGGAATACGCATACAAAGGTGTGCAACAGGCTGACTAACAAGAGAGTGGAGAAACTGGTGGCTATCCGGGTGAACCTACAACTTATTGAGCCAGATACAGAAGTGTCCACCACACAGCTAGACACTGACACAGAGGAGGAAATGGACACGTCAGAGCCAGAGAATCAGGAGGAGCAATGAGGAGTAGAAGACTCATGAGTAGAAGACTCAAAGGGACAAAATAAGGACAAATTACAGGCTAAATAAGCTGACGCTCTTTTTATTTTATTTTAGATGGGTCTTCTTTGTGGGGGTTCAATAAAGTTCAAAATTATAACCTAAATAAAGTTTTGAAAGCCTGTTTTTATTTGTATGGAACAGTATGTCTATTTTGACGACAAAGATAATATAAGGGGCAGAGACAAAAACCATCAGTGTGCAAAAAAACCCAAAATTCCCATAAATTCCCGAAAATTCCCATGGAAAGTTTCCTCTTTTAAAAATTCCCAGAATTTTGCAACCCTACTGGTGGATACAGGACTGTCACTGTATAACACTGTGGTACAGTACATATGGGTACAGGTCTGTCACTGTATAACACTGGGGCACAATACTGGTAGGTACAGTTCTGTCACTACATAAAACTGGGGTACAGTACTGGTGGGTACAGGTCTGTCACTGTATAACACAGGAGTACAGTACTGGTGGGTACAAGTCAGTCACTGTATAACACTGGGGAACAGCACTGTAGGGTACAGGTTTGTCAATGTATAACACTGGGTTACAGTGCTGGTGGGTACAGGTCTGTCTCTAACACTGGGGTACAGTACTGGTGGGTACAGGTCTGTCATTGTATAACACTGGGGTACAGTCCTGGTGGGTACAGGTCTGTCACTGTATAACACGGAGGTACATTATCAGTGGGTACAGGTCTGTCACTATAAAACAGGTGTACAGTACTGGTGGGTACAGGTCTGTCACTGTATTAATCTGGGGTACAGTACTGGTGGGTACAGGTCTGTCACTGTATAACACTGGGGTACAGTACTGGTGGGTACAGGTCTGTCACTGTATTAATCTGGGGTACAGTACTGGTGGGTACAGGTCTGTCACTGTATAACACTCGGGTACAGTACTGGTGGGTACAGATCTGTCACTGTATTAATCTGGGGTACAGTACTGGTGGGTACAGGTCTGTCACTGTATAACACTGGGGTACAGTACTGGTGGGTACAGGTCTGTCACTGTATTAATCTGGGGTACAGTACTGGTGGGTACAGGTCTGTCACTGTATAACACTCTGGTACAGTACCGGTGGGTACAGGTCTGTCACTGTATTAATCTGGGGTACAGTACTGGTGGGTACAGGTCTGTCACTGTATAACACTGGGGTACAGTACTGGTGTGTTAAGGTCTGTCACTGTATAACACTGGGGTACAGTACTGGTGGGTACAGATCTGTCACTGTATTAATCTGGGGTACAGTACTGGTGGGTACAGGTCTGTCACTGTATAACACTGGAGTACAGTACTGGTGGGTACAGGTCTGTCACTGTATTAATCTGGGGTACAGTACTGGTGGGTACAGGTCTGTCACTATAACACTGGGGTACAGTACTGGTGGGTACAGGTCTGTCACTGTATAACACTCGGGTACAGTACTGGTGGGTACAGGTCTGTCACTGTATAACACTGGGGTACAGTACTGGTGGGTACAGGTCTGTCACTGTATTAATCTGGGGTACAGTACTGGTGGGGACAGGTCTGCCACTGTAGAACACTGTCGTACAGTACTGGTGGGTACAGGTCTGTCACTGTATACCACTGGGGTACAGTACTGGTGGATACAGATCTGTCACTGTATTAATCTGGGGTACAGTACTGGTGGGTACAGGTCTGTCACTGTATTAATCTGGGATACAGTACTGGTGGGTACTGGCCTGTCACTGTATAACACTGGCGTACAGTACTGGTTGGTACAGGTCTATCACTGTATAACACTGGGGTGCAAACTGGTGGGTACAGGGCTGTCACTGTATAACACTGGGGTACGGTAATGGTGGGTACTTGTCTGTCACTGTATAACACTGGGGTACAGTACCAGTGGGTACAGGCCTGTCACTGTATAACACTGGGGTACAGTACTGGTGGGTACAGATCTGTCACTGTATTAATCTGGGGTACAGTACTGGTGGGTACAGGTCTGTCACTGTATAACACTCTGGTACAGTACCGGTGGGTACAGGTCTGTCACTGTATTAATCTGGGGTACAGTACTGGTGGGTACAGGTCTGTCACTGTATAACACTGGGGTACAGTACTGGTGTGCTAAGGTCTGTCACTGTATAACACTGGGGTACAGTACTGGTGGGTACAGATCTGTCACTGTATTAATCTGGGGTACAGTACTGGTGGGTACAGGTCTGTCACTGTATAACACTGGGGTACAGTACTGGTGGGTACAGGTCTGTCACTGTATTAATCTGGGGTACAGTACTGGTGGGTACAGGTCTGTCACTATAACACTGGGGTACAGTACTGGTGGGTACAGGTCTGTCACTGTATAACACTCGGGTACAGTACTGGTGGGTACAGGTCTGTCACTGTATAACACTGGGGTACAGTACTGGTGGGTACAGGTCTGTCACTGTATTAATCTGGGGTACAGTACTGGTGGGGACAGGTCTGCCACTGTAGAACACTGTCGTACAGTACTGGTGGGTACAGGTCTGTCACTGTATACCACTGGGGTACAGTACTGGTGGATACAGATCTGTCACTGTATTAATCTGGGGTACAGTACTGGTGGGTACAGGTCTGTCACTGTATAACACTTGGGTACAGTACTGGTGGGTACAGGTCTGTCACTGTATAACACTGGGGTACAGTACTGGTGGGTACAGGTCTGTCACTGTATAACACTGGGGTACAGTACTGGTGGGTACAGGTCTGTCGCTGTATTACACTGGGGTACAGTAATGGTGGGTACAGGTCTGTCACTGTATAACACTGGGGTACAGTACTGGTGGGTATAGGTCTGTCACTGTATAACACTGGAGTACAGTACTGGTGGGTACAAGTCTGTCACTGTATAACACTGGGGTACAGTACTGGTGGGTACAGGTCTGTCACTGTATAACACTGGGGTACAGTACTGGTGGGTACAGGTCTGTCACTGTATAACATTGGGGTAGAGTACTGGTGGATAGGGTTGCAAAGGGGTGGAAAGTTTCCGGTAAATTTCTGGTAAATTTCCACGGGAAGTTTAGCTTAGGAATTTTGCCCAAAAAAGCACATGCTAGCATAATATTGTTTTTTTTGTATTTCTTTCTTTTTTTCCCCCACAGGTCCTCTCTTAAAATTACTAACAGAGATGGAATCTTAATTATTAAGGAATTTCTTAATCAATATATGTTTATCTTCTTACTTGGCTCGTTTTAATAATTACAAGTTTTGTGTGTGACTGTGAACAAATGTGTCCTGATTGGTTGGATGAGTGGATGAGCGATTAGCTCCCTCTATTTGTAATATTTGCATATCGAATTGTGATTGGCCTGCAGGCATCTGTAAGACTGCTATAGTTTTTTTAACATCCAGGTTATGGGTCCTGTGGGAAGTCATTTTGTTTTCTGCTGATGTTGTGATGATGCAGTAAGTAAATCAGACTTTATACCAAATAAACCAGTTACTTGTTGAACTCTGTTGTCCTTCAATTTAAAATATACAAAATAATACACTATTGGTGATGTCGCGTCGTGTGTGTACAGGTCATGCTTCCATCACATGGAGCATCAGCAAAAATGTACTCACCCTGTTGCAATCGTGCTGATCGACCGCAGTTCGACACAGAGATGAATGCCCTTTATTTCTCTGCATAGAACAATGCCACGTTTACCGTCAGATGTGTGGAAGCATTTTACCCCAGGCATTAAAGATGGAAAGACTGTGTACATGTGCAAACACTGTAGAAAGCCATATGTAAAGAATGCCACAAAGATGCAGCAGCATTTATCCAAATGCAACAACTTCACTCAAAGCTCACAGCAGTCAGCCCAGTTCCTCTGCTTCCATTCAAGAAGATGATGGTTCTCATTCAGCATCAGGCTCCTTATCATCAGCAACTCCTGGCCCACTTGGAAGGTTCTTTGATACAATGGATAACCATAGCCAGAAGAATGCAGATGAGTGCCTTGCTCGAGCTGTATATACAACAGGCTCACCCCTCATGCTCACAGCCAATGTGTACTGGAAGAGATTTTTCAATGTTATTCGCCCTGCATACTGTCCTCCCACCAGACATGCTTTGTCTACTTATTTGCTGGAGGCTGAGTATAACAGAATCCAAGGAAAGCTCAAAGAAACGATAGCGATGGCAGACTGTGTTGCAGTTATCTCAGATGGGTGGTCAAATGTACGAGGGGAGGGCATCATAAACTACATCGTCTCCACTCCTCTCCCAGTGTTCTTCAAGAGCACAGACACGAAGGACAACAGACACACAGGCACATACATTGCTGATGAGCTGAAAGCGGTCATCAATGATCTTGGATCACAAAAGGTCTTTGCAGTAGTTACTGACAATGCTGCGAATATGAAGGCTGCTTGGGCTCAAGTGGAGGAGGCCTACCCTCATATTACGTCTATTGGGTGTGCAGCTCATGGGCTTAACCTGCTCCTCAAGGACATCATGGGTTTGAGAACCATGGAAGCACTGTACAAGAGAGCCAAGCAAGTTGTTAAGTATGTCAGGGGAAAACAGGTAGTTGCAGCAACCTACAACTCCAAGCAAATGACAAAGAACAAGAACACCACACTGAAGCTGCCCAACAACACTAGATGGGGTGGTGTTGTCATAATGTACAACAGCCTTCTGGAGGGTAAGGAGTCGCTGCAAGAAATGGCAATATCCCAGTCTGGGGATATGGAAACCACCATCAAGAAAATACTGCTGGATGATGTGTTTTGGGAGAGAGTGGTTAGCAGCCTTAAACTACTCTCACCAGTAGCATCTGCAATTGCTCAGATTGAAGGAGATGACGCTGTCTTGTCAGATGTTCTCAGGCTTTTTACTGATTTAAAAGAACAAATCAGCATTGCCCTACCCACATCCCTGCTGCTCAAAGCAGAGGAGAAGGCAATTGTTCAATTCATACAGACGCGTCAAGAATTTTGTGTCAAGCCGATTCATGCTGCAGCATACATGCTGGACCCAAAGCATGTTGGGAGACCAATACTTTCTGGAGAACAGATCAACAGCGCTTACAGTGTGATTTCTACCCTCTCACACCATCTCAGTCTGGATGTGGGCAAAGTTCTGGGAAGTCTGGCAAAGTTCTCTACCAAGCAAGGTCTTTGGAATGGGGATGGGATATGGGAATCATGCAAGCATATCAGTGCACATACCTGGTGGAAGGGACTTTGTGCATCTGAGGCCCTGTCACCTATTGCATCGGTGATACTCCAAATCCCACCTTCATCAGCGGCCTCTGAACGAAACTGGTCACTTTTTGGGAATACGCATACAAAGGTGTGCAACAGGCTGACTAACAAGAGAGTGGAGAAACTGGTGGCTATCCGGGTGAACCTACAACTTATTGAGCCAGATACAGAAGTGTCCACCACACAGCTAGACACTGACACAGAGGAGGAAATGGACACGTCAGAGCCAGAGAATCAGGAGGAGCAATGAGGAGTAGAAGACTCATGAGTAGAAGACTCAAAGGGACAAAATAAGGACAAATTACAGGCTAAATAAGCTGACGCTCTTTTTATTTTATTTTAGATGGGTCTTCTTTGTGGGGGTTCAATAAAGTTCAAAATTATAACCTAAATAAAGTTTTGAAAGCCTGTTTTTATTTGTATGGAACAGTATGTCTATTTTGACGACAAAGATAATATAAGGGGCAGAGACAAAAACCATCAGTGTGCAAAAAAACCCAAAATTCCCATAAATTCCCGAAAATTCCCATGGAAAGTTTCCTCTTTTAAAAATTCCCAGAATTTTGCAACCCTACTGGTGGATACAGGACTGTCACTGTATAACACTGTGGTACAGTACATATGGGTACAGGTCTGTCACTGTATAACACTGGGGCACAATACTGGTAGGTACAGTTCTGTCACTACATAAAACTGGGGTACAGTACTGGTGGGTACAGGTCTGTCACTGTATAACACAGGAGTACAGTACTGGTGGGTACAAGTCAGTCACTGTATAACACTGGGGAACAGCACTGTAGGGTACAGGTTTGTCAATGTATAACACTGGGTTACAGTGCTGGTGGGTACAGGTCTGTCTCTAACACTGGGGTACAGTACTGGTGGGTACAGGTCTGTCATTGTATAACACTGGGGTACAGTCCTGGTGGGTACAGGTCTGTCACTGTATAACACGGAGGTACATTATCAGTGGGTACAGGTCTGTCACTATAAAACAGGTGTACAGTACTGGTGGGTACAGGTCTGTCACTGTATTAATCTGGGGTACAGTACTGGTGGGTACAGGTCTGTCACTGTATAACACTGGGGTACAGTACTGGTGGGTACAGGTCTGTCACTGTATTAATCTGGGGTACAGTACTGGTGGGTACAGGTCTGTCACTGTATAACACTCGGGTACAGTACTGGTGGGTACAGATCTGTCACTGTATTAATCTGGGGTACAGTACTGGTGGGTACAGGTCTGTCACTGTATAACACTGGGGTACAGTACTGGTGGGTACAGGTCTGTCACTGTATTAATCTGGGGTACAGTACTGGTGGGTACAGGTCTGTCACTGTATAACACTCTGGTACAGTACCGGTGGGTACAGGTCTGTCACTGTATTAATCTGGGGTACAGTACTGGTGGGTACAGGTCTGTCACTGTATAACACTGGGGTACAGTACTGGTGTGTTAAGGTCTGTCACTGTATAACACTGGGGTACAGTACTGGTGGGTACAGATCTGTCACTGTATTAATCTGGGGTACAGTACTGGTGGGTACAGGTCTGTCACTGTATAACACTGGAGTACAGTACTGGTGGGTACAGGTCTGTCACTGTATTAATCTGGGGTACAGTACTGGTGGGTACAGGTCTGTCACTATAACACTGGGGTACAGTACTGGTGGGTACAGGTCTGTCACTGTATAACACTCGGGTACAGTACTGGTGGGTACAGGTCTGTCACTGTATAACACTGGGGTACAGTACTGGTGGGTACAGGTCTGTCACTGTATTAATCTGGGGTACAGTACTGGTGGGGACAGGTCTGCCACTGTAGAACACTGTCGTACAGTACTGGTGGGTACAGGTCTGTCACTGTATACCACTGGGGTACAGTACTGGTGGATACAGATCTGTCACTGTATTAATCTGGGGTACAGTACTGGTGGGTACAGGTCTGTCACTGTATAACACTTGGGTACAGTACTGGTGGGTACAGGTCTGTCACTGTATAACACTGGGGTACAGTACTGGTGGGTACAGGTCTGTCACTGTATAACACTGGGGTACAGTACTGGTGGGTACAGGTCTGTCGCTGTATTACACTGGGGTACAGTAATGGTGGGTATAGGTCTGTCACTGTATAACACTGGGGTACAGTACTGGTGGGTATAGGTCTGTCACTGTATAACACTGGAGTACAGTACTGGTGGGTACAAGTCTGTCACTGTATAACACTGGGGTACAGTACTGGTGGGTACAGGTCTGTCACTGTATAACACTGGGGTACAGTACTGGTGGGTACAGGTCTGTCACTGTATAACATTGGGGTAGAGTACTGGTGGATAGGGTTGCAAAGGGGTGGAAAGTTTCCGGTAAATTTCTGGTAAATTTCCACGGGAAGTTTAGCTTAGGAATTTTGCCCAAAAAAGCACATGCTAGCATAATATTGTTTTTTTTGTATTTCTTTCTTTTTTTCCCCCACAGGTCCTCTCTTAAAATTACTAACAGAGATGGAATCTTAATTATTAAGGAATTTCTTAATCAATATATGTTTATCTTC
This sequence comes from Somniosus microcephalus, assembly GCF_052327205.1. NCBI lineage: Eukaryota > Metazoa > Chordata > Chondrichthyes > Squaliformes > Somniosidae > Somniosus > Somniosus microcephalus. Next base: position 153,859,201 of record NC_140990.1, on the reverse strand, counting down.
TTACTTGGCTCGTTTTAATAATTACAAGTTTTGTGTGTGACTGTGAACAAATGTGTCCTGATTGGTTGGATGAGTGGATGAGCGATTAGCTCCCTCTATTTGTAATATTTGCATATCGAATTGTGATTGGCCTGCAGGCATCTGTAAGACTGCTATAGTTTTTTTAACATCCAGGTTATGGGTCCTGTGGGAAGTCATTTTGTTTTCTGCTGATGTTGTGATGATGCAGTAAGTAAATCAGACTTTATACCAAATAAACCAGTTACTTGTTGAACTCTGTTGTCCTTCAATTTAAAATATACAAAATAATACACTATTGGTGATGTCGCGTCGTGTGTGTACAGGTCATGCTTCCATCACATGGAGCATCAGCAAAAATGTACTCACCCTGTTGCAATCGTGCTGATCGACCGCAGTTCGACACAGAGATGAATGCCCTTTATTTCTCTGCATAGAACAATGCCACGTTTACCGTCAGATGTGTGGAAGCATTTTACCCCAGGCATTAAAGATGGAAAGACTGTGTACATGTGCAAACACTGTAGAAAGCCATATGTAAAGAATGCCACAAAGATGCAGCAGCATTTATCCAAATGCAACAACTTCACTCAAAGCTCACAGCAGTCAGCCCAGTTCCTCTGCTTCCATTCAAGAAGATGATGGTTCTCATTCAGCATCAGGCTCCTTATCATCAGCAACTCCTGGCCCACTTGGAAGGTTCTTTGATACAATGGATAACCATAGCCAGAAGAATGCAGATGAGTGCCTTGCTCGAGCTGTATATACAACAGGCTCACCCCTCATGCTCACAGCCAATGTGTACTGGAAGAGATTTTTCAATGTTATTCGCCCTGCATACTGTCCTCCCACCAGACATGCTTTGTCTACTTATTTGCTGGAGGCTGAGTATAACAGAATCCAAGGAAAGCTCAAAGAAACGATAGCGATGGCAGACTGTGTTGCAGTTATCTCAGATGGGTGGTCAAATGTACGAGGGGAGGGCATCATAAACTACATCGTCTCCACTCCTCTCCCAGTGTTCTTCAAGAGCACAGACACGAAGGACAACAGACACACAGGCACATACATTGCTGATGAGCTGAAAGCGGTCATCAATGATCTTGGATCACAAAAGGTCTTTGCAGTAGTTACTGACAATGCTGCGAATATGAAGGCTGCTTGGGCTCAAGTGGAGGAGGCCTACCCTCATATTACGTCTATTGGGTGTGCAGCTCATGGGCTTAACCTGCTCCTCAAGGACATCATGGGTTTGAGAACCATGGAAGCACTGTACAAGAGAGCCAAGCAAGTTGTTAAGTATGTCAGGGGAAAACAGGTAGTTGCAGCAACCTACAACTCCAAGCAAATGACAAAGAACAAGAACACCACACTGAAGCTGCCCAACAACACTAGATGGGGTGGTGTTGTCATAATGTACAACAGCCTTCTGGAGGGTAAGGAGTCGCTGCAAGAAATGGCAATATCCCAGTCTGGGGATATGGAAACCACCATCAAGAAAATACTGCTGGATGATGTGTTTTGGGAGAGAGTGGTTAGCAGCCTTAAACTACTCTCACCAGTAGCATCTGCAATTGCTCAGATTGAAGGAGATGACGCTGTCTTGTCAGATGTTCTCAGGCTTTTTACTGATTTAAAAGAACAAATCAGCATTGCCCTACCCACATCCCTGCTGCTCAAAGCAGAGGAGAAGGCAATTGTTCAATTCATACAGACGCGTCAAGAATTTTGTGTCAAGCCGATTCATGCTGCAGCATACATGCTGGACCCAAAGCATGTTGGGAGACCAATACTTTCTGGAGAACAGATCAACAGCGCTTACAGTGTGATTTCTACCCTCTCACACCATCTCAGTCTGGATGTGGGCAAAGTTCTGGGAAGTCTGGCAAAGTTCTCTACCAAGCAAGGTCTTTGGAATGGGGATGGGATATGGGAATCATGCAAGCATATCAGTGCACATACCTGGTGGAAGGGACTTTGTGCATCTGAGGCCCTGTCACCTATTGCATCGGTGATACTCCAAATCCCACCTTCATCAGCGGCCTCTGAACGAAACTGGTCACTTTTTGGGAATACGCATACAAAGGTGTGCAACAGGCTGACTAACAAGAGAGTGGAGAAACTGGTGGCTATCCGGGTGAACCTACAACTTATTGAGCCAGATACAGAAGTGTCCACCACACAGCTAGACACTGACACAGAGGAGGAAATGGACACGTCAGAGCCAGAGAATCAGGAGGAGCAATGAGGAGTAGAAGACTCATGAGTAGAAGACTCAAAGGGACAAAATAAGGACAAATTACAGGCTAAATAAGCTGACGCTCTTTTTATTTTATTTTAGATGGGTCTTCTTTGTGGGGGTTCAATAAAGTTCAAAATTATAACCTAAATAAAGTTTTGAAAGCCTGTTTTTATTTGTATGGAACAGTATGTCTATTTTGACGACAAAGATAATATAAGGGGCAGAGACAAAAACCATCAGTGTGCAAAAAAACCCAAAATTCCCATAAATTCCCGAAAATTCCCATGGAAAGTTTCCTCTTTTAAAAATTCCCAGAATTTTGCAACCCTACTGGTGGATACAGGACTGTCACTGTATAACACTGTGGTACAGTACATATGGGTACAGGTCTGTCACTGTATAACACTGGGGCACAATACTGGTAGGTACAGTTCTGTCACTACATAAAACTGGGGTACAGTACTGGTGGGTACAGGTCTGTCACTGTATAACACAGGAGTACAGTACTGGTGGGTACAAGTCAGTCACTGTATAACACTGGGGAACAGCACTGTAGGGTACAGGTTTGTCAATGTATAACACTGGGTTACAGTACTGGTGGGTACAGGTCTGTCTCTAACACTGGGGTACAGTACTGGTGGGTACAGGTCTGTCATTGTATAACACTGGGGTACAGTCCTGGTGGGTACAGGTCTGTCACTGTATAACACGGAGGTACATTATCAGTGGGTACAGGTCTGTCACTATAAAACAGGTGTACAGTACTGGTGGGTACAGGTCTGTCACTGTACAACACTGGGGAACAGCACTGCTGGGTACAGGTCTGTCACTGTACAACACTGCGCTACAGTACTGGTGCATACAGGTCAGTCACTGTATAACACTGGGGTACAGTACTGGTGGGTACAGGTCAGTCACTGTATAACACTGGGGAACAGCACTGCTGGGTACAGGTGTGTCACTGTATAACATCGGGGTACAGTACTGGTGGGTACAGGTCTGTCACTGTATAACACTGGGGTACAGTACTGGTGAGTACAGGTCTGTCATTGTATAATACTGGGGTACAGTACTGGTGGGTACAGGTCTGTCACTGTATAACACTGGGGTACAGTACTGGTGGTTACAGGTCTGTCACTGTATAACACTGGGGTACAGTACTGGTGGTTACAGGTCTGTCATTGTATAATACTGGGGTACAGTACTGGTGGTTACAGGTCTGTCACTGTATAACACTGGGGTACAGTACTGGCCGGTACAAGTCTGTCACTGTAACACGGAGGTACATTACCAGTGGGTTCAGGTCTGTCACTGTATAACACTGGGGTACAGTACTGGTGGGTACAGGTCCATCACTGTATAACACTGGGGTACAGTACTGGTGGGTACAGGTCTGTCACTATTACTCTGGGGTACAGTACTGGTGGATACAGGTCTGTCACTGTATAACACTGGGGTACAGTATTGGTGGGTACAGGTCTGTCACTGTATAACACTGGGGTACATTCCTGGCGAGTACAGGTCTGTCATTGTATAACACTGGTGTACAGTACTGGTGGGTACAGGTCTGTCACTGTATAACACTGGGGTACAGTAGTGGTGGGTACAGGTCTGTCACTAACACTGGGTACAGTACTAGTTGTTACAGGTCTGTCACTGTATAATACTGGGGTACAGTACTGGTGGGTACAGGTCAGTCACTGTATAACACTGGGGTACAGTACTGGTGAGTACAGGTCTGTCATTGTATAACACTGTGTTACAGTACTGTCACTGTGTTACACTGGGGTACAGTACAGGTCGATCACTGTATTACACTGGGGTACAGTACCAGTGGGTACAGGTCTGTCACAGTATAACACTGGGGAACAGTACTGGTGGGTACAGGTCTGTCATTGTATAACACTGGGGTACAGTACTGGTGGGTACAGGTCTGTCAATGTATAACACTGGGGTGCAGTATTGAGGGGTGCAGGTCTGTCACTGTATAAAACTGGGGAACATTACTGGTGGGTACAGTTCTGTCACTGTGTAACACGGGTACAGTACAGGTCTGTCACTGTATAACACGGTTACAGAACTGGTGGGTACAGGTCTGTCACTAACACTGGCGTACAGTACTGGTGGATACAGGTCTGTCATTGCATAACACTGGCGTACAGTACTGGTGGGTACATGTCTGTCACTGTAACATGGGTACAGTACTGCTGGGTACAGGTCTGTTACTCGATAATACTGGGGTACAGTAGTGCTGGGTAAAGCTCTGTCACTGTATAACACTGGGGTACAGTACTGGTGGATGCAGGTCTGTCACTGTATAACGCTGGGGTACAGTACTGGTGGGTACAGGTCTGTCACTGTATAACACTGGGGTACAGAACTGGTAGATACAGATCTGTCACTGTATTACACTGCGGTACAGTACTAGGGACTACAGGTCTGTCATTGTATAACACTGGGGTACAGTACTGGTGGGTACAGTACTGGTGGGTACAGGTCTGTCACTAACACTGGGGTACAGTACTGGTGGTTACAGGTCTCTCACTGTATAACACTATAGGGTACAGTACTGGTGGATACAAGTCTGTCACTGAATAACACTGGGGTACAGTACTGGTGAGTACAGGTCTGTCACTGTATAACACTGGGGTACAGTACTGGTGGGTACAGGTCTGTTACTAACACTGCGGTGCAGTACCAGTGGGTACAGGTCTGTCACTAACTCTGGGGTACAGTACTGGAGGGTACAGGTCTGTCATTGTATAACACTGGGGTACGGTACCAGTAGGTACATGTCTGTCACTGTATAACACTGGGGTACAGTACTCGTGGTTACAGGCCTGTCACTGTATAACACTGGGTTACAGTACTGGTGGGTACAGGGCTGTCACTGTATAACACTGGGTTACAGTACTGGTGGGTACAGGGCTGTCACTGTATAACACTTGGGTACATTACTGGTGGATACAGGTCTGTCAATGCATAACACTGGGGTACAGTACTGGTGGGTACAGGTCTGTCACTGTATAACACTTGGGTACATTACTGGTGGATACAGGTCTGTCACTGTATAACACTGGGGTACATTAATGGTGGGTACAGGTCTGTCACTGTATAACACTGGGGTACAATACCAGTGGGTACAAGTCTGTCACTGTAACACTGGGGTACAGTACTGGTGGTTACAGTTCTGTCACTGTATAACACTGGGGTACAGTACAGGTCGTTACAGGTCTGTCACTGTATAACACTGGGGTACAGTACCGGTGTGTACAGGTCAGTCACTGTATTACGCTGGGGTACAGTACTGGTGTGTACAGATCTGTCACTGTATAACACTGGAGTACAGTACAGGTCGTTACAGGTCTGTCACTGTATAACACTGGGGTACAGTACTGGTGTGTACAGGTCAGTCACTGTATTACGCTGGGGTACAGTACTGGTGTGTACAGATCTGTCACTGTATAACACTGGAGTACAGTACTGGTGTGTACAGGTCAGTCACTGTATTACGCTGGGGTACAGTACTGGTGGGTACAGGTCTGTCACTAACACTGGGTACAGTACTAGTTGTTACAGGTCTGTCACTGTATAATACTGGGGTACAGTACTGGTGGTTACAGGTCAGTCACTGTATAACACTGGGGTACAGTACTGGTGAGTACAGGTCTGTCATTGTGTAACACTGTGTTACAGTACTGTCACTGTGTTACACTGGGGTACAGTACAGGTCGGTACAGGTCTGTCACTGTATAACACTGGTGTACAGTATTGGTGTGTACAGGTCTATCACTGTATTACACTGGGGTACAGTACCAGTGGGTACAGGTCTGTCACAGTATAACACTGGGGTACAGTACTGGTGGGTACAGGTCTGTCAATGTATAACACTGGGGTGCAGTATTGAGGGGTGCAGGTCTGTCACTGTATAAAACTGGGGAACATTACTGGTGGGTACAGTTCTGTCACTGTGTAACATGGGTACAGTACAGGTCTGTCACTGTATAACACGGTTACAGTACTGGTGGGTACAGGTCTGTCACTAACACTGGGGTACAGTACTGGTGGGTACAGGTCTGTCAATGTTTAACACTGGGGTGCAGTATTGAGGGGTGCAGGTCTGTCACTGTATAACACTGGCGTACAGTACTAGTGAGTAAAGGTCTATCACTGTATAACAATGGGGTACAGTACTGGTGGGTACATGTCTGTCACTGTAACATGGGTACAGTACTGCTGGGTACAGGTCTGTTACTCTATAATACTGGGGTACAGTACTGCTGGGTAAAGCTCTGTCACTGTATAACACTGGGGTACAGTACTGGTGGATGCAGGTCTGTCACTGTATAACACTGGGGTACAGTACTGGTGGGTACAGGTCTGTCACTGTATAACACTGGGGTACAGAACTGGTGGATACAGATCTGTCACTGTATTACACTGCGGCACAGTACTAGGGAGTACAGGTCTGTCATTGTATAACACTGGGGTACAGTACTGGTGGGTACAGGTCTGTCACTAACACTGGGGTACAGTACTGGTGGTTACAGGTCTCTCACTGTATAACACTAGGGTACAGTACTGGTGGATACAAGTCTGTCACTGAATAACACTGGGGTACAGTACTGGTGAGTACAGGTCTGTCACTGTATAACACTGGGGTACAGTACTGGTGGGTACAGGTCTGTCACTGCATAACACTGGGGTACAGGTCTGTCACGATATAACACTTGGGTACAGTACTGGTGGGTACAGGTCTGTTACTAACACTGCGGTGCAGTACCAGTGGGTACAGGTCTGTCACTAACTCTGGGGTACAGTACTGGAGGGTACAGGTCTGTCATTGTATAACACTGGGGTACAGTACTGGTGGGTACTGGTCTGTCACAGTATAACACTGGGGTACAGTACTGGTGGGTACTGGTCTGTCACAGTATAACACTGGGGTACAGTACTGGTGGGTACTGGTCTGTCACTGTATAACACTGGCGTACAGTACTGGTGGGTACTGGTCTGTCACTGTATAACACTGGCGTACAGTACTGGTGGGTAAAGGTCTATCACTGTATAACACTGGGGTACAGTACTGGTGGGTACTGGTCTGTCACTGTATAACACTGGGGTACATTAATGGTGGGTACAGGTCTGGCACTGTATAACACTGGGGTACAATACCAGTGGGTACAGGTCTGTCACTGTAACACTGGGGTACAGTACTGGTGGTTACAGTTCTGTCACTGTATAACACTGGGGTACAGTACAGGTCGTTACAGGTCTGTCACTGTATAACACTGGGGTACAGTACTGGTGTGTACAGATCTGTCACTGTATTACACTGGGGTACAGTACTGGTGGGTACAGGTCTGTCACTGTATAACACTGGAGTACAGTACTGGTGTGTACAGATCTGTCACTGTATTACACTGGGGTACAGTACTGGTGGGTACAGGTCTGTCACTAACACGAGTACAGTACTGGTGGGTACAGATCTGCCACTGTATAACACTGGGGTACAGTACTGGTGGGTTATCTTACAAATAGCACACACTCAGCCGTGAAGGGCTTTGCCTCCAGTCTGGTGTTTTTGATGCAATATTTTGATACACTCCATGGCAGCGATTTTCCGAATGGGTTTAGAAAGCTGTCCCGCGCCATTTCAGGAGTGCCCGATGTTGCACTCTCGCCAGCAGTGGGCCCTGCACCTTTAGCAGTAAATGCTCAGGTTTCCTACCTTTTCCAGCAGTTTGAGTTTTAACCTGGTGATCTGATCCACTAAAGAAGGATCTGCTGTTTCCATTCTCAGTCAGGAGCAGAGATCTTCCATGTGGGGCTGGGGCTGAGGCTTGGGGGTCTCCGGGTGGGGGCAGGAAGGGGCAGCTTGCGGGTGCTGCCTTTCCCTGTGTCGGGTGCTCCGGGCACGGTGCCCCGCTCTCTCCCTCTCTGCCCTGGTTACTAAGCTGCTGCTCCTGTAAACAGGCGGTTGCTGCAGGTGAAGACTCACCTGTCGGAGGCCCCGCCTCACTGCCAAGCCATGCTCAAGTTCCACTTCAGGCCAGATGCTCAGAGAGAGGGAGACAGGGTGCTGGTCCTGGTCCCTCACTGTGTGCTGTTACTGGGCTGGGAAAGGAGAAACAGCACAAATATTTACACAACCCAAATTCAAATCCCACTCCTATTTTTTCTCAAGTCAAGCGTCGTTTGCAAATCTTTTATCCATGATAACATAAAGAGCAGCGCTGGCCGATTCCCACTTCAGTTTAACGTTGAATTTCAATCCTTTTCCCAGCTTAGTTTCCAGTTGAACCCCGAGTTTCTCACTTCCCTTTATTTTCCCGTTGGAAATAGTCTCATTGACAATCGCTCGCTCCTTCCTGCATTTCCACCCGTTCTTAATTCGGTTGCAGCTTCTGACCTTTTCCCCGGCAAAATAATCAGAGTGACGTCACAGGAGAGCAGGTAGGTGATTGGTTGGCGAGTATTACAGCTTTTTTGCTCTCTAAGTTAGGGAAGGGGGTTAAATTAAGAGCTGAGAAACTGTAACTTGCTAATAACTTATTAAACTAGATAAAATAATCAAACAATAAAACTAAAATATTGATTGAATAAAATCTTTAACTAATTAATAAATAAAACAAGGTTTGAGATGGCAGGGCAGGGTGTGTTGTAACTGCAGCATGTGGGAGTCTGTGGAGAGCACGGCGATCGAGCAACCACATCTGCAGTAAGTGTCTGCAGCTGGAGGAACTTCGGCTCAGAATTGTTGAGCTGGAGTACGAGCTGCAGACATTGCGATGCATCAGGGAGGGGGAGAGCTACCTGGACACTTTGTTCCAGGAGGCAGTCACACCCTTTAGGTTAAATAATACTTTAGAGTTTATCAGTGCTTAGGGACAGGAGGGTGTGACTGCGAGTCAGGAAGGTATGTGTTGTGTCTCCTTGTGTTCTTTTTACTATATATATTACAGACACTTTTAGTTCATTTTAGTTAGTGCTTTTTACTTAGCTGTATTCTTGCTTTTGTTTCTGTGCTGCCGCATGGTGCGGAGTGATACAAGATGTCCGACGCTGCACTGTGCACTGCCCATGCACAGTGTGCCACATAGCAGTATAACTACACCATACCAAAGTAGTTCCATTTAACGATGTGATACTATAACAATGTAACATCCCTCTCTCAAAAAACTAAAACATGAAATTTAACAATTTAAATTAACAAATATTATTAAACGATGTGCCTCAATAAATCCGAGACTCGATGTTAGCGAAACAAAACAAGGCTTTTATTGACTTAGAAGGTAACACACAGAGGAGAATGTATCTTCCATCCAGAGGTCTGCCGTACTGGATGTGCTGCAGGCTGGGCCAGCTTACATAGGAGCCAGGTATGGGCGGAGCCCTACACACAGTACAATACAATGGAAATGAAACTGAAACCAACCACAGTTACAGGCAGAGAAATACTGATGAGTGATGAATGGAATATTTCATCACAACTATTATTATCAACGACAAAGAATCGTGAGTTTTTTTTTAATTTGCGATATCGCTCAGGTGGTTCGATGTTGTCCCTCCATCTTGTGGATTTGGTGGTGACCATTTCTCTCTGCGGTGTTTTGGTGTGTTCCACTCTCGTTGTTGTTGTTGCTGTCGCCTTTGGAGTTGGAGTGTGCATGCTCGTGGTTGTTTGATTTGTAGCGCTTGTTTCTGGTGTTGTACTGCTTGTGGTAGCTGGTGTTGTCAATGTTGCTGATGTTGTCTGCTGCTTATCCAGTTCAGGTGAAGGTCTGATGTGGAGTCTGTTCCATCTGTATTGGTTACCAGGTTCAGTCTCTACGAAGTAGGATCTTGGAGTATCAGCTTTTCCAATGACCTTGGCTGGATTCCAGGTTTTCAACACCGGGTCTTGCACATGCACTGATTGTCCATTCAGCAATTCTGGTAGCGTCTTTGCATGTTTATCGTAATGTTTGTGTTAGATCCGTGTATCTTGATGTTGTGTCCTTCAATAATTAGACAACAAGACTGCAGGGAACAATTCAACAGGTGTTTACTGAATGAGGGTTACTCTAGAACTAACTATACAGATCACTACTCAGGGTTTATATACAGGTGTGGTCACTGCCGGTACTACAGTATACAGGAGCTGTAAAAAGTAGTTCTCCCCTTAAAGGTACATACATTACAATTCCTCCCCTTTTAAATTAACAGTACCATAACACTCATTTAACAATTAAATATCAAACTAATTACAATTAACACTTTTAACATGCAACATTAGCTGAAAATAGTCTATTTATAAATTCAGTCTTTGGGGAGGCTTCCTGATCCTTTCTGGATAGCGCCTTTCCCGAGTGTCTTGCTCTTGGTGCGGAGGCGATTCTGGCCCCCTGTTGTCGGTTGGTTCATCAGCTTCCGATGCTACTGTTTCTGGGGTTGATGCTACCTGTACGTCGGGTTCATCACCAGGTACATATGGGCGAGGCATGGGGTTGACTTGTTCCTGTGACTCTAGGATCTGGTCAGCATGGCGTCTCACGATGCTCTCCCCAACGTCCACTGTGTACATTAGTGGGCCCTGCTGTGTGCATATCGTTCCTGGCTGCCATTTTTCTGTTCGGTAGTCGCGGGCCAAGACTGGTTGCCCTACATTGAAGCTCCTTGTTGGCTTCTCATTGATATGCTGGAATTGCTTACTCTCAACATCTCTTCGTACATTTGGTCTGAGCAAATCCAGGCGAGATCTTAACCTTCGGTTAAAGAACATCATGGCTGGGGCCTGGTTGGTGACTGCATGTGTCGCATTCCGGTAGGCGAACAGGAAATTGTCCACCTTATGCTGCAGCGGAATGTTGTCATTGTACATAGCCTTTATTGCCTTCTTAAAGGGTTGTATGAACCTCTCAGCCAATCCATTTGTGGCTGGATGATACGGGGCGGATGTGTAATGCCTTACCCCATTCCTTTTCATAAATCTTTGAAACTCTTCGGACACAAACTGTGGTCCGTTATCAGAGCAAATCTGCTCTGGCAAGCCGTTCCTGGCAAAAATGGTCCGTAGGACTGCAATAGTTTTCTCCGTGGTGGTGGAGGACATTTTGATCACCTCAGGCCATTTCGAGTGCACATCCACGGCTATCAAAAACATTGAATCCATGAATGGACCAGCAAAATCAATATGCACCTATTGCCATGGAGATGAGGGCCACTCCCATGGGTATAGAGGGGCATGTGGTGGTGCATTTTGGACCTTCTGGCATCCTGAGCAGCTCTTTGTCAGGTCCTCGATTTGCTGATCGATCCCCGGCCACCACACATAAGCCCTAGCAAGGCTTTTCATTTTTACCCCTCCCAGATGACCTTCGTGAAGCTCATTGAGCACTCTCTCCCTTAACTTGGGTGGAATTACCACTCGGGATCCACACATCAAGGTCCCCTGGCATACTGACAGCTGTTCTCTTCTGGATGAGAATGCTGGCAACAGTGAGTCGCCATGTGCTGGCCATCCCTTCACCATCAAATCATATACCCGAGACAGTGTCGGGTCATTTCGGGTCTCCTTCTCTATACCAGCGTTAGTTACTGGCAAGCATTCAATTATAGTCGAATGAAATATTTCGACAGGATCCACTGCTGGTGCTTCCTCCGCAGTAGGCAGTGGCAGGCGTGATAGCCCATCAGCGTTTCCATGCTGTTTCGTGCCCTTATACTCGATTTCATATTGGTGCGCCCCTAGAAAAAGGGACCATCTTTGTAGCCGTTGCGCAGTCATCACCGAAATGCCCTTCTTTGGATTAAAGATGGAGATAAGTGGTTGGTGGTCAGTCAGCAAGGTGAACTTCTGCCTGTGCAGATAGTGATTGAACTTTTTCACTCCCCATACTAGGCTGAGGGCCTCCCTGTCAATCTGGGCATAGTTACACTCGGCTGAGTTTAGTGACCGAGACGCAAAGGCTACTGGCCTCTCCGAGCCGTCCGGGAATTTGTGCGACAGCACCACTCCAATGCCATAGGGTGATGCATCACACGCCAACCGAATTGGTAGTGCTGGGTTGAAATGAGCCAACACCTCTTTTGCTCTTCTGGAAAGCTCGTTTACATTCGTCACTCCACTTCCATGGTACCCCCGTTTGCAGTAGGGTGTTCAGTGGGTGTAGTACGGTAGACAAATTCGGCAAGAACTTATGGTAGTAGTTCACCAGCCTGAGGAACGACCTCAGTTGTGACACATTTTCCGGTGCTGGAGCCTTGACTACTGCCTCAATCTTTTCAGGGGACTTATGTAACCTCTCTTTATCAATAACGTGGCCACAATACGAGATCTGCTTCTGGAAAAAGTCGCATTTGTGGCGATTAGCTCGGAGCCCATATTCCTTCAATCTAGTGAGCACCTGCTCCAGGTTGGCGAGGTGATCACTGTCATTTTCGCCCATGACCAGGATGTCGTCCAAATAACACTGGGTCCCTGGAATCCCTTGCAGGACTTGTTCCATTGCCCTTTGCCAAATAGCCGGAGCTGATGCTGCCCCGAACACCAGCCGGTTGTATTGGAAGAGACCTTTATGAGTGTTGATCGTGAGGTACTGTTTTGAGACTTCTTCTACCTCCATTTGCAGGTACGCCTGGGCCAGATCAATCTTAGTGAAGCGTTTCCCTCCAGATAGCGAGGTGAAAATATCTTCAATCTGCGGAAGCGGATATTGTACAGTGTGAAGGACTGGGTTCACTGTCACCTTAAAGTCCCCACAGATGCGAACCTTCTTTGGTTCCCCAGGCGTATTACTCAATGACCTCTTCATTACAGGAACGATGGGTGTAGCCCACTCGCTCCAGTCCACTTTGGACAGTACTCCTGAACATTCCAAACCTTCCAGCTCTGCTTCGACGGCTGGGCGGATCGCATAAGGTACCGGTCTGGCCTTAAAAAACTTTGGGCTTGCATTTTCCTCTATTTTGATCATTGCTGTTATGCCTTTTAGTGTTCCGAGTCCCAGCTGGAACACTTCTTGTGCGTCAGTTAGCATTTTTGACAGTCGTCCAGGTGTGACGTCGTCATCCTTTTTGGCATCTACAGTCAGTGCTTGTATGGAATGCCAATCTAGCTGTATCTTCCGGATCCATTCATGTCCTAGTAGTGGTGGTCCTCCATCTGGCAATACATATAGGTCCATTTTTGGTGTTTCCTTGCCGTTATATATAACGTTCACCCTTATTTTTCCTTTGGGGTAGACTTTTTGCCCCGTGTACGTCTTCAAGACAATCTTTGTATCTCTCAAGGGTATATGTGAGAATAGCCGCTTGTAGTCCCTTCGGTTTATGACTGTTAGGGCTGATCCTGTGTCCAATTCCATTTTCACTTGGACTCCTGCTATCTTGAGCGTGACCCAGATAGTTTGGTGATCCTCCATTTTGATCACATTATGTAGTTTCAGACAACCCAGCTCCTTGCTTCCGGAGTCTGTATCACTTTTCTGTTCGTCTGAACTACTCTCCGTCACCTTATGTACCTTCTTGTACTTCTCCTGTGGAGATTTCTTGCTGCTGGTTTTCTTTCCCGACCTGCTGACTCTTGCTATGTGTCCTACTTTTCCACACTGTCTGCACACTTTGTCCTTGAACCAGCAATCATTATGGTCGTGTGTTGTTCTGCCGCAGCGATAGCACTTCACTGTTCCGTATGACATTTCATTTGTGCCATATTCTTGTGGTCTCCGTTGTATCTCTGCCGCGCCCCGTGCTGCTGCTTCGTGTGATACTGCAATGCTGAAAGCCTTGTCCAGCGTAAGATCCTTTTCTGATAGAAGCCGTTTCTGGGTTCCTTCACTTTGAAGCCCACACACAAACTTGTCCCTTAAAGTATCTGCTAGTCCCGTTCCAAACTGGCAGTGTTTCGATAGCTTGTGCAGTTCCGTTAAATACTCAGCATTACTTTCATCTTTATGCTGGTTCCTTTTGTGAAACTTGAATCTTTCTGCTATCAGCAGCGGTGTGGGGTTTAAGTGGTCCTGTAGGATTGACACTATGTTTTCAAAATCCTTTTCTACTGGCTCCTCTGGGGTTACTAGGTTTCGTAGTAAGCCATACATTTTTGCACCCATTGAATTCAACAATACCAGCGCTTTCTTGTCATCTGGCACTTCATTCGCCTTGCAGTATACTTCTATGCATTCGACATATGTCGTCCAATCTTCGACTTCATTGTCGAACGCTGTGATACTGTCACTCTTCGGCATTTTTGGGTGTGGTTAGACTGGCTTAAAATGGCGTCTCCCGCGCTGCTGCCAACGCCGCTCTCGGCGGTCCTCGTGGCAAGTGGCGACGCCCTGTGGGTTTCGTGCGCTGCTCCTGTGCTGCTGCCAATGCCGCTCTCTGTGGTCCTCGTGGCAATGGCAGCGCCTCGCATTTTCCTGCGTGCCTCTCTCCCCCGTTGACGCTGCTCGGCCCTTGAACACCGGCTGCGCTCTGCTCCCTCTCGTCTCTCTCCCCGTTGATGCCGCTTGGTCCTGAACACCGGCTGCGCCCTGTGCGCTCTGCCCTCTCTCTCTCCCCCGTCGACGCTGCTCGGCCTTGTTCTGTGCTGCTCGGTCGGCTCTAGCCGCCGCTGTCCGGGAAGGGTCTGCGCAGTACCTGTTGCCAGCCCGTTTCGCTGGACCACCGTGACTGGAAAGCCAAGCCTGGCTCTCGACAGCCTCCCCTGCGATGCTCAAATCTCCGCTGGATGACTGGGCGGTTGCCCGTGGTCGACGCCCGTGCCTCTGGACTCGACCTCCTTCCACTGTTCTCCAGGAGCGAATCCCCGGGAGGCGATGCAGAGCCGCAGGTAGGCTCGAATCTGCTCATCGCCAATGTTAGATCCGTGTATCTTGATGTTGTGTCCTTCAATAATTAGACAACAAAACTGCAGGGAACGATTCAACAGGTGTTTACTGAATGAGGGTTACTCTAGAACTAAGTGTACAGATCACTACTCAGGGTTTATATACAGGTATGGTCACTGCCGGTACTACAGTATACAGGAGCTGTAAAAAGTAGTTCTCCCCTTAAAGGTACATACATTACAGTTTGCTTCCTACGATTTATGCTTCTGCCAGCTTTTGTCTGAAGTCCTCCTGGTCCTGGGGAAGATGTATTTTTGCTGGTAGGGTAGTCTTAAACTTCCTCCCACTCAGCAATTCCGCAGGTGATTTCATGTCTGCTTTCAGTGGTGTTGATCTGAGTGATAGGAGGGCAAGGCCTTGGTCTTCCCCCATCTCACTACTTTTGATGAGAGTTCTCTTGACAGTCTGGATCTGTCTTTTGATGAACCCGTGTCCCCTTGGGAAATGTGGGGATGAGGTTACTATTTTGAACCCATACTTTTCTGCCAGAGCTCTGAATTCACTCGATGTGAACTGGGTTCCATTGTCACAGATTACCTTTTCCGGGATTCCTTGTTCAGCAAACAAGCTCTTTGCAATCCTGGTGGTAGTTGTGGCTCTCAAGTCTTTCATCCTTCTCACAAAAGGAAACTTGGAATAGTAATCTGCCACGATGAGATACCATTCTTGATTGCACATGAAGAGATCTGCCCCAACAGTGTGCCATGGTCTTGACGGTATTTCACTAGGTATCATCTCCTCTTTCTGTTGTGCATTTCTGTATTTCTGGCATATACCACATGCAGAGACCATAAGAACATAAGAAATAGGAGCAGGAGTAGGCCAATCGGCCCCTCGAGCCTGCTCCACCATTCAATAAGATCATGGCTGATCTGATCCTAACCTCAAATCTACTATCACTCTACATCCCACCCGAACCCATGTGATCTCCTGGGAGAGGCGAAAAACCAGATAAAAACCCAATGGCCAATTTGGGAGAAAAAATCTGGGAAATTCCTCTCCGACCCATCTAGGCGATCGAAACTCATCCAGGAGATCACTCTGTCCCTATATATTTTCACAGTACTTACCTTCTGTAAAAGGTGCTCTCCACCCCAGCCAGGAACAGGAATAGAACCATCTGTTCGATATTTTTGTACATGCCTATCCAGTATACAGCTGATCTGGCTCTCAGCTTGCATTTCTCCATTCCCATGTGGCCTTCATGTATGAGATGGAGAAGTTGTGTCTGCATCGTCTTTGGCACAATGATCCTCGATCCAGCAAGGAGAATACCGTCTTCTACTGCAATATCGTCTTTAATCGTCCAGTATTGACGAATTGTCGCCTGTACCTGCTGGATTCTCTCCGGCCACCCCTGTATTACTTGTTGTATGAGTAGTTGCAACTCCTCATCTTTGATAGTCTCACCTCTGATTTGACTGAGCTTTGTAGGGGTAACATTCACTAGGTGGTGGATTTTTACTGTTAGGCCCTCCACCTCGTGTTTCTCATATGGTGACAATCGAGACAACGCATCTGCTAGCACCATTTCCTTTCCTGGCTTATATTTAAGCGTGAAGTCATAGCTTTGGATCCTTAGAAGTAGTCTTTGCAGTCTTGCAGGCGCTTTGCACAGATTCTTCTTATAGATCTGTTCTAGTGGACGATGGTCACTCTCTACTGTAAGTCGCCTGCCATATAGGTATGTATGGAATTTCTCGCATCGGTACACTACTGCTAATAGTTCTCTTTCTATGTTGGCATATCTCGTCTCGGCTGACGTCAAGGCCTTTGATGCGAAAGCTATCGGCTTTCCTTCCTGCACCAGAGCTGCCCCTAGTCCTCTGGTAGAAGCGTCTACTTGCAGAGTGACTGGTTTTCTTCTGTCATAATATGACAGACTTGTTTCTTTGCACAACAGTTCTTTAAGTTGTTTGAAATTCCTTTCGTGTGATTCAGACCACTGGTATTCGGCGTCTTCTTTCAATAGCTCTCTGAGATTTGTTGTATGTTCCGACATGTGTGGGATGAAAGAACTCATGTATTGGACCAAGCCGAGGTAACTCCTCAGCTCTTTCTTGTCTTTGGGTGGTTTCATTTCAGCAATCACCGCAATCTTCTCTGGACTTGGCTTGACTCCCTCTGGTGTATAAATCATACCAAAGAATTGGCATTCCTTGACTTTAACTCTGCATTTAACTTGATGCCAGCCTTCCTGGTACGCTCCATGGCCTCATGTAGGTGCATGTCATGGTCTCTTTCATCTGCTCCATAGATCTGAATATCATCAGCTATTCCTATAGCTCCTTCACAGCCTCTGTATGTCTCGTCTACTTTCTGTTGAAAGATATCTTGACTGACCTTTAACCTGAATGGTAGCCTCAGGAATTTGTAACGCCCAAATGGTGTGTTGAATGTTGTCAGTGTTGTTGATTCCTCATCCAACTTCACGTTCCAATATCCATTTCTGGCATCTAGTTTTGAGAAAACCTTGGCTCCTGCCAGTGATGGCGTAATCTCCTCTAGCGTTGGGGTGGGATAGTGGTCCCTCTTTATCACCTGGTTTAGATCTTTGGGGTCCAAACATATTCTGAGACGCCCATTTGGCTTTTCTCGTGCCACAATTGAGTTTACCCGGTCTGTGGGTTTAGTGACCTTTACGATCACTCCCTTTTCTTCCATCTCCTTTAGCTCTCTTTCAAGCTTTGTCTTCAGCTCGATGGGTACTTTTTGTGGAGCATGGATAACGGGCTTTACCTCTGGATCGATGGTGATGTGGTATTGGAAATCTCCAAAACATCCCACTGTATCATCGAAACATTCCGGATACATGTCTATCAAGTCTTTTGTACTCTTGATTTGTGGGCGGTTCTCCAGTGGGGTGTTGCTGTCTATCTTCAGTGGCGTTTCCGTCAGCTCGTGATGCACTGAGATCAATCTCAACTTCTCGCAGCTGTTTAATCCCAGGATCGCTGGCCCCTCAGTGGCGGTGACATAGAACATGCAGTTGATGTTCTTTCTTTTATGTGTCCCTTTGATAAAGGTTATTCCGAGTTGTTTAATCTCACTCCCCCCATATGCTGTCAGCGTGACATTACTTGCCTTTAAACAACCGCTTTTCGGGTAGCCATCTTCTCTCAGGTTTTCAGGAAAGATCTGCTGGTACAGTCTCAATGGGAGAATGTTGCTCTGAGCCCCTGTGTCCAGCTTCAACTTTAAGTTGATGGTTGTGGGCCGACCTTTGACCTTTTTTTTGATTTGGATGATGGTGTGCAATTCTCTCCTCGGAGTATTTTCCACTCTGGACATCTCGTGAAGCTGTATCTTTATGGTTTCGATGTTTAGTGCATTGTCGTGATCATCATCATCATCCTGCTCATCCATGGCATGGATATTGTGTTTCTTTCTCTGGTTCTGCTGTCCGCCTTTGTTTTTGATGTATGTTCCTCCTTTCTTCATTCTGCACCTCTTTTCCCAGTGGTTTAGTTTGCCACATGCATTGCAGCTTGTTCCATATGCTGGACATTTCCTCTTGTCTGTGTAATCGTGCGGTCTTCCACAATTTCTGCACATGTTTCCCCCGTTGTCATGTGCATGTCTTTGTGTGTTGTACTTTTCTCTCACTGCATCCACTCTGTTGTCCGTCTCAGAAGCCGTCCGCATGTCAGCCGTTTGAGAAATCAGCGTTTTCATTTGCTGCTTCATGGCTTCATGAGCTCTCGCAGTATCTATAGCCTCTGTTATTCCGAGCTTTTCTTTTCCTATCAGGGCTTTTTGTACCTCTACATGTGCTGACTCCCATATTAGCTGGTGTTGGATCCGTGATTCTTAGAGTATGATGTTTTCCAATAACTAAACGGAGGCTGTAACTTAACAATCAACAGGTGTTTACTGGAGTAGGGTAGTCTCAAGACTGGCAGTACAGAGGCATGCTCAAGGCTTATATACAGGGGTGGTCACTGCTGGTACTACAGTATACAGGAGCTGTAAAAGTAGCTCTCTCTTAAAGATACATACACTACAATTCCTCCCCTTTTAGATTAGCAGTACCCATAATATTCAAATAACACTTTAACATGCACATTAAACAGAAATAGTCCATTTATAGATTCAGTCTTTGGGGCGGCTTCCTGATCCTTTCTGGATAGCGCCTTTCCTGAGGTTCTTGTTCTTGGTGCGGAGGCGATTCTGGCCCCCTTTCGTCGGTTAGATCATCAGTTTCCACTGCTACTGTTTCTGAGGTAGATGCTACCGGTATGTCGGGTTCATCCCCAGGTATGCGAGACATGGGGTTGACTCGTTCCTGTGATGCTAAGATCTGATCGACGTGGCATCTCACAATGTTCTCCCCGACATCCACTGTGTACATTAATGGCCCCTGCCATGTGCATATCGTTCCGGGTTGCCATTTCTCTGTTCGGTAGTCACGGGCCAAGACTGGTTGTCTTACATTGAAGCTCCTTGTCGGCTTCTCATTGATGTGCTGGAATTGTTTATCCTCAACATTTCTTCGCACATTTGGTCTGAGCAAATCCAGATGAGATCTCAACCTTCGGTTAAAGAACATAATGGCCTGGGTCTGGTTGGTAACTGCATGTGTCGCATTTCTGTAGGCTAACAGGAAATTGTCCACCTTATGCTGCAGTGGAATTTCATCATCGCACATGGCCTTTATCGCCTTTTTAAAGGTTTGTACGAACCTCTCAGCCAATCCATTTGTGGCTGGATGATACGGGGCGGATGTGTAATGCCTTACCCCATTCCTTCTCATAAATTTCCGAAACACTTCGGACACAAACTGTGGTCCATTATCAGTGCAAATCTGCTCTGGCAAGCCGTTCCTGGTAAATATGGTCCGTAGGACTGCAATAGTTTTCTCTGTAGTGGTTGAGGACATTTTGATCACCTCAGGCCATTTCGAGTGAGCACCCACTGCTATTAAGAACATTGAGTCCATGAATGGACCAGCAAAATCAATATGCACCCGTTGCCATGGAGAGGAGGGCCACTCCCATGGGTGTAGAGGGGCATGTGGTGGTGCATTTTGGACCTTCTGGCATCCTGAGCAGCTCTTGGTTAGGTTCTCGATTTGTTGATCGATCCCCGGCCACCACACATAAGCCCTAGCAAGGCTTTTCATTTTCACCCCTCCCAGATGACCTTCATGAAGCTCATTTAGCACTCTCTCCCTTAACTTGGGTGGAATTACCACTCAGGATCCACACATCACTGTCCCCTGGCATACTGACAGCTGTTCTCTTCTGGATGAGAATGCTGGCAACAGTGAGTCGCCATGTGTTGGCCATCCCCTCACCGTCAAATCATATACCCGAGACAGTGTCGGATCATTGCGGGTCTCCTTCTCTATATCCGCGTTAGTTACTGGCAATCGTTCAATTATTGACGAATAAAATATCTCGATAGGGTCCACTGCTGGTGCTTCCTCCACAGTAGGCAGTGGCAGGCGTGATAGCCCATCAGCGTTTCCATGCTGTTTCGTGCCTTTATATTCTATTTCATATTGGTTCGCCCCTAGAAAAAGGGACCATCTTTGTAACCGTTGTGCGGTCATCACCGGAACACCCTTCTTTGGATTAAAGATGGAGACAAGTGGTTGGTGGTCAGTCAGCAAGGTGAACTTTTTTTACTCCCCATTATTTACTCCCCATACTAGACTGAGGGCCTCCCTGTCAATCTGGGCGTAGTTGCGCTCGGCTGAGGTTAGTGACCGAGACGCAAAGGCTACTGGCCTCTCCAACCCGTCTGGGAATTTGTGCGACAACACCGCTCCAATACCATAGGGTGATGCATCACATGCCAAACGAATTGGTAGTGCTGGGTTGAAATGGGCCAACACCTCTTTTGATGTGATCAATTCTTTGCACTTCTGGAAAGCTCGTTTACGTTCGTGTGGTAAACCACTGTTATACCTGCCTGTGGGTGTGTTTGTATTCCACTGTGTACATGTCTGTACATGCCTCGGCTGACTCCTCCCACGAGTCCAGGTATAAAGGTGACTGCTCCACAGTCCCTCTGTATTCTGGACTGGTTGACCACTCGAGGCACACCTTCATTCTCTTGTTAATAAAAGCCTGTTAGTTACTCGCTTAACCCCAGACTTTTGAGTAATTGATAGCGCATCAATTTTATTAACAAGATTTTTTATAATGGAGAAGATCCTCACACCAGCATGCCTGGACTTAGACCATTGGGAGGCGGACGCATCCACCAAGTTTGCTCACTGGCTTAAGTGCTTTGAAAAATTCCTGATCGCCTCCGCTGCAACGGTCAAATCGGATGAGGACAAACTGGATGTCCTGATCTCCAAAGTGAACCACCGAGCGTACTCGGTCATCCAGGACGCGACCTCGTACACGGCTGCTCTCAAGCTCCTCAAGGACCAGTACATGCGCCCAGTGAACGAGGTGTACGCCAGGCACCTCCTGGGGAGTCGTAAACAACAACCTGGGGAATCGACCGAGGAATACCTTCAGGCACTGTCTGTGCTTGGCCGGGCCTGTGGTTGTAAGGATGTAAAGGCCGCCGTGTACACAGAGGAACTTATCCGGGATGCTTTTGTGGCGGGCCACAGGTCCAATTACACCTGACAGCGACTGTTGGAGCAGAGTGACCTCGACCTCAACAAGGCCTCTGAACTCGCACTATCATTGGACGCAGCCTACCGGGGCATGGATGCCTACTCCTCTGCAGCGTGGACGCCGCGGGGAACGACAGCCTGGGACACGGTAGGACCGTCTCATAGCGCCGTGCCACCCCAGCCACATCCCAGCAACGGCCCAACTACCGCAGCAGTGTCCCAAGGCCAGAAATGCTACTTCTGCGGCCAGGCCAAACACCCCAGAGCGCGCTGCCCGGCGAAAAATGCGATCTGCTCGGGCTGCGGGAAGAAGGGACACTACGCCAGTGTCTGCAGGGCCAAAGCCACCCCGAGCCCCAGCAGCGCCGCGTGTGGGCCGTGCGGGCCGCCATCTTGGGCCTCACCAGCCATGTGCGAACCACCGGAACAGCAGCCATTTTGGATGCCTCCAGCCACATGGGGATCATGGACGCCGCCATCTTGGACACCAGCCGGGACGCAGCAGGCCCCCAACACCGCCTCATCTGATACCCGCAGCGACACACCGACCCCTACGCTGGCCTCCGTTACGCTGGACCAAGCGAGACCGCACCAACTGGCCCGGTCCACAATGGACATTAAGGTAAATGGTCACGAAACAACCTGCCTTTTTGACTCCGGGAGCACGGAGAGCTTCATCCACCCCGACACGGTGCGGCGTTGCTCTCGCCCAGTCCTGCCTGCGCACCAGCGGATTTCTATGGCCTCCGAGTCCCAGTCGGCGGACATTGGCGGCTACTGCGTGGTGACACTCTTAGTAGACGGGACTGTGTACGATAATTTTAAACTTCTGGTCCTGCCCCACCTCTGCGCTGCCATTCTACTGGGGTTAGATTTTCAGTGCCACCTTAAAAGTGTTACGATGGCGTACGGTGGACCCCTCCCCCCACTCACAGTCCGCAGCCAGCAGCTTCCAAATTGCCCGCCGCGCACCAGGTGCAACCTCTCCACACTCAGAATCACCCCCCCCCCCCACTGTTTGCTAACCTCACCCCCGACTGTAAGCCCATCGCCACAAAGAGCAGGCGATACAGTGCCGGGGACAGGGTTTTCATTAAAACTGAAGTGGAGCGGCTCCTGAAGGAGGGAATTATTGAGGGCAGCACCAGCCCCTGGCGAGCCCAGGTTGTGGGCGTTAAGACCGGCGAGAAGCAGCGCCTGGTCATCGACTACAGCCAGACTATAAATCGCTACACCCTGCTGGACGCTTACCTACTCCCCCGCATAGCTGATATGGTCAACTAGATCGCGCAGTACCGCGTTTTCTCGACCATTGACCTAAAATCAGCATACCACCAGCTCCCTATCCGCCCTGAGGACCGCCAGTATACTGCCTTTGAGGCAAACGGCCGCCTCTACCACTTCCTTAGGGTTCCCTTTGGTGTCACCAACGGGGTCTCCGTTTTCCAAAAGGAGATGGACCGGATGGTCGATCAAAATGCGTTGCAGGCCACTTTCCCATATCTGGACAATGTGACCATCTGCGGCCATGACTTGCAGGATCATGACGCAAACCTCGAAAAATTCCTCTGCACCGCCCAACTCCTGAACCTGACATATAACAAGGAGAAGTGCATATTCCGCACAACCCGCCTCGCCATCCTTGGCTGTGTTGTGGAACACGGAGTCATCGGTCCCGACCCCGACCGGATGCGTCCCCTTATGGAACTCCCACTGCCCCACTGCCTCAAGGCCCTGAAGAGGTGCCTAGGGTTTTTCTCCTATTACGCCCAGTGGGTCCCCTACTATGCGGACAAGGCCCGTCCGCTGTTTTCCCTTGACAGCAGAGGCCCGCTTAGCCTTCCACCGTATCAAGGAAGACCGATATAAAAACCGGAGACCAGCGAGACCCGAGACCAGATCGGGCCAGGGAGCAGTGAGGCGGAGCCTGGTATAAAAACCGGCAACCAGCGAGGCCCGAGACCAGATCGGACCAGGGAGCAGTGAGGCGGAGCCCGGTATAAAAACCGGCGACCAGCGAGGCCCGAGACCAGATCGGACCAGGGAGCAGTGAGGCGGAGCCCGGTATAAAAACCGGCGACCAGCGAGGCCCGAGACCAGATCGGACCAGGGAGCAGTGAGGCGGAGCCCGGTATAAAAACCGGCGACCAGCGAGGCCCGAGACCAGATCGGACCAGGGAGCAGTGAGGCGGAGCCCGGTATAAAAACCGGCGACCAGCGAGGCCCGAGACCAGATCGGACCAGGGAGCAGTGAGGCGGAGCCCGGTATAAAAACCGGCGACCAGCGAGGCCTGAGACCAGATCGGACCAGGGAGCAGTGAGGCGGAGCCCGGTATAAAAACCGGCGACCAGCGAGGCCCGAGACCAGATCGGACCAGGGAGCAGTGAGGCGGAGCCCGGTATAAAAACCGGCGACCAGCGAGGCACACCAAATCAATAGCAGAGGAGAGAGGTAAAAAGTAATCAGAGTGTGACGTCACCAGGGAGCAGGTAAGTGATTGGTTGGTGAGTATTTCTCTTTATTAAACTTTAACTCTGTAGTTTATAGTTACTAGGGTCTTCTCTGGTATAGCAGGGACTGTTGGTAGACTATACAAGCGCCTTAGTGATATCTTTAATTGGTGATAGTAAATTAATTTAAATTAGTTAAAGGGAAGGTCATGCCAGGAGAGCCCAGCCCCGTGATATGCTCCTCTTGCTCTATGTGGGAATTCAGGGACACTGCCGGTGCCCCTGATGACCACGTGTGCCGGAGATGCATCCATCCGCAGCTACTAGCAGACCACATTGAGGCGCTGGAGCTGCGGGTGGATGGGTTGTTGAGCATTCACGATGCTGAGAGGGTCGTGGATAACACGTTTAGTGAGTTGGTCACACCGCAGGGTAGGGCTGCACAGGAAGAAAGGAAATGGGTGACCACCAGGTGGAGCAATAGAAGCAGGCAGGTAGTGCAGGAGACCCCTGTGACCATTCCCCTCTCAAACAGGTATACCGCTTTGGATACTGTTGAGGGGGATGACTCACCAGGGGAAGGCAGCAGCAGCCAACTTCCTGGCACTGGGGGTACTCCTGCTGCCCAGGAAGGGAGGAAAAAGAGTGGGAGAGCAATAGTGGTAGGGGATTCTATAGTAAGGGGAACAGATAGGCGTTTCTGTGGCCGTAGACGTGAATCCAGGATGGTTTGTTGCCTCCCTGGTGCCAGGGTCAAGGATGTCACTGAGCGGCTGCAGGGCATTCTGGAGGGGGAGGGTGAACAGCCAGAGGTCGTGGTCCACACCAACGACATAGGTAAAAAGAGGGATGAGGTCCTGCAGCAAGAATTTAGGGAGCTAGGTGGAAGATTAAAGAGCAGGACCTCAAAGGTTGTTATCTCTGGATTACTCCCGGTGCCACGTGCTAGTGAGTATAGGAATAGGAAGATAGAACAGATGAATGCGTGGCTAAAGGGATGGTGCAGGGGGGAGGGCTTTAGTTTCCTGGATCACTGGGTCTGCTTCTGGGAAAGGTGGGACTTGTACAAGTCGGACGGTTTACACCTGAACCAGAGGGGGACCAATATCCTTGCGGGGAGGTTTGCTTGCACTGTTGGGGGGGGTTTAAACTAACTTGGCAGGGGGATGGGATACAGAGTGGAGCGAGAGTAGGGGGTGATTTACAGCCAAATACGGAGGAAAAAACAAGTCAGCTGGGAAGGCAGAGCAAATATGTGAAGGGAATATGGCAAGGCTGGAAGGCATTTATTTTAATGCAAGGAGTCTTGCAAATAAGGTGGATGAACTGAAGTTGTTGTTGAACACATGGGAGTACGATATTGTTGCTATCACGGAGACATGGTTGAGGGAGGGTCAGGACTGGCAGCTCAATATTCCGGGGTATAGAATCTTCAGGCGAGACAGAGGGGGGTGTAAAAGGGGAGGGGGTGTTGCAATATTAATTAAGGAGTCAATTACTGCTGTAAGGAGGGACGATATATTAGTGGGTTCCTCTAATGAGGCCATATGGGTAGAACTTAAAAACAAAAAGGGGGCAAGCACTTTGCTGGGAGTGTACTATAGGCCCCCAAACAGTCAGGGGGAGATAGAGGAACAGATATGTAGGCAAATCTCAGAGAAGTGCGAAAATAATAGGGTAATAATAGTGGGGGATTTCAACTTCCCCAATATAAATTGGGATAGTCAGAGTGTGAAAGGCTTAGAGGGTGCAGAATTCTTAAAGTGCATCCAAGAGAGCTTTTTGAGCCAACATGTAGAAAGTCCTACAAGAGAGGGGGTGGTACTGGACCTAATTCTAGGGAATGTAGCCAGGCAAGTGGTGGAAGTGTCAGTAGGAGAGCATTTTGGCGACAGTGACCATAATTCGGTGAGATTTAAGGTGGTCATGGAAAAAGACAAAGACGGCCCGGAAATAAGGGTTCTAAATTGGGGGAAGGCCGATTTTAATATGATAAGGCAGGATCTGGCCAAAGTGGACTGGGAGCAGCTACTTATAGGAAAATCCACATCAAAACAGTGGGAGACTTTCAGAAGGGAAATAGAGAGAGTACAACGCCAACATGTTCCTGTAAAGGTCAAGGGTGGGACCAACAAGCAAAGGGAACCTTGGATGACAAGGGATATACAAAAATGCATTAGGAAAAAAAGGGGGGCTTTTGGCAATTACAAAAGACTAAAGACGGAGGAAGCCCTAGAGGAGTATAAAAAGTGCAGGGGCATACTTAAAAGAGAAATTAGGAGGGCAAGGAGGGGCCATGAAATAACACTGGCGAGCAAAATAAAGGAAAATCCTAAGATGTTTTATAAGTATATTAAGGGCAAGAGGATAACCAGGGAAAGGGTTGGGCCCATTAGGGACCAAAGTGGCAATCTGTGTGTAGAGCCAGATGATGTAGGCGGGGTTTTAAATGATTTTTTTGCATCTGTGTTCACCATGGAGAAAGACGATGTAGACATAGAAATCGGGCAAGGGGACTGTGACATACTTGAACATATTAGCATCGAGAGGGAGAAGGTACTAGCGGTTTTAGCAGGCCAAAAAGTGGATAAATCCCCAGGCCCGGGCGAGATGTATCCCAGGCTGTTGTGTGAGGCAAAGGAGGAGATTGCAGGGGCTCTGACACAAATTTTCAGAACCTCTCTGGCCACAGGGGATGTACCAGAGGACTGGAGAACAGCTAATGTAGTACCATTATTCAAGAAGGGTAGCAGGGA
This sequence comes from Somniosus microcephalus, assembly GCF_052327205.1. Classification (NCBI taxonomy): domain Eukaryota; kingdom Metazoa; phylum Chordata; class Chondrichthyes; order Squaliformes; family Somniosidae; genus Somniosus; species Somniosus microcephalus. The sequence goes on along the minus strand of NC_140990.1, from coordinate 153,832,279 downwards.
TAAACCAGGGAATTACAGGCCAGTGAGCCTAACATCTGTGGTAGGGAAATTATTGGAAAAAATTCTGAGGGACAAAATTAGTCACCACTTGGAGAGGCAAGGATTAATCGGGGATAGTCAGCATGGCTTTGTCAAGGGTAAATCATGTCTGACCAATCTGATTGAATTTTTCGAGGGGGTGACTAGGTGTGTGGATGAGGGAAATGCTGTGGATGTGGTTTACATGGACTTCAGTAAAGCTTTTGACAAAGTCCCGCATAGGAGACTGGTCAAGAAGGTAAGAGCCCATGGGATCCAGGGTGCCTTGGCGCGTTGGATCCTAAACTGGCTGAGTGGCAGGAGGCAGAGGGTGATGGTCGAAGGTTGCTTTTGTGACTGGAAGCCTGTGTCCAGTGGGATACCTCAGGGATCGGTGCTGGGTCCCTTGCTGTTTGTGATCTACATAAATGATTTGGATGAGAATGTAAAAGGTATGATCAGTAAGTTCGCAGATGACACGAAAATTGGTGGGGTGGTAAATTGCGAGGAGGAAAGCCTCAGGCTACAGGACGATATAAACGGGTTGGTCAGATGGGCGGAAAAGTGGCAAATGGAATTTAACCCTGAAAAGTGCGAGGTGATGCATTTTGGACGGACAAATAAGGCAAGGGAATACACAATGAGTGGTAGGACCCTAGGAAGTACAGCGGGTCAGAGGGACCTTGGTGTACGTGTACATAGATCCCTGAAGGCAGCGGAACAGGTAGATAAGGTGGTTAAAAAGGCATATGGGATACTTGCCTTCATTAGCCGAGGCATAGAATATAAGAGCAGGGAGGTTATGATGGAGCTGTACAAAACGCTGGTGAGGCCACAGCTGGAGTACTGTGTGCAGTTCTGGTCGCCTCATTATAGAAAGGATGTGATTGCTTTGGAGAGGGTGCAGAGAAGATTCACCAGGATGTTACCTGGGATGGAGCGCCTCAGCTATGAAGAAAGGCTAAACAGGCTGGGGTTGTTTTCCTTGGAGCAAAGAAGGCTGAGGGGGGACCTGATTGAGGTGTACAAAATGATGAAGGGCATCGATAGGGTGGATAAAGAGGAACTTTTCCCCTTAGTAGGGGGGTCAATAACAAGGGGGCATAGATTCAGGGTAAGGGGCAGGAGATTTAGAGGGGATTTGAGGAGGAACTTTTTCACCCAGAGGGTGGTTGGAATCTGGAACTCACTGCCTGAAAGGGTGGTAGAGGCAGGAACCCTCACAACATTCAAGAAGCATTTGGATGAGCACTTGAAATGCCATTGCATACAAGGCTATGGACCAAATGCTGGAAAATGGGATTAGACTGGACAGGGATTGATGGACGGCGCAGACACGATGGGCCGAAGGGCCTCTTTCTGTGCTGTAAAACTCTATGACTCTATGACTCTATGATTGCCAAAGCCACCATGCACGCAGTGGACGAATCCATCCCCTTCCAGGTGGAAAGCGACGCGTCCGACTTTGCCCTGGCCGCTACCCTTAATCAGGCGGGGAGACCCGTGGCATTCTTTTCACAAACCCTCCAGGGCCCGGAGACCAGACACTCCGCTGTTGAGAAGAAGGCCCAGGCTATTGTGGAGGCTGTGCGTCATTGGAGGCACTACCTGGCCGGAAAACGATTTACCCTGCTCACTGACCAGCGTTCAGTTGCTTTTATGTTTAACAACAAGCAGAGGGGCAAATTCAAAAACGACAAGATCTTGAGGTGGAGAATCGAACTCTCCACCTACAACTACGAGATCTTGTACCGGCCGGGGAAGCTCAATGAACCCCCGGATGCTCTATCGCGTGGCACCTGCGCCAGCGCGCAGATCGATAGACTACGGGCCCTCCACAATGACCTCTGCCACCCGGGGGTCACCAGGTTCTTCCACTTCATCAAGGCCCGCAACCTGCCTTACTCCATTGAGGAGGTCAGGACCATGACCAGGAACTGCCAAGTCTGCGCTGAGTGCAAACCGCACTTTTATAGACCAGACAGGGCTCACCTGATAAAAGCCACTCGCCCCTTCGCGCGCCTGAGCATTGATTTTAAAGGGCCTCTCCCCTCCTCTGACCGCAATGTGTACTTCCTCAACATTATTGATGAGTACTCCCGTTTCCCGTTCGCCATCCCCTGCCAGGACATGACCAGTGCCACGGTCATTAAATGTCTGGACGACCTCTTCACCCTGTTCGGTTTCCCCAGCTATATCCATAGCGACCGGGGCTCATCGTTTATGAGCGACGAACTCCGTCAGTACCTGCTCGCTAGGGGTATTGCCACAAGCAGGACCACCAGTTACAACCCCCGGGGGAACGGACAGGTGGAAAGAGAGAATGCGACAGTTTGGAAGGCCGCCCTGCTAGCCTTAAAGTCTAGGGGCCTTCCGACCTCCCGCTGGCAGGATGTGCTCCACTCTATTCGGTCACTGCTCTGCACCGCCACTAACGCCACCCCTCATGAGAAAATGTTTGTCTTCCCAAAGAAGTCCACATCGGGGACATCGCTACCGCCATGGCTGACGTCCCCAGGGCCGGTCCTACTGAGAAGACACGTGAGGACCCATAAAACGGACCCCCTGGTCGAGAGGGTCGACCTCCTCCACGCCAACCCCCAGTATGCTTACATTGCGTACCCGGACGGGCGGGAGGACACAGTCTCCATATGAGACCTCGCACCCTCGGGGGCCCCAGTAACCCACTACCCACTACCACCCCCCCCCACGATCCAATATCCAACCCCAGCAGACGGCATGCCTGGGCCCCGTGACCCGCTCGACACCCACGAGGACTACACACCAGTGCCCCAGCCTACGCGGGATTCGACGCCGGAAGCTTCACTACCCCTGCCGTCGCCACGTCGATCACAGCGGCAGACAAGACCTCCGGAGAGACTCCAATACACAAACTTTTAATACACTTCACCCCGCCGGACTCATTTTTAAACAAGGGGTGAATGTGGTAAACCACTGTTATACCTGCCTGTGGGTGTGTTTGTATTCCACTGTGTACATGTCTGTACATGCCTCGGCTGACTCCTCCCACGAGTCCAGGTATAAAGGTGACTGCTCCACAGTCCCTCTGTATTCTGGACTGGTCGACCACTCGAGGCACACCTTCATTCTCTTGTTAATAAAAGCCTGTTAGTTACTCGCTTAACCCCAGTCTTTTGAGTAATTGATAGCGCATCAGTTCGTCATTCCACTTCCATGGTACCCCCGTTTGCAGTAGGGTGTTCAGTGGGTGTAATACTGTAGACAAATTTGGTAAGAACTTATGGTAGTAGTTCACCAGCCCAAGGAACGACTTCAGTTGTGACACATTTTCCGGTGCTGGAGCCTTGACTACTGCTTCAATCTTTTCAGGGGACTTATGTAACCCCTCTTCATCAATATCGTGGCCACAATACGAGATCTGCTTCTGGAAAAACTCGCACTTGTGGCGATTAGCTCGTAGCCCATATTCCTTTAATCTAGTGAGCACCTTCTCCAGGTTGGCGAGGTGATCACTGTCATTTTAGCCCGTGACCAGTATGTCGTCCAAATAACACTGGGTCCCTGGAATCCCTTGCAGGATCCATCGTCCTTTGCCAAATAGCCGGAGCCGATGCTACCCCGAACACCAGCCGATTGTATTGGTAGAGACCTTTATGAGTGTTGATCGTGAGGTATTGTTTCGAGGCTTCTTCTACCTCCATTTGCAAGTACGCCTGGGCTAGATCAATTTTGTTGAAGCGTTTACCTCCAGATAGCAAGGCGAAAATATCCTCAATCCGTGGAAGCGGATATTGTACCGTGTGAAGGACTGGGTTCACTGTCACCTTAAAATCCCCACAGATGCGGACCTTCTTTGGTTCCCCAGGCGTATTACTTAACGACCTCTTCATTACAGGAACGATGGATGTAGCCCACTCGCTCCAGTCTACTTTGGACGGTACTCCTGAACATTCCAACCCTTCCAGCTCTGCTTCGATGGCTGGTCGGATCGCATAAGGCACTGGTCTGGCCTTCAGAAACTTTGGGCTTGCATTTTCCTCTATTTTAATCGTTGCTGTTATGCCTTTTAGTGTTCCGAGTCCCTCCTGGAACACTTCTTTTGCGTCAGTTAGCATTTTTGACAGTCGTCCAGGTGTGACGTCGTCATCCATTTTGGCCTCAACCTTCAGTGCCTGTATGGAATGCCAATCTAATTGTATCTTCCGGATCCATTCACGTCCTAGTAGTGGTGGTCCTCCATCTGGCAATACATATAGGTTCATTTTAGGTATTTCCTGGCCTTTGTATATCACTTTCACCCTTTTTCCTTTGGGGTAGACTTTTTGCCCCGTGTACGTCTTCAAGACAATCTCTGTAGCTTTCAAGGGTATATGTGAAAATAGCCGCTTGTAGTCCCTTTGGTTTATGACTGTTAGGGCTGATCCTGTGTCCAATTCCATTTTCACTTGGACTCCGTCTATCTTGAGTGTGACCCAGATAGTCTGGTGATCCTCCATTTTGGTTACCTTATGTAGTTTCAGACAACCCAGCTCCTTGCTTCCGGAGTCTGTATCACTTTTCTGTTCATCTGAACTACTGTCCATCACCTTATGTACCTTTTTGTACTTCTCCTGTGGAGATTTCTTGCTGTTGGTTTTCTTCCCTGACCTGCTGACTCTTGCTATGTGTCCTGCTTTTCCACACTGTCTGCACACTTGGTCCTTGAACCAACAATCCTTCTGGTCGTGTGTTGTTCTGCCGCAGCGATAACACTTCCCTGCTCCATATGACATTTCATTGGTGCTATATTCTTGCGGTCTCCGTTGTATCTCTGCAGCGCCCCTTGCGGCTGCTTCGTGTGATACTGCCATGCTGAAAGCCTTGTCCAGCGTAAGATCCTTTTCTGATAGAAGCCGTTTCTGGGTTCCTTCACTTTGAAGCCCACACACAAACTTGTCCCTTAACGTATCTACTAGCCCCACTCCAAACTGGCAGTGTTTCGATAGCTTGCGCAGTTCCGTTAAGTACTCAGCATTACTTTCGTCTTTATGCTGGTTCCGTTTGTGGAACTTAAATCTTTCTGCTGTCAGCAGCGGTGTAGGGTTTAAGTGGTCCTGTAGGATTTCTACTATGCTTCCGAAATTCTTATCCACGGGCTTCTCTGGGGTTATTAGGTTTCGCAGTAAGCCATAAGTTTTTGCACCCATGGAATTTAACAAAACCAATGCTTTCCTAGCATCTGGCACTTCATTCGCCCTGCAGTGCACCTCAATGCGTTCCACATATGTCGCCCAAGCTTCGACTTCATTGTCGAACGCAGAGATATTGCCACTCTTCGGCATCCCTGGGTGTGATTTAACTGTCAAAAATGGCATCTCCTGCGCTCTCCCTCCTTCTCCGCTGGCACAAAATGGCGTCTCCCGTGCTTTCCTTTCTTCCCGCGCTCGCCCTTCTTCTCCGCTGCGGCTTCTAAAAATGGCGTCTCCCGCGCTCTCCCGTCTTCTCCACGGCTCAATGGCGTCTCCCGCGCTCTCCCTTCTTCTCCCCGCGGACGCTGTTCAGTCCTTGAGGCCTGGCTGTGCTCTGTGCGTTCTCCTGTGCGCCTTTCCCGTTTCCGCCGCTCGGTCCTGAACCCGGCTGCTGCTTTACCCTCTCTCTGTTTTTGTGTTTCCTCGACGCCGCTCAGTTTTCAACCCCCGGCTGCGCCCTGTGCGCTTCACCCTCTCTCTTACCCCGTCGACGCTGCTCGGCTTTTTCTCTGCCGTCGGTCGGCTCCAGCCGCCGCTGTCTGGGAAGGGTCTGCGCTGTACCTGTTGCCAGTCTGTTGCTGGATCGTCGTGGCTGGGGAACCAAGCCCGGCTCTCAACAGCCTCCCCTGCGATGTTCACTCTCTGCCGGACGACTGGGCGGTTGCTCGTGGTCGACGCCCGTGCTTCTGGCCTCGACTTTCTTCCACCGCCCTCCCGGAGCGAATCCTTGAAGGGAAATGCAGAGTTGCAGGTAGATTCGAATCGACCTCGTCGCCACTGTTGGATCCGTGATTCTGAGAGTATGATGTTTTCCAATAACTACACGGAGGCTGTAACTTAACAATCAACAGGTGTTTACTGGAGTAGAGTAGTCTCAAGACTGGGGGTACAGAGGCATGCTCAAGGCTTATATACAGGGGTGGTCACTGCCGGTACTACAGTATACAGGAGCTGTAAAAGTAGTTCTCTCTTAAAGGTACATACACGACAGCTGGTCCACAAGCCTTTCCTCCATTTCCTTAAATTTACACTTGCTGGCTTCATTTCTCAGCCTTGTCAGGAAATTGTCAGCTGTTTCACCGGGTTCCTGTCTTAGACTCTGGAATTTGTATCTGTGTATACGGTGATTGGATTTAGGCTCTAGATGGTTGCTGAATTTATCAAAAATTGTCGCTGGGTTTTCCTTTTCCTCTTCGGTCAAACTCCAGCTATTATACAAATCTAGGCCTTTTTCTCCTGTCCACAACAGAATGTAACTAACCTTTTCCTCATTGGTAGTACCCTTCAGGAAGCTTTTGAATGTAAGGTCACATTTCTGTTTGAACTTGCGGAATGCTCCTACTATATCGTCGGGTTCCCAGTTCATGAGGGGTTGCATTTGCACAGTCATCATTTTAGTTTCACTTTCAATCACCGCAGACACCGGCACTCACAATCAGCTCATAAAATCACTTTTCGTCTTATTCGTAGTTCGTATAGCAGAATTTGTACTCACTTATACCGCTGCCACCATGTTGTGTCTCCTTGTGTTCTTATTTACTATATATATTACAGACACTTTTAGTTCATTTTAGTTAGTGCTTTTTACTTAGCTGTATTCTTGCTTTTGTTACAGTGCTGCCACATGGTGCGGAGTGATACAAGATGTCCGACGCTGCACTGTGCACTGCCCATGCACAGTGTGCCACATAGCAGTATAACTACACCATACCAAAGTAGTTCCATACCAAAGTAATTCCATTTAACGATGTGATACTATAACAATGTAACAGTATGTGTTAAATCTCAAGAGTTTAATAACCTTGCTTGTATAACAATTAAAAGAGTACACAGGAGACAGAGTTCAGTTCACAGCCATCACTTTCCAGAGACTCTTCTCAACTCCATGCACTCTATTTCCCATAGTGCATTGCACATCACAACTACGGTAAGCTATGTGGGACAATTCAAATACAACATTCAAAATACACAACATCTCCTCCCCTCTTACATTAGATGTCCCAATAGAACCACAAAATTTTAAAAACACAATAACCTGGGAGTGAGGGATGACTTCCTCCAACCATGGCTATACCCATGGGGATTATTCTGCCCCAGATAAAGGGTAAGCCCCTGAATTATAAGTTCAAATGTATAGGGGCCCGCCGCTCTCTGGTAGGATACCGGCGGTCAACCTGGCTCTCCAGTTCATTGTCTCTCACAGGTGACGTCAACACAGGTGTAGGTGGCTGAGGTGCCTGTATACAGGTTGTGATGAAATATTCCATTCATCACTGCCTGTGACTGTGGCTGGTTTCAGGTTTCAGTTCCCTTACCTCAGTTCCGTCTCCTCACCATTGTATTGTATATTGTAATGTATTGTGTGTAGGGCTCCGCCCATACCTGGCCCCTATGTAAGCAAGCTCAGTCTGGCCTCATATCCAGTACTGCAGACCTCCAGATGGAAGATACCTCTCTCCACTGCGTGTTACCTTCTAAGTTAATAAAAGCCTTGTTTTGTTTCGCTAACATCGAGTCTGGGAATTATTGAGGCACATCAATTTTATTAACTTATTTTTCAACACAATGGATCAACTCCTAAAACCCGAACGTTTGGATTTGGACCAGCATGCTTCGGACGCATCGGCACGCTTCGGACACTGGTTTATGTGTATGGAATTCTTCCTGGACAATTCCGCAGCCGTCAAAGACGCTACGGACGCTGCGAGTATGAAACTCGGAATTCTGCGGAATTGGGTAAGCCACCGGGTTTACCCCCTCATCCAAGACGCCGACACGTACCTGGCCGCCTGCGACATCTTAAAGGCGCATTACCAGCAGCCTACGAATGAGGTGTATGCTAGGCATCTGCTCGCTACTCGCGCACAGCGACCCGGGGAATCGGTGGAGGAGTTCCTAGGCACCCTGAAAATGCTTGGCAAAGACTGCAAGTGCCAAGATGTAAAAGCCGCAGTGTACACTGATGAGCTTGTTCACGATGCCTTTATCACAGGCCTCAGCTCCACTTACATCCGGCAGAGACTGCTGGAAAAAACGGGATTGGACCTGAAACAGGCTGCGGACACCGCGCGATCCCTGGATGTGGCCCAGAGAAACTCGGACGCCTACTCTTCAGCCCGCGCCATCCACGCCGCCACGTGTGCACCAAGGGCGCCGCCATCTTGGAAGGCATCTTCCCCGCCTGGCAGCCCGACACCGTCGGGGCCCCACTCTCCCCCCAGAAGCCCTACGACAGCTGCGACGCGTCGGGGACCCAACTGCTACTTCTGCGGGCAGCCAAAGCACACCAGAAACCTGTGCCCGGCGAAAGGCACCACCTGCTTTAAGTGCGGCAAGAAGGGGCACTTCGGGAAGGTGTGCAGAGGGAACCCCGCCGGAAAACCCGCCACCGCCGCGTGTGCGCCGTGGGAGCGGCCATCTTGGACGCCATCTTGCCCGACCTCGTGGGGTCCGCCATCTCATGAGCAGACAGCGTGGACGCCATCTTGTCTCGATCAGGGCCCTACAGTGGCATCGGTCACAGTGGACCAGACCAGGCCGCACCCGCTATCCAAATCAATGGTGGACATCGAGGTAAACGGGTGCCGGGTTAAATGTTTAATTGACAGTGGAAGCACGGAGAGTTTTATCCACCCTGAACTGGCACAACAACTCTCCCTAAAGGTGGTCCCTACTCAGGGTACCATCTCTATGGCTGATAAAACCCAGACATCGACCATTCTGAGTTACTGCACGGTACAATTGTCCGTTAACGGAACTGTATACGATAATTTTAAAGTATTAATCATGAAGAATCTATGTGCGAGCGTGATCTTGGGCCTGGATTTCCAGTGCAACCACCAAAGCATCACGCTCAAGTACGGTGGGTCCCAGCCACCCCTCACAGTGTGCGGTCTGGCTACCCTGAAGGTAAAGCCGCCTTCGCTATTCGCGAACCTTACCCCTAACTGCCAGCCAATAGCGACCAAAAGCAGGAGGTACAGCTGGGAGGACAGGCGGTTTATCGCGACCGAGGTAGACAGGCTCCTGAAAGAGCGCATTATTGAATGCAGCAACAGCCCGTGGCGTGCCCAAGTGGTAGTGGTAAGGGGTAGCGAGAAGAAACGGATGGTGATCGACTATAGCCAAACGATCAACAGCTACACCCAACTAGACGCCTACCCGCTACCCCGCATATCAGAAATGGTGAACCAAATCACCCAGTACCAGGTGTTCTCCACCATCGACCTCAAGTCAGCATACCACCAGCTCCCTATCAGACCAGAGGACCGCCCGTACACCGCCTTCGAGGCGAACAGACGCCTCTACCAATTCCTCAGAGTCCCCTTTGGGGTGACGAATGGGGTCTCGGTCTTCCAGAGGGAGATGGACCGCATGGTCGATGACCACCACTTGCAGGCGACCTTCCCCTACCTCGGCAACGTCACCATCTGCGGTCACAACCAGCAGGATCACGACTCGAACCTCGAGAGGTTCCTGAAAACCGCACAAAAACTCAACCTCACCTACAACGAGGACAAGTGCGTTTTCAACACCACGCGTCTCTGCATACTAGGCAGCGTGGTGGAGAATGGGGAAATCGGACCAGACCCCGACCGATTGCACCCCCTACGGGAGCTGCCCCTGCCCAACACTCCCAAAGCCCTGAAAAGGTGCCTGGGGTTATTTTCTTATTATTCCCAATGGGTCCCCAACTACTCCGACAAAGCCCGCCCCCTCTTGAAAGCATCCTCTTTTCCGCTCTCTGCTGAGGCCCACGCCGCCTTCAAAAGCATTAAGCAGGATATTGAGCGGGCCACGCTACAGGCAGTGGACGAGAACACTCCCTTTCAAGTGGAAAGTGATGCGTCTGACTTTGCCTTGGCGGCCACCCTCAACCAGGCGGGGCGGCCCGTAGCTTTCTTCTCGAGGACCCTCCAAGGGCCCGAGATCAGACACTCCTCCGTAGAAAAGGAGGCCCAAGCCATCGTGGAGGCAGTGCGCCACTGGCGCCACTACCTAGCCGGCAAACGCTTCACCCTACTTACCGACCAGCGGTCGGTAGCGTTTATGTTCAATAATAAACAGAGGGGGAAGATTAAAAATGATAAGATTCTTAGGTGGCGGATCGAGCTCTCCACCTTCGAGTATGACATCATTTACCGGCCAGGGGCCCTTAACGAATCCCCTGACGCCCTCTCACGAGGGATGTGTGCCAGCGCCACCGGGGATCGGCTACAGACCCTCCACAACGACCTCTGCCACCCAGGGGTCACGCGGCTGTTCCACTTCATAAAGTCCCGTAACTTACCCTACTCGATTGAGGAAGTTCGGTCTCTGACCAGGAACTGCCGCACTTGCACTGAGTGCAAGCCTCGGTTCTACCGCCCAGATAGAGCCCACTTAATCAAAGCTACACGGCCCTTTGAGCGGCTCAGCTTAGATTTCAAGGGCCCCCTCCCGTCAGTCGACCGCAATGTTTACTTCCTGAACATTGTGGATGAATACTCCCGTTTCCCATTCGCCTTCCCCTGCCCAGACATGACCAGCGCCACGGTCATTAAATGCCTCAACAGCCTGTTCTGCCTGTTCGGTATGCCGAGCTACATCCATACGGATAGGGGGGCGTCCTTCATGAGTGAAGAGCTACGCCAGTACATGCTGTCCAGGGGGATCACCACGAGCCGTACCACCAGCTACAACCCCCAGGGTAACGGTCAAGTGGAGCGAGAGAACGGGACAGTATGGAAAGCAGTCACTCTAGCTCTAAGGACCAAGGGCCTCCCTATCTCCCGCTGGCAGGAAGTCCTCTCAGATGTGCTCCATTCGATACGGTCGCTATTGTGTACTGCCACTAATGCCACGCCTCATGAACGAATGTTTGTCTTTCCCCGGAAATCCACCTCAGGCGTATCCATGCCGTCATGGCTCTCCACCCCAGGTCCGGTATTCGTGCGAAGGCATGTGAGGGGCCACAAGACGGACCCTCTCGTGGAGCCAGTGTACCTACTCCACGCCAACCCCCAATATGCGTATGTCCGGCACGCCGACGGAAGGGAGGACACCGTGTCCATAAAAGACGTCACCCCAGCCGGTAACGACAACAACCACGGCAATAGCAACAACAACGATCACAGCAACTCTTACCCACCCACTACTCTTTCATCACCCCCGGAAGAACATCGACCAACGGCACCCCCACCAACTACCCCTTCAACAACCCTGGCGGCACCCCCGGCAGAAACCCAGGAGGCCACCGGGGACACCCAGCCGACACCCGCGACAACACAACAGCCACGTCGGTCGCAGAGGACTATCAAACCCCCGAGCAGACTAAATCTATAGAAGGGGTGAATGTGATGAAATATTCCATTCATCACTGCCTGTGACTGTGGCTGGTTTCAGGTTTCAGTTCCCTTACCTCAGTTCTGTCTCCTCACCATTGTATTGTATATTGTAATGTATTGTGTGTAGGGCTCCGCCCATACCTGGCCCCTATGTAAGCAAGCTCAGTCTGGCCTCATATCCAGTACTGCAGACCTCCAGATGGAAGATACCTCTCTCCACTGCGTGTTACCTTCTAAGTTAATAAAAGCCTTGTTTTGTTTCGCTAACATCGAGTCTCGGAATTATTGAGGCACATCACAGGTCTCCCTTGCTGATGAGATAGGGGCTGAAGCGGTTGCTTCCTCAGAAGGTGAGCCTCTCGGTGTAGAAGGCGGATGACCCACAGCATCACCCAATGGCAGACAAACTGCTGTTGGTGGTTCAGTGGGTGTTGCTGCACCTCATAGAAGCTGATCAGTGTGTCTCTTCTAGACAATGTCCTCGGGTGTCCGTACAGTGTAGGATACTGGACCAGTCTGTGCAATGACAGTAGCAGGAACCCACTTATGTCCACCACTGTAGTTCCGTGCCAACACATGTTCACCTGGACTGAAGACTCTGTCTTTGGAGCGTTGTTCACGTCGCTTGATCTGCTTGTCCTGCTGATACTGTACCACGTCTTTCACCTTTGGCGGTTTCAACAGGTCGAAGTTGGTTTGTAGCTCTCTTTTGAGCAGTAGAGTGGCAGATGATGCTTTTGTGGTCGCATGTGGTGTGTTCCTCTAACTCAACAGCAACTATTCAGGCGCTGATGAAGCATTCCCTGGCCTTGCAATGCCTTTAGAGAATGTTTCATGGTCTGAACAAACCTCTCAGCTAGACCATTGGTCACAGGGTGGTATGGTGCAGCCCTGATATGTTGTACGCCATTCACCTGCAGGCCTCTGAGCGTCGGCGGGACACTCGAGCGGCAGCAGCAGGGCTATAAACGGCTCCAGAGACCAGGTAAGGTCTCAGAGCATTGGCGGGAAACTCAAGTGGCAGCAGCGGGGCTATAAAAGGCTCCAGAGACCAGGTAAGGCTTATTAATCTCCGAACTCGGAACTCAAAGGGAAGGAGAGAGGTAAAAAGAAATCGAAGTGTGACGTCACCAGAAAGCAGGTAAGTGATTGGTTGGTGAGTATTTCTCTCTTTTTAAACTTAAACTCTGTGGTTTATAGTTTCTAAGGTGTGATATTCATCATCTAGTTTGTTTGTAAACCAGAGCCCTTAAATATATCATTTAGCTGCAAGGTAATTTCAATTCTGCGGTTTATATTTTCTAGGGTCTCTCTGGTGTAGCGGGGACTTCTGCCATACAAGCGCCCTAGCGTATATCTTTAATTGGTGGTATTGAATTAATTTAAATTAATTAAAGGGTAAGTCATGTCAGGACAGCCCAGCCCCATGTTATGCTCCACCTGTGCTATGTGGGAATTCAGGGACACTGCCGGTGTCCCTGATGACCATGTGTGCTGGAAATGTATCCAGCTGCAGCTACTAGCAGACCGCATTGAGGTGCTGGAGCTGTGGATGGCTGAGTTTTGGAGCATTCGTGACGCTGAGAGGGTCGTGGATAACACATTTAGTGAGTTGGTCACACCGCAGGTAAGGGCTGCACAGGCAGAAGGGAAATGGGTGACCATCAGGCGGAGCAGTAGAAGCAGGCAGGTAGTGCAGGGGACCCCTGTGGCCATCCCCCTCTCAAATAGGTATACCGATTTGGATACTGTTGAGGGGGATGACTTACCAGGGGAAGGCAGCAGCAGCCAACTTCCTGGCACCAGGGGTGCTTCTGCTGCTCAGGAAGGGAGGAAAAAGAGTGGGAGACCAATAGTGGTAGGGGATTCTATCGTAAGGGGAACAGATAGGCGTTTCTGTGGCCATAGACGTGACTCCAGGATGGTTTGTTGCCTCCCTGGTGCCAGGGTCAAGGATGTCACTGAACGGCTGCAGGGCATTCTGAAGGGGGAGGGTGAACAGTCAGAGGTCGTGGTTCACATTGGGACCAACGACATGGGTAGGAAGAGGGATGAGGTGCTGCAGCAAGAATTTAGGGAGCTAGGTAGCAGATTAAAGAGCAGGACCTCAAAGGTTGTAATTTCTGGATTACTCCCGGTGCCACGATTTCAACTTCCCCAATATTAACTGGGATAGTCAGAGTGTGAAAGGCTTAGAGGGTGCAGAATTCTTAAAGTGCATCCAGGAGAGCTTTTTGAGCCAGCATGTAGAAAGTCCTACAAGAGAGGGGGCGGTACTGGACCTAATTCTAGGGAATGTGGCCGGGCAAGTGGTAGAAGTGTTAGTAGGTGAGCACTTTGGTGACAGTGACCATAATTCGGTGAGATTTAAGGTAGTCATTGTAAGGGTCACAAGGATCCCAAGGACACAGCAGGGTCCCAGAAAGCTGCGGATTGCCCGAGCTAAGAAGGGGGCATTTCCCCAGAAACCTGTTTAAACTGTGTGATTTTGAAATGTGTGTGCGTGGTAATTTCTAGTTTAAGCTGAAGGGAAGGTGGGGGTCTCCCTGTTGGGGAGAGGCCATACGAGAACCTCTACCCAGAGTTGGAAGGGGTCCCTGGACCCCGGAAAGGAGGAATTTTTGGATCCCATGAAAAACATTT